>NW_027271833.1:0-372103 GCF_040938485.1 Diadema antillarum | reverse complement strand
CATGTGGTAATTATTGTGTGGTATACTACATGTACCTTAGATACTATGTGATTTATCTACTGTATCTATTTATCGTCCATCCACCTATCTAGCTGTCTATGTATTGATCTCTCTATCTATCTATCCATCTATCTATCTATCTATTATCTTTCTGTCT
Organism: Diadema antillarum; assembly: GCF_040938485.1. Taxonomy (NCBI): domain Eukaryota; kingdom Metazoa; phylum Echinodermata; class Echinoidea; order Diadematoida; family Diadematidae; genus Diadema; species Diadema antillarum. The sequence goes on along the minus strand of NW_027271833.1, from coordinate 371,946 downwards.
ATCTTGTCCATCTATCTATATGCATGTGTACTATCTATTTTCTGTATCTTAAAAGGATTCTGCCTATGAGTCTGTCTGTTGTATCTGTCCGTCCCTTTATCTTTCTATACATCTATCCACCCACCTATCCACGCATCCATCCATCTATCTGTGATGCACTATTCCATAGTGTTCATGGTGATATATTTGTGGAAAAATTTATGTTCACTTTCTCATATTTTCTTCCATAATGTCATGTGGATAGATTAAAGGCCAGTCACTGTTTGTTGATAGGTTCGATACAACAGGCTATTCCATTGAAGATTATTTCTGAAACACTGAATAACTTATCTATTTATCAGATTAGTTGTTGATGGATTAACTTCCTCCTTTTTGGATCCCCCTTTTTTTCTTCTTATCAGCAATCCAGACATACTGCCGCTTCTTCAAGACACAATAGATGAGGTAAGTTTTCGTGTTTGCGTAGTTTTAACTTCATTCTGCCTTTAGCTGCTTTCACACTGGCAAAACTTCACAAAGTTTCAGTTCTTAAGATCAAGTTCTGAAAGTCTTGCCAGGGTGACTGCGAACTTCCCCCAAAACTTCTTGCCAAGCTTCCCTCTAAAGCTAGGGAAATTTCCCAAACCCCCACAAATCTTCTCGATGAAGTTTGTGCAGTCTGAACGCCTGCAGATGAAACATTGCACATTTGTCACATGACCATTCTTCTTCCTATTTGCAATACCTCTGAAGTGTGAGCTCATTGGGATGCATGTGTGTGTGCATTGTTAACGCTACAGTCATTAGCTGTGAGACAGCATGCACTTTCTTCTTACTGACCCAAACTTTTAAGCTGTTTAATATTGAGAACTGAAACTTCAAGAAGTTTGGTCACCAGAGTGCGCAAAGTTTGCAAAGAGTTCTCAAAGTTGAACGTTGAAAAGTTTTGTTGTGTTTGACAGTGGCCTCTGTATCTTTCTGCCCTGAATTATCTTCATCCCAAAATAAAGACGTGTTGCAGACGCACAGTACTAATATGTAAGCTGTGCTTTGATTGAGAATATCTTCCTGTTATGATGTCTCTGACTGTGATGCAGGCGTTACACATCCTGGACAGTTACCATGGCGACCATGCTTCGTCTCTGATGAGTGTCCTCCAGGCATTGGTTCAAGCCTTCAGGAGATGGTTCCCAGTAGAGAATAGCGTTGAGGAACTGCAGACCGTGGAGAGGTAAATATTCAAGCAAAAGATATCCCCTGTTGGCGTCTTTGTGAGTCATAGATATCTTGATACATGTTCATTCTAGTCATGATGAATACTAGAAATGTATTTTTTTATATCTCATTTATCATATACAGTATAAGAATTTTTTTGGATTGATCAAGTATTTTTTCCACCTTTTCATTATGACTGTGTGCATGGACACAATCTTGGCATGTATGCTTATGACTTGTGTTTATATGTCAGAATCTACATTTTGTTATGTATTATTTTATGCAGAGATGTTTATAGTATTATAGACTAGTGCTCTGAAGAATAAAAGTGATGATCTATTGCCAAGATGCAAATTGTTTCATTGAGAAAAACATGGAGTAATAGCCCAAGAACTGCACAGAAACTTGATTAATTTACCTCATGCTAGTCTTGGCTGAGTGTTCACACACTCCTAAAGTGCATGCTACATGAGATATCTGTCAAAGTTTTCCTGTATAGTGTAAGAGCCTCTCTTTCTGATGTTCATATACCATTATGAGGTATTGCCTGGTAATGCTCATACTCCGTAGCGATGTACTTGTAGTATGTGTAAGCACAGGTTTTGTATCGAAATAAATACTTGTTAGTGGAAAAATGAGCAAAGAAAATGGGATTCCATCGGGATTTGAACCGGAGACCTACGGATTGCTAGCCTGGTGCTCTACCGACTGAGCAATAGAAAGCCCTAGTCTAGTGTTCGTCCCAGAAACCCTAAATTCTCAATGCTCAAATGGTCAGAGGCTATGGCAGTGTGTTTGTGTGTGACCCATACGTACACACTTGAAGCTGGCAGTCTACCCAGCGTTGACAGCAGCAATGAAAATGTAGCTGTGTTCTTTGAGTACATTGGTATGCGAGCAATGCTGTCACTCTTCCCTTTTTCCACTTTCCTTATGTTGTCTAGCTCTGATGCAGACCCTGTCAATGACATCACAGCTTTCCTGCAAGATTACGTGGAGAAGCTGAACGTTGCTGATGGTGAGGTAACGGACTGCGATGTTGACCTGGACCAGGGGGATGTGGAAGGGGATGGGGAGAGGCAAGAAACCGGTCCAGATAACATTGACGAACCAAAGGAACTGCCACTGCATATCAGCAACACCAAGAAGGTAACCTGGAATATCTACTGTGTACTTGTGAAAAAAAAAGAATCAAGAAATGATAGGAATAAAGGGTAAATACATAAAAACATAGGAATGCAAATGGTCAAACAAAACCTATTTAACCATATCCTAGGTCCTTCCAATTTACATCAAATTTTGTGTGAAGAAAGCATTGTGCCAGATAATTATATGTGATGTATGATGCTATGGAGTATGTATATGTCAACCATGGTTTTATTGATTTGGATGATTTTTCTAATATACCGATATTTATTTTTCTCTGGAACTCTTAGTGTTTGTAATTGTGTAGGTGTAGGGGAAAAATTCAGAGACCTGCCAAAGGAATATGAAATGTTCTGCAGTGGAGCAGTGTGTGGGGCTTCTGATAGCAAAATAAAACTCCTACCATCTAAAAACACAGTAACAGTAGAATATTCCTGGGATGACTTCATGATAACCGATAGTCTTTCCTAATGAAATCCTTGAAGGCTTTCATTGTGGTAGAGAACGTTGGATGGTAGAAGGCTTAACCCTAATCAGGCTGGGCTTTTTTGGCTATGCTATATCTGGGGGGGGGGGGGGGGGGGGGGGGGGGGGGGGGGGGGGGCGGATTCCGCCCCCCTTCAGATCTCGCCTATGGAATGCGAAAATCGGCACACGTGACGCCCGCGACGTATTCTATCAAAATGTATGGTTGCTTTCTCCGAAAAATTGTTCTATATTTCATATTAATTATTGTAATTTATGCATAAAATCAATTTTGGGCTCTAAATCACTTATTAATGCTCCAATTAAGCTAATTTCTTTTTTAAAATGTTTCTTGTATCATTCTTCTGAGACATCGGATAAAAAAAAATCTGTATCGAAATTAATTTCTTATGTATTTTATTGTTTTTTTGAATTTCTTATGTATTTCTTTGTTTTTTGACCTTTTGTTTTTGTTTGTTTTTAGGCCAAAATTTGTCACAGACATTTTTTGAAGCATTATTATGCTATAATAAGTTAATTTCGGCCATTCTAAGTGAAGATATGAATTTTTATGTGAATTAATTGAAAAAACACAATTTGCATTGGATTTGTACACAAAATCACGTTTTGGAGCAATTTTGGGGTTGACAAATTTTTTTCGAACAGGCATGGCGTCAAAACGGTACGCGCGGGCGCAACAATTTGGGTCTCAAAAGTTGCGCAATACTTGAAAGAAAAAAGTCATGAAACATCGCGGCGGGAGGTTATCGCGTTGCGAAGATATTGCGCGAAACGTCGAGGGGGGGCGGATTCCACCCCCCCCCAGCCTGATTAGGGTTAATGGTGCACCGTGTATTCTTTCTTGGTATGTATTAAAACGGCAAGAACATGCTTGCCAAAACGTCGGGAGTGGGTAGGCCCTTTTCAGGGCCACATACATACCCAAGAAAAAAATAAGTGGTGCACCGTTAAGCCTTCTACACTCCAATCTTTCCTAACTGGATCTCCTTTTGTGGCAGGTTTTAGAGCGCTGCGTGCACCTTCTCTCGTCATCCAACCCTCGCCTGAGGCTCTGTGTTCTCTCTACTGTCAAGACTGCGGTGGAGGTACTGGCAGCTAACCAAGGTACCGTGTGCCGTTTCTTTACTGAGCTTCATCATCGAGGAGCAAAGATAGTGTGCACAACATGACACATGAACCCACAAGAAACACTGTGTTTTAGACTGCATGTACAGGCAAAACCCGTTCCATTGTAACAAAGATGGATACAATGAGGTTTCTTTAGTGTAATACCAGAGAGGATTATATTTGTAGAATTGTCATTATTTTCCTTTATCATAGTTGTGTCCTTTTAAATGTTTATGATATTATGTTCATGATGTTTTGAGTTTATGATAATGAGAAATTCTTGCCGTGCTTACCATCTCATTATAGTAAGGTTCGCCTGTACATGCTTTTGTTTTTAATGTTTGGTATGGTATTCTTGATGTAATGTGCAGTGATACCCAGAGAGACACTTGCATGACAGTGGGGTGAATGACTGTCATAACCAAAAGACCCCAGAAATCTTTAGGCACTTTACAAGTAACTGTTGCTGCTTCACAACTGAAACTCTTTTGGTACAGCAGTCCAGTACTCTGTGTGATTATAAAAAGATATAATAATAATGATGATGATGATGATGATGATGATGATATAATAATAATAATAATAACAATAATAATAATAATGATAATAATAATAATAATAGTAATAATAATAATAATGATAATAATAATAATAATAATAATAATAATAATAATAATAATAATAATAATAATAATAATAATAATAATAATAATAATAATAGTGATAAAAAAATAAGAGGGGAAAAGTTGTCTATAAAACTGACTAATTTCATTATGTTGAGGATGGGCTGATTTTGCCACAACACCCATTTCCCATAGACACTTGCTCAAGTATACTCGGGACTTGTCCTCAACAGGTTAAAAAGATGGTTTTTGAGACATGCTGGCATACATTCGCATGTAATAAAGTTGTTTGCTCTGTTAATAAGTGAAGATCCGGCTACGAGATAGATGTCATTTTCTACAGCAAGGTGAGAAAAAGCAGCATTCATGCTTGCAGTCATATAAAAAATGATTATGAAACCACCCTGTGGCGTCAGCCAGCAGTAATAGCTCAGAAGGTGGTTGTCTTCCCAGAATTTAATCAGATTTGTTTTCTTGCCTTTAGCTGTTATACATGTACATGTATGAATGAAGACTATGACCTCTAGCCTATGTTTGTCTTTCTTGTTGATTTCTTCACTCAGACGTGTTGCTGCCACTTGTGCACAAGTTGTGGCCGGCCTTCGTGAAGAGGTTCTCCGATTCTGAAGTCCTAGTTATCAATAAGGTTAGCCTTTAGCTCGAAAATTAGACTGCCACTCCTTGCCCCTGTTTTATGAAGAGTTGATTATATAGTTGATTTCTATGGTAAGTCTATGGCAGCCTGTGTCGTAAGGAAATTTAAAATCGATTATATCTTTTAATAAAACAGGGCCCAGATCCCTTCTTGGTTACAGTCTTCATTACAATGCTGCATTGAATTATCACATGGAATTGAATGTGTCACATACACAGCTATCCATATACCCACCACAATGTCACGACTACACTTGTAATATCAATACTTTTTTGTGAGTTACATTTTGTTCTAGTTGTATTAATTTCAGGAGATTTTGCAAATCTTTATATAAATTTTGTGTGTTCCTGTGAAGTAGATGCATAGTATGCTGTCTTGCTGAATTCGTAATTTCAGAAGAAAAAGATGCTGTAACGTATATTTTATTTCTGAATGCTCTGATAGAAGTTTGAAAAAAAAAGAGACAGCATGAGGACCAGAAGGTTACAAATCAGTGAACAGATTGAGATATATATCTGAGCCTGTGCAAAATATTTATGATGCAAATTGTCGACACTTCTGTGGTGATTGTGTGTGAATGTTGCGGAAGAACTACTAATACTTCATTTTATGATATTTTCTACAAATATTTGTGGTGTCCTGCGAATCAAGACATAGACACTTTGTATTGGTTCTGCTTCATTCCAAAACCACCAACAATTTGGATTTTAGGACATTGATAATTGTAAGGAGCTGTAGATTTTGCAACACCTATAGGGAAGTTCAGCCAGCCAAGTACAAATTCTCTGCCGGGTCATTTTGCTAGCTTGATTAGTACTTCATGTACTTTCAGCTTATTGAGGGTTTGGCTTAAAGGGATGGTATAGTTTGGTTGAGATGGGGAGTCAGATTTTAACCTTTTGTGAGATAATTAGAAACCACTTATGAAATATCAAAGAGCATACAGTTCTATGCGGAATTCAAAGATTATTCGATGAAAATTGGTTTTACAATGGCAGAGATATCTAAAATCAATATAAAACAAAGTGGGTACCACTTTTTCTTGGAACCTCTTTGTTTTAGGATATCTCAGCCATTTCAAAACCAATTCTCATCAATTTATTTTGAATTCTACAAACAATTGTGTGCTATTTCATATCTAATATTAGTTTGTCATCATCTCACAAAAAAATTATAAACCATCTCATCCAAAAGTATACCATCCCTTTAATCTGGTCCGTCCCGCAGGCTTTTGAGACACTGCTGACCCTGGCAGAGACGTCCAGGGACTTCATCAGGCGGAGGACGGTCAAGGATGTCTGGCCCAAGCTCATCAAACTCTTGGAGGCACACGCTGAAACCAGGTATGACACTAAAAGATATCGTATGACACTTGAAAAGATTCTAGCTACCCAATTGGTCAACTGCTCATCATGTGACAAGCAGTGTAAAAAAAAAAAAAAAAAAATGGTGTAATTCCACGCTGTCGTTCTGAAGCTAGCAGTCTTTGTTGATCAAGTTTGGAGATTTTCTTCCTTCACAATCACAAAAATTATTTTGTTCCTTAGTACTTTTGCCTCCTACTGGTGGCTTCTTCAGACTGTGTCGTACATGGCGGTGTGACTCTGAACGGGAGAGAATGGGATCGTATACTTGTGAGAGAATATATTGGCCTGAGTCTCTGTTCATTGTGTTAGCTGTTTTCCTGATGTGAATTGCCTTATCCTTCTTGATGGGCGATGATCTTCTCTGGCAAGAATACGGCTCTTGTCCCATTGGATGGATTGGTTATTGATGGCAACATGATCCCCAATGGCTGACTTGTGGATGATGTTGTCTGCCGATCGTTTTCTAGATCGAGTGAAAGGGATTTGGCTGATGTCTCCAACTCCTTCCCTATGCTCATCTCTTATTATGCCAAATTGTTTGCCTGTCTTCCTAATGTATGTATGAACAAACAGACTAGAATACAGAGGGGGAAAAAGAGGAGAATATACCACCTACCTACACTGCACTATGTTTTGGGCAAACGGGGATGCTGTGGCCGCCGGGAACATGGTGTAAACGTAGCATTAGCCTGCAAATCCTTCATTCTCTGGACTTCTAGTCTTAACCTGTCCTTTCTGACATTGTTTGATTATTATTGTTATTTTTTTTTTTGAATCCCATAAATTATTTCATATCCAGTTCTAAAGCCGGGTCCAGCTACCACCACACAGCTTACTACAAGTTGCAGCATTCCATACTGAGTGGCATTGGTCAGCTATGCATACAGGTAAACCTTGTGCTTACTCTCTTGTAAACATAGCTTGGCCAAACATTTAAAGAAACAGAACATGAAATATCAAACTCAGATAAGTGTTTTTGTTTTAATTCTTTTTATTTTAGCACACACCAATGCAAACTAGTGTCATCTTTATAACGGCACTGTTATTCAACATGTCAATTTTGGAAAAATGTGCCCTGCATTTAGCTTAAAAGTGCATGTAAGATATGGCAAATGTTGATCAGCAAAAAACAAACAAACAAACAAACAAAAACAACCAACAACAACTACAAAGAAAAAGGCAATGAAAATCTGATGATGGCTGGAATTTTTATACTCTACTTTATGTCATAGATAATATTGTTGCCATGAACTATTCAGGAACAGTTTCCTAGCATAGCAGTAATTGTTTGTCTGTATCTTGATAGTAAGAGTATGATATTCACAAATTTTGTTTGCTCGAGTGGATTTGCATTCATGCCAACATCATTATCATGCTCGATCAACTTAAACTGAGCAGCCACAATTTTGTACTCTTGAAACTTGTATTTGCATCAGAGCTGTGTTTTGTGATGGTTTTGTTTTTCCAACAGGTTGATATTGCAGAGAATGAGCTGCTGTCCATGGTCCAAGCCTGTGTCCCGTACCTCCACACCGGTCAGCCACAGGGATTACAGGAGGTCAGTTTTGGCTTTTTATCAATGAGAATGATGGTCACCTATGGGAAATGCGAGTGAAGAATGTATCCCTTCTAATCAGTTCCTCGTCATCATTTAGGAAAGGATTTATTAAACCGTAAGTAGGCTGGGCTATTTAGGAAGATGATAGAGCCTTGTGAGGTGTTGCAGGTCCCCCCTCCAGGTCTTGGCCGTCGACTCTGCAGTCAAGACAAAAATTGACACATTACCTGCGACGTAATCTGCAATACTGTAGGGCAAATATTTTAAAATATTATTGTTTATGCTAATTTGTGCTAATTTATGCATGATGTATGCATAAAATTATACTTTTGCTATAAATCACTATCAAAGCTCCAAAAGATGCGGGAGACTCGAAAGAAGAAAAAAAATTGTGAAACATCGCAGCGATAACAATTTGCAATGGCGACCTATCACATGTAGTGTCGAGGGGAGCCTCCTAGGCCAGATCATATCGAGTAGACTTTCATAACCTTAAGTTGGCTTTGATTTTTTAAAAAGAGGAGCTTAAATAGCATTTAGGTTACTGTACTTAATTTCTGGCATGTGGACATTCCTATTCTTCATCCTACAGGCATGCCTGGCATCATTTGAATGCTTCATCCAGGCTGATCCAGACGCTATGTGGTTCACCCTACAAGAGATTTACTGTCCCTCACCATTGCAGCCTCGCCACACTTGCTTCCCTGAAATCAAGGTACACCATTGTCGGTTCCAACACCATTGTCGTGTCTTTCATATCAGCCAATTTTCAGCTCTTTGTCGATCACAGTGATGACTTTACCGATTAGGAGATATACCATGTAGCTGACAATGCAAATACTCTCAGAAGTCTAACAATGCTACAGTCCCACACATTGACTTCTGATATGATAAGAAGTGGAATATATGGCTGATATCCATGAATAGTATGTCTGACAACATCTTTATCAATTTGCAAACAAGGCATGGCAAGAATTAAAAAGGCATGGTTTTATGGTGTTTCCAGTTTGAAAATCTTGAGCTGCATGGTCCTACCAACATACCTCCTCTGTCTCTGATATTGTGTGGACTATACAAAGGAATACATAAGGTGTCATCACTTTGGGCCCCCCACACTTTTTTTTAACCCGGAAGTATGTAAGTGGCACTAAATAGAAATTAAAGATTTTGAAGTGTGAGCGAGGTAAGGTTATGTTTTCCACTGAAGAACTTTTTTTTTTTTTGCTTCTTGGCTCATGAAACCCGGAAGTGGGCCCCCACACCTTTGAAAACGCTCTGCTGGCCCTGTAGGTTACTTTAAAAGTGGAATTTCACTCATTTTGTGTAACATGAAACTAGCACAAATATAAATGTACACAATATTTTCCTTAAGTAATGTGTATTGTTAGTTTTTACCTGTTTTAATTGTAGTTTTCTTCATGTTCTCTAGTTGTATACTGTGCAGTGTATTTGCTATCATAATGTGGACAAGTTAGTACCTTTCCCCATAATACGTGCTACCAATGCACTACATAATCTCCAGGGCAGCACTAAGCTGCTCAAAGTGTGCACCCAATTGTTGTAACCATCTAAAAATCAAAAACATGAAATTCATCTTACCTGGCTGAGTGCAAAAAATTTCTTGAGCGAAAACTGTCTGCTTTTACCGTATTTGACCTTTAACCTTATGTACTTGTATCTGTGCTTCGCTGCAGTTTGCTGGTGAATCCGTGCAAAAGAAAGAAGAGTGGGTCAACGTCCAGAAGCTTCTGAGGTGACAATGACCACAGGACCCCAGCTACATCCAGTCCAGCTAAATTGACCGGTCAGCAGACCAGAGCAGAGACGAACATGCAGCCAGTTGCAACAACCGCCTTGATAAAGAACGATACAACCTGGCAGAAAGTTCGCCATTACTCTCAGTGTCCCAAATGCACGCATGTGCTGAATGTATGATGTATATTGCAGCGGGCGCGAGTCGGGTCGTAATATAGGCCCTACTGTAAAATCAGAAATGTTTGTGTGCATTTTAATTTCACAAATTTTGCGAGCGCAAAGATTCTCGAAATTGAAATGCACGCCAAAGTTCTCGTCTACATTATGTGCATTATACTGTATGCCAGTGACAATTTGCAAAAATTTCATGCCGCAAAAATATCTTGCCTTACAGTGTATATCATGCTGAGATGCATTCCTGTGTATGTGTGTAAATAGGACACCGGAGTAATGGCGGATTTTGCTGCCGGGTTGGATTGGTCTATAAGATGCTGGAGTATGAAGAAGAATAGACTTGTTTGAGAACACATCCAAATGATATGTGTGCCTGAAAGGTATATTATAGTATTGGTTGTGATGAGGATTCAGCTTTTAACTTTTTTGCAAGATACTTAGAAACCACTTTATGAAATAATCACATTGCATACAATTCTGGGGGGAATTCAAAGTTTACTTGATGAAAATCGGTTTGAAATGGCTATTAGATATCCAAAAATAAAGTAAAACAGAGCGATCCTAATGAAAGGCGGGTCCCACCTTTTATTTGGATTGCTTTGTTTTCGATATCTCAGCCATTTTCAAAACCACTTTTTAGCAAATAAACTTTGAATTCCTCTCGGAATGATATGCTCTTTGATGTATCATGAGATGTTTCTCATCTAAAAAAACCCAACTCATCATAAAAAAAATGCAAAAAACCTGAAGTCCCGTCCCAACCAAAACTATACCAACTTATCAGCAGTGTTTACAACTAGACAGCTTACAGGGTCTTGCCCGATCTGGTAATGACTGACGTATGCAAACCAGATGCTATATATAAATACAGGATACTGAAATGCAGCGTTTACTGGTATTTTATTTACTGGTAGATGAAACAGCCCTTTGCTGCAATGTACACATAGGTCATCAAAGGAAAAGTTAAGATACAAAACAAAAGTACACTGGCCTATTTGATTGCATTTTTAGAAGACTGTCTGAAAGTTAAAGGAAACCAAAACTCACATATGTGACCGTGCACCTCAAAACGAACATAAAGTCGCACACACTGATTGTGCGTGAGGACTGAAAATAAGTGAAATGGGTCAACCTAGCCGAACTTTACTTTTTCATATTTTCTGAAAGAGAGCGGGTCTTCTTTTACATTATGCTAAAATTTGGTATCATAAAACGGGCAGGAAAGTGTTTTTTTTAGCAGTTTATCTCGAACATTTTTGGTAGAATAGTGTGATTAGGTGTGTGTTTAGAATCCCTTTTTCATTTCTGAAAAACCTTGTCCACACTCTTCACTTTCAACTCTAATAACTTTTGAAAGGATAGTGCTACTGCTTTGAAAGTTGGCATTAATTATGGACAGAATGTGTTAATGAGGCATGCTTAATTTCAGTTTAATCTGATAATCCCTTCATTGTTGTTACTCTGGTGGTTTACTTCCTGTTTTTTGTCCCATTCATGGCACAGCCAGCACGATTTGGTAAAGATTAAGCGCTTGATTAGACACTGCACTTCAGAGCCTCTTTTCTCAGTTCACACTTTTCCTGAGTTTGTGCTTTCTTTCCAATATTTAGATAGGTTAGGAGAGTCCATTTGATTTGGGTTATACATCATGTTAAAGCTTGAAGTCTGCTCTTTTAGAATATGGTCTTAAGTAAAAATTCATGTCTGGCGACTTTTTGTTTGTTTTGAGGTACAGGGTCACATATAAACTCGGATTTTGTTCAAGTGGCGATTTTAATAGGTCACATCAGCGAAAATTTGAGGAAAAGTGATTAATCTTCTGAAAAGAATTCAGAAGAAGAGTTCCGAAGAATTCCACAAAATTTAATTTTTCATGAAAAGTACACATTCCATCGACCTGTTACTGACATGTTAAGTCATTGTTATTCCCCCTGCCTTCTGAAAGTTGTTATTAGTCAAGTGCTCTTTCACAATGCTTGAAAATGTGTTGTATTTACTTTATATTTTCTTCTTGTCCATACAAATGTACATGATGTCATGAACGATAGTAGTCTTCTTATCCAGCAATGACGGTACTGAAAGCTTAAATATTCATGACTTTTGAATCAATTTTCAGATTTTCCTTAAACTTTCACTGATCTATTCTACTGATATTGCTGCTTTCACTCAATGCACATTTACATTTAAGTTTTGGTTTCCTCTAAAACATGAATATACAATGTAGATTCCCTAGTACACTGTAACTGGAAGTGTTTATTGTAATGTTCTTTCACCTTCAGAACGTGGATATTTTCGTGAAGGTAATTTTTTTTTTTTTTTTAACTGGGTAAGAGGAATTCCATGATTGTTATACTGCGAAATAAAAGATATGATATAACATTACATGTACATGTACATATGAAAACGAAAAAATTTGCATGCTCTTGTTTTTGTGCTGGTTTTCGTGTCGTGCGAAATGCAAGAAAATATCTGCTTTTAATAGTGTATTCGTTTTGGGGTAGCCACTGCTCCTCACAACAATAGACCGTCTCTGTGATTTACAAAAATTCTATACATTCTTTGTTCACTGAAGATTGCCAGAGACTTGCCCTACCTAGCAACAACTGATGAATGCCGAGTGAATTCCTGTGTAATAAACATAATTGGAGGAAACAGGTGAATAAAATGTTCCTTTACTGTGCATTACAAGGCTGTAGAAAAATAAACAATATGAATTTTAATACATTACAGAAACGGTCAAATGTACAGATCTCATACAGTTCAATTTTCTCTTGCCTCTTCCGATTTTTACCCAATACATTTGTATGTTTATATGTGTTTAAGCCTGCTACTCCTTTGCTAAGGCACAATGTTCAATTAAACTACGAATTTGATCAGTTTTGGTTAATGCTGCATTTGTGTCCATGATGGGGAATCATTGTGTGTCCTGTGAATCAATTTTTTTTTTTCAGTACTTGATAGATTATGATCTGTGTGTGGTTATTACAGTGGACTCTAATTACAAAATACATCTGTAGATTACAGACGGAACAAAATGGCAAGCTTTTAAGCTGATTTTTTTTTTCTTGCCCCCAAAGTTCCAGGTTCTGTCTTATTACTTTGGAGACCCGATATAACCCAAATTAGGATAAAGGGAAATCTGTGACTAGCTCACATGTGGTACCAATTTTGATTAGGTGAATTCAGCAGTCATGATTTTCCTTGCCTGGATTTTAGCTACTCGCATTTTAGTACTTTTACTATTAGAGGTACTGGTTATAACAAGGTACATACGTGTATATCGGCTGTCCTAGCAACCTCATTATACAATGTAACAGGATTTCCTGTATAGCAAATTAACTTCACTAGTTTTTCATGTTACAACATACAGTTTTGAGGTTGTGAAAGACGATTGCTGAAAAAAAAAAATTATCCATGGATCTTGTTTACCCCTTTTGATTGATTGACTGATTTGATGGATGGATGGATGATTATATGGATGGATGGATGGATGGATGGATGGATGGATTTCATTGTAATTTCACGTGACATGTTCACTGTGTGTTATGGTGTACCCATTTACTTCAAAATGAAGTCCATCCACCAGGTTGATGCTTGTGACAGCAAGGTGTAAACGGAGCCAAACCATTCATGAAGAAGGACCACACTGTCAACTGCAAACTTTAGAACTGGTAAACTTTTAATACACATTTCTATCCATGGAATTTTCATAAACATTATGGTACAAATTATCATACACTTTCCTAATCTAAGAAATCTTCTGGGCAACTTGTTGCAGATGTCTCCTTCCCCCAACCATGCAAAAGAACAAAACAAAACAAAGCAAGAAACAAAGCAGATGTTAAGACATTTGCAGAATCACAGATTGAAGTTTCACAACACTTTTTGGCCACTCGAAATAATTATGGTTATTAATGGTGTATATCAAGGCCACATTACATAAATATTCTGAGCTATGTGCTATAAACTCTACAAATTGTGGCCACGAACGCTCGTCATGTCTTCCAAGTTCCCAATCACAAATTGAAATGGGTAAGCACAAACTGAGGTGTGCTTTCTGGCAAACAAGCAGGTTACATGTAATATATCATACGCCTCTTAAAAACATCTCAATAAATATAGTATGGAGATACTTTTTCACTAATACTAAAATCACTGAGCTTTTCATGAGAAATAAACTTTCAATTTGATGTGACTAGAGACTTGAATACTTGGAGACATCCTATCAAAATGCAGAAACGAGAAAAAAAAAATACAAATAATACCTTAAGATCTACCTGATGGAAATATCAATTGTAGTTATGACACAAATATACTTCATTTCAGTGTTGCAACAATGTAACTTGTGCACAACAATTCAAGAAACATACACAACATTCATAAATGTTGGTTGATTTGATATGATAGGGTTCAAGTTGTACAAGCATGGCCAAATGAGAATGGGTCTACGCTAAGAATTCAAAATTTGAGTACAGGGGAACCTTGTTATAACAGGACATAAAAACTATGTCAATTACTTTGTAATACATGTGTTTCAGGTTTTTAACTACCAGGGTATATCAGGGTAGAAAAAAACAAAGAAATATATAAAAAGTTGGGCCTGTAAAAATCACCTAGTTACATAATACATGTACAAGAGGGTTTTGTTACATCCAACTTCTCTCTGAGATCCCCCTGAGTAACAATATCCTTTCCCTTATTCTATTTCTCATTTTCACGGTGTGTGTGTGTGTGTGTGTGTGTGTGTGTGAGGGGATCTCACTGAACAGTATAGAGTAATTTTGCGACTGATATGAATAGTAAACAGTATGACTTGCAGCATTGCAGCATGGCACACATTAATGTACAAATCAACAACCGCGCATCACATCTAAACTGGATGTATTTAGCTTTACGGCTACGTAACAATCTGCTACATGTTAACTGCGCCTCATAATGAATACACCTTTCATGGCTGAATTGAGTTTTCACAGGAGGATAAAATTTGTTATCACACTTGATTTCTTGCCATAATACCCTAGAAATGTTAATGTCTTGTACATAGTATGGTCTGTTGTTTGCAGTACAAATGGTACAGTATAAAAAATCAGTTCACTAAGCAAATGCTTGTGTTAACCACAATATAAAGAAATTCTGTACAACAATGAACAAGGCAACTTGCTCAATTCCTTCTAGGAAAAAGAATATAAGTCTTGCATGTTCAACGCAAAGAAGCAAACTTCCCGTGGTAATTTATTTCTGTCTCTGCTGACTGGAAATTTAATACATGTATTCACATGCTTGTGGTATTCTTGATCTTGGATTTCTTTCTGCATTTCTTCGGAGACATTTTGTGCTTATGATTCGGCAAAAGTTCCCTATGACCAGTGAATGCCTCGGCACTTAAATGTGAATCATATTATTTATGTTGTCCTGATGAGAGAGGTGCTAAAATAGGGACTGCATGGATAAGACTGCTTGAAGACATGGGGGGGGGGGGGGGACAAACAGGCAAGAGTAATTATTGGGGGCAAGTGCCTGTTTTTCTTGTGAAAAAGAAAAGCAAGTTTGGTTGCATCCATACAAGTCTATGTGCATTTTAAACACCCCAGACAAGTGATAAAACGCGGATTTTGTCCCACCTTTCCCCAATTGCTAAAACGGCTCTTGGTATGCACATAATTATTGAATCTGTCAGGAATTATTCTATTGAGGAGGGATCAAGCAAATCCCAGTCTTGCGTCAGAAAAAAAAAAATAGTCGTGCGACGCATTTTGGTCAATTCTCCGTAGACTCGTCTTCTGGACAACACATTTCAATGCAATGCATGGATACCAACATTTCTACACTAAAATCAGGTTCCTCCAGAGATCAAGAGAGAGGGGAGGGAGACACATGTTGTTGTTGCTTTTTTTTTTGTGCACTACACGCAGCTGAACTGAACACCCTAATCAGAATGACTTTTGTATTCTATTGTCTAGAAATGAACAGAACAATTTCAGTTACCATCGAGCCCCTGCAGAGTCAGGGAGACTCCGCAGCTTTGTTAATGCTGGAAAAGATACAGACATAATTCCATCCTCATTGCTAGTCAAAGACACAGGGCTTTCGCACATTTTTGCATGCAAATCCTGAGCAATGCCACAGTTGTAGTGCATCTGAAAAAATATTTGTTTTTTATTATTAAAGACACAATAGGGGAAGAAAAGTATCAGCAGCTATACATTAAAAAAAAGGCTTCAATTGTTTGTGGCAGGCAGCTGAAATAAATCACTGCAACTACAAAAGTACATACAAAATTAATGGCAAACTAGCCAGTTCCTTCCACTTATTTAAACGTACGTATAAGATTACACTACATATTGAAAAATACATAAAACAATATTCCGAGGAATATGTCCTCCCAATAGTAGCCATGAGATAATTCATCTCTTTCCCCCTTTGGACTGGTATTAGACCAGAGCTACAAAGCTAACCTGTCAACCAATCAGTCTGCAGGCAGGGAGAGAAAATTTACAGACACATCACTTTCAAATGTGTGCAACATATACATAAGATATATGTTTCAGGTCATGGTAAGCTGTACAACCAGTTGACCAACAAGAAGCCTAATTTCCTATCGCCGGTGAGCGGGAACACTTTGTTTGCTTTTCCTCTGAACTACAATTATTGACAAAATTCATGAATTCCTACTGGGTAATCATTTCACGCTATCTACAGAAATGCCATCTATGTACTTAAACACAGGCACAAGTTATGTTTTTTTAAGTCAACTTTTCAGTTAACTTAATTTCGCAAAAACACATTTCCTTTGATGACAACCAAAAGATTCTAAATAGCATCACATTTGCTTAATACATGCTGCTACATGTGATGAATATCAGACCAACTCCCTGAACCAAGACTAGCCCAATGCATACTAAGAACGTAGTGCCTCGACAGCAATTTCATCATTCTTTTAAATAATGAAGCCCCTCTCTAAGTTTTTGTCTCGAACTAAAGCTGTAATCCTGCAAGAAATATAATGTGGCACATTTTGGAAAGATCACAACATTCGGGCGCGGCTTCCTGTTGGTCAAGCAAAGTAGACAAATGCCCAAACCCCTAGATCTGCGTGGGCGGATTAGGCGTTGTCACGGTTGCACTGCTAGCATCCTGTCATTGCCCACCAATCACGTCTCCTGTATCCTCCTTCCCCTTGTACTTTGTCTTCCCACGAGTCCAGGGCAAATACCTGTACTTTATCATGTGCTGCAAAGCAGGGGGGGGGGGGGGGGGGGGGGGGATAAAAAAGACACAGAAGTCATACCATAGACCAATTAGTACGAGAGCATCTACAAGTCAACCTAACCTAGGTTGAAAATTAAGGGACCAGAGAAAACTGTTTGCCAATTTCTCTCTACACGATAAAATTAACACTTGTTTACATCCATCCGGGTAGAATTGTTCTTCAACTTTAATAGCCAATTTTTCAACTTTTGAGGTCGACTCATATGTGAGGTGGACTTTATAGCCATGTCAAATAGATTTGTAGGCACTGGCAAAGCAACTACATAAACTGCAACTACCAGTTAACTTTTATGGATTCATGAAACCCTAAACATCAAGTATGTAGCCGACAGAATATCTTAATACTACATGCTGTAAACGTCACCATAATTTTTCACTACTTTACTTCAGATTACTTAGATATGCCCCCACCCCCAAAAAACCCTTCCAAATCAAGATTCTGCCAGTGACATCATCCGCCAATCATTGCTAAAGTGCTAATATTATTAGCAAAAGACATTGAAATGCACCTTTCCCATGACTGATCACAACTCACAATTACTAATATGATTAATAAAAGATATTAAAGGGAAACATGAAAGTGAAATAATCTCCAAGGATGCATTAAAGTGCATCATTTGTATACTGTAACTTGGGGTTTGATTCCAGTGACCAAGACAATGAATGTGCACAAGGCCTCCCCAAGTACACAATTGAGGTGGAAAGGCACTACTGTACACACCAACCACTTTTGTAATCATCATTATAGGGGAACCTCATTTTAACGAGGGCCTTAAAGCCATCGGATGATAATTACCTTGGTATCAGGATTCTCACCATATCAGGGTACAAAAACTAAGAAATACCAATTGGAATTACTTGGTAAGAGTTGAGTTCTGTTAAATCACCATGTTATGAGAGGGTTTTGTTATATCCGACCTCTTTATAACACAGGTTCAATTGTATCATCATCATCATCATCATATCTTCTTACCTGTATTTGTCTCCTCATCGTTAAAAAGAAGAGCAGGAAGAAGTACATGACTAGGATTGGCCAGAAGACGGGCACATTGAAGACTTCAAAGAATGTACACGTCATGGCTATTACAACCGCCTTGGTTGCCGAGTGCCTGCATCAAGAAAAGCAGCCATCACTCAGAATGAAACACCTTCCCATTTATGATCTACTGTACTCAGCACATCATTGGTGAGGGTAGTTTTTGAACAGTATGCCCCACAGACACAGAAATATAAAGTTCTGGAACACGAATACTAATTAAACATGTTATTTTTAAGTGTTGTTTGAAGGTTTGCATGGTGAAGTAAATGAAGGTGACACTACAATATAGTACATACGCATGGTGTCACCGCAAACCTTTCTCCTTCGTGCCATTTTTAGTTTGTCACCCTACAACATAAAACAGGATTAAATTGATGCTTTTAGCTGATGACAAAAAGGAAAAGAAGACATAATAAGTCCACAGGAAATGGAGAACCATAAAGGCAGGTAGTGATGTAAAGCTATCAGGTAGAGTGCACCAAATTTGTTATCTGCTTTGAGCAACACAAACACTATACAATTCTGTCATTTACGGTATGTTCTGCTGAGAAATTGCAGAGTTCAGACAGATACATAGATGAAGCACTGATAGTCACAGTTTAATCCATACTTGTGGCAGTGTTGCGTAATGAACAACACTGTGATTATCAAGAGATTGTGGCAAGCATCCATGTACCCACGGCATGAAAACACACAAACAGTGAAAAGTGAAAACCATTACAGTGGACTCCCGTTATAGCAAAGTCCTCAAGACCGGCAAATTTCTTTTGTTATATCGAAATTTCGTTAAAACCGAATGAATAAACAATAAAAATACATAGAGTTGATACCGTTGCGGCCCTAAATTTTACTTCATTGTAAGCAGAATTTCATTATGACCGTGTTCGTTATAACGGGATTGCACAGTACAAACATATCATACATATCAGTCGAACCAGCATCATATGCAACATTTCAAACAGTTCATTGCTTTTTTTTTTTAAATTCCCTTGCACATTGAAGTCAATATTCTCATGGTAATGCTCACCAAAATTTAAACTCCGGTAACCTCCTGATAAACGGCTTGAATTCTTGGCCCGATTTTGTCGGCAATGCAGGACCATCTTCTTCTTCTGCAAAACAGAGCATGATATAAATTTTAAAAATTAGGGCAAGTGTCATCTTTATCACTACATCATGCCAGAAGGAAGAGTCCAACGACATTTTTACTGATAGGCAGATGCATAGACCTGTGACAACCTATGCGGGACAAAAGGCATGCAAATAGAACAAAACTGACACTTAAAACTGATGCTTATTCACAAAGGAGTATCTGAGTTCCCTTGCCTGAAGTATTTACATTAACTCTCATTCATAGATAGCCAATTACTGAAGGCAGGTAAACAGTACTATAAAAAGGCCAAGATATCACTTAGGTTGAGTGAAGCATGAAGGAAAATTAACAACAGCACAGAAATATTCTATTCCTGAACTTATCTTGACTTCTTCATTGTGATACCACTGTATCGGAACAACTTGAATTTTGAAAATACATGACATACTAACACGCATTGTCATGGCAAGTTCTTTCCATCCATGAATGTTGGGAGTTCTAACACATGAAGGTGATAGATAGACACACTATTGTCAGAAGGCATCCATCTAAAGTGTTTTCATCAGATCCAGGTAACATAAGCAGATTGCTACAAAGACGAAAATGGCTTGTACAGAATGCATATTAATCATATGGCAATGATGTACACAGCCCTCTACCTTGATCATCTGTGAGAGATGGGT
The DNA here is from genome assembly GCF_040938485.1 of Diadema antillarum. Lineage (NCBI taxonomy): Eukaryota > Metazoa > Echinodermata > Echinoidea > Diadematoida > Diadematidae > Diadema > Diadema antillarum. The sequence continues at coordinate 351,797 of NW_027271833.1, read as the reverse complement.
CTATTTTTGGAGACAGGAAGGCTATGAAGAGGTTGAGGTGATAGATACCCATGGCATAGGTCACAATGTACCATCCCTGCAAGGAAAACAAAAATACCATGAAAACATATTCTACGACACTTCCTCCTATATTGTTAAGAGGAAATGAAGGATGCTGTATAGGCTGTAATTTTCGCAAGGGTTTATTTTTTGCAAATTTAACAACACACAAAAATGTTGCCCATGAGTGGTAAAATAGTGCACTTACAGTACGACAGCTTCTGTGTCAATTCACGAAAACAACATCTCGCAAAAATGTCTATGACCTCCTCATTCGCAAAAATAACAGCTTATACAGAGCATTACAGAAAAGCAGCAGTCATCACAACTATTTATTAAGTATCTACATGTAGAAGCTATCTACAAAGTACTGTAAGAAACAATGGCCCAAGTATCTCTACAAAGTGAATATGGACATCAGTGATCATATTACCTGTGCCAACATTACAAAGAAAGCATCCAAGTTCATATACACTCATAACATTCATTTTCCTTAAGCTACAAACTTTTATATTGGGAAATTGGGCAATTTTCAGCATGCCTGTATAGGGGCAATTCCACGGTAACTGACGTTACACGTAAGGATTTTCATGAAATTGTTTACCTTGTAGTTTTGTGAATGAAAGCACCTTGGGCTTGCAATTAGCATTGATGAATAAGTTCATGAGAATGAAGAAATAGGTGGAAAGTTTTTCTCTCAAACTGCATTTCTTATCACATAGCAAGTGAAAATGTGTCGGTAACTGACGTTACGGAAAAAGGACATGGGAAATTATGGTGTAGATGTAAATGGAAATATCTCATGTCCCTGACTTTTAGCCTTTATGTGTTTAATATGGCAATACACCTAGGTTCTTAGGAACAGGTGTGCAAAATAATGTGCACTTTAGTTGTCTCCTTTTACCACCATGCCAATTTCAGTGAAGGCATGACGGTAACTGACGTTACGGAACTGACGTTACGCTTACATTTGCCATAGGGTTTACACATGCAAAATCATGATTGGGAATAGCTATGTGATGTTTCATAATTCTGACCATTCAGAATGATTTGGTTGATATGGAGTCATACCTTAGTTCATCAGTCATAAATACACAATGAAATGAAACAGTAGTCCATTTTCTTTGTGTTCTATGAAAACTTAAAGGTAAACATGTCAGTAACTGACGTTACGTAACTGACGTTACACATACTTTGCCGTGGGGTTTACAGAGAACTAATTTATTTAACAGGTTATTATACTGCTGCAATGTACCAGTGACAATCCCAGGCAACTACAGCAACAAATTAAAACAAAATCTAAAGACACAAGTAATATTGGGTGGGCCCTTAGGGGCACCCCCCCCCCTCCCCCCCGTGCAATAGCACAGTTGGGCAAAAATAATGTAAATGCACAAGAGGATATTTCTTGACATTTGTCTGAATATTTAATTTTTATTCAACATTTATGATTACACAGAGCCATTAATAGATTAAGCAGTTCCAAGTATGAATATATGGACATGGCTAAGGGCTTTTTTGTTTGTTTGTTTGTTTGTTTGTTTTTTAATGAACAGGAAAGTTTTTATCTACATAGAGTGCTCCACCCATAATACCTTGTAGTACTACACAAAACATGGATATTTTTGTGCTTGAAAAAAATATCAAAATATCTTCCAGGTCATGGGGAAAAAAACATGTATCAACTCATAAATATGCATAAATATGTATGAAATCTATTGTGATATATTTCTCCTTCTTTTCTTTATTTTACTCCTGATGATCTCCATCATCAATTGATTTAAATGAAAAGTGTTGCACTTTTAATATTTCTCTGTGAAGAAGAAAAATAAATGCTTTTTTTGGTCAAAAGAGCATTATTGTTTTACTCCTAGCTTGAAGTAATTTAACTGTTTTTCTTTTCCTTTTCACTGATATATCACGACTTGCAAATCCATTCGAGATACCAAGAAATCGGACTTTGCAACGAAAGAATGCTAAAATCAATATAAAAAACTCTTCCTGTTCATAATTATCATGTGTTGTATTACAAAATGTCCCTGCATGAATAGAATAAAGTAATCAACAAATAAACACTGTATGAACAATTTTTTTTAAACCCTATAGAATCCTCTCTCACTTTGAGCAACATCAGTGTTAAGTTTCAAACAATAATGAGTACATGCCTGACGTACACAAGATGAGCCATGTTAACTACACCACACATTTAAGTGCAAGAGAAGAAATATCTGTTTGTGCATTTGCCTTGTGGTAGAAACCTTGACTAAGCTTCCTGAAAAAAAAAGAAAAATGCCAGCAAAAGCAAACATTGGTGAAGATTGTTAAACTGTTGGTATACAGCTGTGCAGAAGGTTGTTTGTTTGTTTGTTTTTTTGTAGAAAATGTGGTTAACATGCAATCATGTCACTGATTAGGCCTACAAACTTTGGTAGCTTTATCATCCTGTAGGACTGGGAATGTACTAATTTGAGTGCATATATACTGCATGTGGCAAACTAAACTTCCAGATGATTTAACCTTAAACTTGTGCTGAATCAAAAATCGAAAGCTCAAGCCCCCCCCCCCCCAAAAAAAAAGATAATCATTGTAAATGAATGAATAAATGAATTTAGAAATAAAATAAAATTAAAACAAGAGACCCGCGGGTCTAGCGCTCACCTGAGTATCGCAAGTTCACCTTTCACGCAGTCACTAATCTAAATTATTCACAGCTCTACCAAAATTTGACCAGGCATTCTGAAGTAGAAGATGAAAATGTACAATAAGGGCCCAAATTTTTAAAGATTCCTTAATTTGGGGAATTGGGGGCCCCCTGGGGCCCTCTGGGTGGGGCATGGTGCCCATTTTGATAAATTGAGATCCTGACCCCCTAAGGATGCTACCTGCCAAGTTTGACGAAAATCTATCATGAGGTTTTCAGGAAGAAGATGACAATGTACGATTCAGGCCCCCATTTGGACCTTCCTAACCAACCCCCCCCCCCCCCCCCCCACCCCTGCCCCCAAGAGGGGCACCCCTGGATCTCCTATGAACAAACTCGAAACTACAGTCATTAATGTACTCACTCATAGTATTATCTTAGCTGTACAACTTCTGATTCTAGAGAAAATTTTTAACGATTCCTTCATTTGGGGGGTTTGGGCCCCCCTGGGGGCCCCCTGGGTGGGACATGGTGCCCATTTTAACAAATTGAGATCCTAACCCCTTAGGGATGCTACCTGCCAAGTTTGGTGAAAATGGGTCATGGGGTTCTAAAAAAGAAGATAAAAATGTACAATTTAGGCCCCATTTTACCCCTCCTCACCTCCCTCCCCTGGGTCCCAAGGGGGGCACCCCTGATTCTGCCATGAACAAACTTGAAACTGCAGTCATCAATGTACTAACTCATAGTATTAACTTAGCTCCATCACTTCTGGTTCTAGAGAAGAAGATTTTTAAAGATTCCTTAATTTTGGGGGATTTGGGCCCCCTGGGGGCCCCCTGGGGGCCCCCTGGGTGGGGCATGGTGCCCATTTTAACAAATTGAGTTCCTAACCCCCTAGGGATGCTACCTGCCAAGTTTGGTGAAAATGGGTCATGGGGTTCTCAAGAAGAAGATGAAAATGTACAATTTAGGCCCCATTAGAACCCCTCCCCACCCCCCTCCCCTGGGTCCCAAGGGGGGCATCCCTGATTCTGCCATGAACAAACTTGAAACTGCAGTCATCAATGTACTAACTCATAGTATTAACTTAGCTCTATCACTTCTGGTTCTAGAGAAGAAGATTTTTAAAGATTCCTTAATTTTGGGGGGTTTGGGCCCCCCTGGGGGCCCCCTGGGTGGGTCATGGTGCCCATTTTAACAAATTGAGTTCCTAACCCCCTAGGGATGCTACCTGCCAAGTTTGATGAAAATCGGTCTTGGGGTTTTCAAGAAGAAGATGAAAATGTAAAAAGTTTACGCACGACGCACGACGGACGACGGACGACGCACGACGGACGCCGGACGAAGGGCGATCGCAATAGCTCACTTGAGCCTTTGGCTCAGGTGAGCTAAAAAAATATCCATGGACATACCATGGTAATGACATCATTTCCTATGAAAGGGATTGCTGCTCTTTGTTGTAAGTTGGCTTCCCAGATGTATTGAAATGGCCAAAAGTCAAAAAAATTGCCTCAGTTATAATTACTGTCATGGTAACTGACGTTACATACTCGTGTATGACGTTTCGATAACTGACGTTACACATTTTGTAGTGTTCATTTTGACTCTCCAGTATGCCAAGTATCCTTATTTCTGGTATTAAAATAAAGGCATATGGGCATACATTAGAAAACCCAAGTTACATCATACAGCTCACTTCCTTTGATGAATAAACTTAAAAATTCCTTGTTTTTGGTAACTGACGTTACATCCATCATTATCAAAGTAATTAACAGTTTTTATCAAATTCTTTAAAGCTACCAGCTTTTTTTCTATCGTGTGGTAAAAGACTTCTCTGGTAACTGCATACATATGAAAGATTGTTGCTTAGAGTACTAATAAAGTGGATATACAGAGAGTAAGTTATGCGACAATACACTCTTTTCACCATTGAGTTATAGGCATATTTTGGCAGCCATTTTGAAAATCAAAATGGCCGCTTTTATTGAAAAACATAATGATTCTTAAAACTTCAACTCAAGTACTGTCTGAAAATGTATGGTGTTTGAAACAAATATCATTTTCAATTTTTGGCACCTGTGTCCTAGTTACCGTGGAATTGCCCATAGGTGTAAATGAGCTGTTTCTAGTTTATAATTCTTTTATCTTGTTTTTTTTTTGTTTGTTTGTTTGTTTGTTTGTTTGTTTTTTTTTTTGGGGGGGGGAGGGGGTTTACTGCAATCTGAAACAAGAGACCACTCTCACCTTGAGAAGGAATATTCTAAGTAGATATAAGATGCACAGGACAACAAAACCAACCCATCTTGGCACTGCATAAGGGACAGACCGGTCCAGCAGGGTTTGGTATCTCTGCAATACATAAAATGGGGGATAAAAGAAAGCACGAAAGCAGAAAAAAAAAAAATGACATCATAATCACCTCTTGCATACAAATTTCACACCTAGAAGTAAAGCACTTGGGATTAGCTACAATGTAAATGCAACATTAGAGTACAACTGTATGTGTATCTGTATGCCATTGGTAGGAAAACATGGTAATTGTGACTTTGTATTTACAGTGTAGGCAATGAAACACAGTCATAAAAAGAAAGCATAACAGCTACATGAACTTTGCCTCAGGTTACTTTCAGGTGAAAACACATAAATTGATTATTTACGGTGAACTTTATGATACCATTCAATCCATGATAATGATCAAAGGATTGGTATTTTTCTTCACAACAGCAGCAGTAAGAAGATGTTGCAGCAGAGTTGGGTTGGGTCAGCTCAGTTAGCTTGAGAAACATGGCCTGAAAATTATGTCAAGTTGCAATTTCATTCATACTACAATAGGTGGAAAAACCCAACAAAATTAGAACAACTCTATGTCTGCCATCATGCACTACATACATGTACTTGAGCCTTGGGCCCTCGACCCAATTGTACTGCACTGCAATGCACTGCACTGTCCCTTTATACGACCTTACTACCTACCAGTAAATTTACTTGACCAGTACACTGTGTATATTATCCCTAGAAGTAGAACCCAACTCTACGGCTGATTTTCGGCACCTCACAAAATTCACATCTTTATGACCTAGTGAGAAAATAATCTTCAATGGCAGAATTCTTGTTATATCCACATGAAATTCACTGCTCACTACATATGCACATCAAAACTCTGTGGAGTTAATTTAGTGTATATTCAGTATGAAATTCTCATCAAACCTGTGATACACTTGTGCAGAGTCTTGAGACAAAACCAGGTTGTGAAAGATTTTCACTGGTGCTGTTTGTACTTGTGTCATTCATGGCGGCAGAGCTCTGGAGAAGAAGGTGAAGAGAGGGGCATAAAGATATCAACATTTCCACACAAATCTGCTTTTCAACATTTTCTTAAAAATCAAACACGAGCACAGTTAGTGTACATCCCAATAACCCCAGACAAGTACAGCCCAACAACAAAGGGAATCTACAGTTCCAGTACAGCCCAGCAGGGCAATCCATCCATCACAGAACAGCACCAAGTGAATTTTAACTTTAACTTTATTCAAAACAAACATTATTTACTGTATAATCCATTTTTTTTTTTTTCAAATCAGGACTTCCCATCAAAAGGCGGTGTTCTGCACCGGTCTAGCATCAGTCAAGGCTAATATGTCTTCACATTGCGCTCAACATCTCGCACAAGTCGCGCACCAACAGCATGTTAAACGTGTTCACATTGAAGCAGATCAACACTGCATGAAAGCAAATGTCAGGGCAGCATTAAAGGACATGTTCACCTTCATAGACATGTGGGTTGAGTGAATGCAGCAATATTAGTAGAACGCATCAGTGAGAGTTTGAGGAAAATCGGACAATCCGTTCAAAAGTTATGAATCTTTGAAGTTTCTGCTCAGTCACGGCTGGATGAAAAGACTAAGTAAGCTTGTGATATCACATGAGTACAACGATATAAAGAAAGAATAAAGAAAATTCAACATATTTCCATTTTTCTCGCATAGCAAAAGAACACTCGACTTCTCTCTTTCAGAAGGCAGGGGGAATAATATTACCCTTTTAACATACCGTACCTCAGTAGCAAGTCGAAGAAATGTGCACTTTATTCAAAAAGTAAAGTTTTACAAAATTCTCTTTTTATTTTCCTTATATAGTTGTACGCATGTGACATCATACACTGTAGTAGTCTTGTCATCCAGCAGTGACTTTGCAGATACTTAAAATATTCATAACTTTTGAACGGATTGTCCGATTTTCCTCAAACTTTCACTGACGTGTTCTACTAATATTGTTGCATTCTCTCAATCCTTATGTATATGAAGGTGGACTCGTCCTTAGCTGATCATTATTCTGTTTATTTACAGTGTACATTGTGTGTGTGTGCACAGCCGTTAATGTTAAATGTTACCTACAATTTGTAGGCCTACCCGCCTACTTATGAAAATGTAAGTTAACTTTTAAATGTAAGATTTAGAGAATGATTCTATATGATTAGAAGTGTATGGATAACATCAATAAACACATAAAAGAAATTATTTGTGACACTGCACCTCAAAACAAACAAAAAGTCGCCAAACATGCATTTTTAGTTATGATCACATTCTGAAAGAGCAGACTTTAAGCTTTAAAATGATGTATAACTGAAATCAAATGGACTCTCCTAACCTATCTAAATATTGGAAAGAAAGCACAAACTCAGGAAAAGTGTGAACTGAGAAAAGAGGCTCTGAAATACAGTGTCTATTCAAGCGCTTAATCTTTACCAAACCGTGCTGGCTGTGTGATGAATGGGACAAAAAACAGGAAGTAAAACCACCAGAGTAACAACAATGAAGGGATTATCAGATTAAACTGAAATTAAGCATGCCTCATTAACACATTCTGTCCATAATTAATGCCAACTTTCAAAGCAGTAGCACTATCCTTTCAAAAGTTATTAGAGTTGAAAGTGAAGAGTGTGGACAAGGTTTTTTCAGAAATGAAAAAGGGGTTCTGAAGACACACCTAATCACACTATTCTACCAAACATGTTCGAGATAAACTGCTAAAAAACACACTTTCCTGCCCGTTTTATGATACCAAATTTTAGCATAATGTAAAAGAAGACCCGCTCTTTCAGAAAATATGAAAAAGTCAAGTTCGGCTAGGTTGACCCATTTCACTTGTTTTCAGTCCTCACGCAAAATCAGTGTGTGCGACTTTATGTTCGTTTTGAGGTGCACGGTCACATTTCATCTTTTTTTAAATTCAGAAATATGCTTTATTTCTATTGTTTATAAATTGGTAATTTTCGCAATTTGATCTCTCCGAACTTTCTTGTGCACCACTAAAAATGCGCCTCTGGTGCGGACACGTTCACATTCACAGTGGCAGCCATCTCGTATCAACACCGCACCGACTCTGCAGTCAAGCCTCGCTCGTCAGCAGGACGATTAGTTTTAGACGTTGTCGATGCGGTGCAGTGTGCAAGTCTTCACAATCTCGAATCATATTGTCATTGCATTGACATTGGTGGTGTTATTGGTGCCGCACCAGTCGCGGCCAAGTCAAGCACTCACTGCCAAGCACTGGCACTGCATTGCATGGTCGCATGGCCAATGGCAATGTCAATGAGAATGCGGCGCCGGTATCACAATCACACACATGCATTATCCATCCCACACCCACCACAGAACACTACATGGTAATTTCAGTTCGGGAAACCCACTCACAAGGGGGGCCCCTCCTTATAAGTAACCCGTCCCCCTTATAAGTAACCCCGTCCCCCTTATAAGTAACCCCCGGGGCACCCCTTATAAGGAGTCTCCACGCTTTTTTGCAATGCAACGCGAAAATGAAAGGACTGCGGCAATTCGCTTGATTATGTCCATAAAGCTTCACAAGTTTCCTAGTTACTCACGAAATTTGAGCAAAATCGGTTTGAGGCATCATATCTAAAATCATGGATTTAAATGCGCTGTCAAACGACCCATGCGAATGCTGAAATGCGAGCGATTACTGGCGTGAGTGTCGCCAGGCGCGGCGGCGCGGCAATGCTTGAGTGCAGACGTGGCGACTGAGTGGCACAGACTCAGTCGCCACGTCTGCACTCAAGCATTGCCGCGCCGCCGCGCCTGGCGACACTCACGCCAGTAATCGCTCGCATTTCAGCATTCGCATGGGTCGTTTGACATCGCATTTAAATCCATGATTTTAGATATGATGCCTCAAACCGATTTTGCTCAAATTTCGTGAGTAACTAGGAAACTTGTGAAGCTTTATGGACATAATCAAGCGAATTGCCGCAGTCCTTTCATTTTCGCGTTGCATTGCAAAAAAGCGTGGAGACTCCTTATAAGGGGTGCCCCGGGGGTTACTTATAAGGGGGACGGGTTACTTATAAGGAGGGACCCCCCTTGTGAGTGGGTTTCCCGAACTGATTTACAGCCTTCTGCTAGAGTTTGGCTGGGCAATCTTCATAAACTATCCCGATTGATAAACCACTTGATCGTCATCAAGTGACACTGACCCTGTGTAGTGACAGTGTTTCTTGAGTACATTTTTACTGGCTTAATTTTAATTTAATTGATTTTGATAAACTTATTAATTTCAAATTGTCAATAAAGACTACCGACACGCGTTTTGAACGTATTTTTACATGGAACTTTGAACCCAGAGAATGTCAACTGGCACTAAATGGCAGTTGGTTCCTTTCTTAACACAAGTGGTTGGGAAGGAATTCGGTAATTCAAAGATAAAGTTTTACGGTGTGTTGAAGATGAGGTCGACATGGTCGATGTCGATGATGGAGCAGAGGAACGTTCGGGCAACAGCAGTGTAGCGTTAAGTGAGATAAAGTTTACTTACCGCTCAAAAAGCTTTCTTCGATATCTCACAGATCTGGTACATTGGTTTCTGTGTCTTACAAAGTATGTGTTGACTACTGAAAAAAACCTAAATCACCATTAAAGTCATACTAGGATGCCTAATGCTGCAACAGTGAGTGCAGTAGTACTCGGCTCAAGTGTTCAGTCAATCCAAATCACTGTAAAGACGTGCCATGTACTACTACTGTGTGATGCGCGCCAGCATAATACTACTATACAGTATCCACATAGTGTAGTAGTCGAGTCATACGAGAGCGTGACAAATGGAGGCGGAACAAGTTTGACTACAAAAACTCGGCCATTAGTGTTTCATGTTCAGGACTCTACGTTTATTTTTGATTAAGGAAGCATCGCTCTTTAGACGCTAATTTTATTTTGCTCTTTAATGGACTCGAGCTCACCATAATGATTTTTTCCTCATATTTCGTGATTATGTTCATTTGTGTTTGCTTTATTTTGTGAATAAATTCTAATAACAATTATACCAGTAGTAACAGTAAAAGCAGTGTGGTGGCAATAGTAGTAATAGTAGTAGTTAGTAGCAGTAGTAGTATAGTAGTAGTAGTAGTATTTATAGTAGTAGTAATAATGTAATAGTACATGTATAAACCGATGAAATCTGAATCCGTATCATCAATGTTAAGTATTACTAAATACACAAAATGTGAACAATAGTTATAATAAAAATGTTTTCAGACTAAACCGTCTTCAGTTATGGTTTATTAAGGAATATATATTGTGATATCTTGATTCTATTTTTTAATCACTGCTCTCAAAGGTAAACTGGACATTTAATTTTTTCTTTCTTTCGAGTGTTCAGGCATTGCTTGTCTTTGTGTTTGCTGGGAGGGGGTGGGGTCATTTGAACTTTCTACATGGGCCTCACACCCTGTGTTAATTTTGATGATGGCAGGCATAGACCCTATACAGGCCTATCAGTGAAAACAGGTTGGCTTTTGCATTTTATGGAGTTATTTTTATTGTTCAGTTTCTCAATTGGCAGCATTTTGATGAATCTTAATCACAATTAATCGCCACGTAATGATTACTTTGGGCTGTTTGGAAAGGTATCTGACTATAGGTTCTGATAATTTAGCGAAACACAACGGGGGGGATCATAGCTATATAGGGAATTCTGGACCTATTCATGTATGTACCAGGTATTATGTCCATCTTGTAGAGGTGCTAATTGTTTGAATAACTGAAATTTACGAGACCAGGAACGAGAAGGATGTCACTGAAATAAGAACAAAATATAATGAATTACAAATAAATAATTGAATCATCAAAATACTGTCAGCGCCAGAGTTGTTGACAATAATATGTTGCTGTTGACAAAAGGCGAAGTGCCTTAGGGCGAATTGCTTTTCTCGTGCACCCAACGTAAAACGCAACTCTCTCACCGGTAACGCAGTTCCACGTTGAATAGGCTCACTCTGTATATACTTCGGACTACACGTAAATTAGTTGTATGAAAATTATTTCAAAGTATAATTTACATTCTAATAATGGAAACATAATATTTTTGGTACTATTAAGATTGAATTGGCAATAAAAATATTTTCTTTTTGCTATATCAAAAGAGAAAAAATAGAGACCAAAATATCTAATCGGATGAACTTTCAACCTCATAATTTGCATAAGTCCCTGATTTGCATACTGCTTCAGCTGAGGTGATCGTGAGAAGTGCAAGTGATCGAAATCGCGATCGTGATGATATGAAGCATGTAGGATCATTGATGTGCATGCAATCGTGGACCGACCGTCGCTAGCTAGGCAAGCGTTATCGATCACCCATACACCACTAGCACTGAAAGAGGTTCGACCGGCGACTACACTCTAAGACAGAGATTTCACAAGAATTTCTGCTATCTTGCTGTAAGTAGAGAAACTTGTTATTTTCTCAGGTTCAGAAGTAATAATCGAAGACAAGTTTTCCATTACGAGCTCTTATATTATTTTTTATTAATGGCTTTTTATGACTTAAAGTAACTGGTGAGCAGCGAATATTCCGGAAATATGCATAAAGGTCTACGTGCATGAATGCAGCAGACGCTTGTGTCATCACCAGCGAGGTTGTGCGTGCACATGCACGCACATCCAGGGTTGAGGTACGGATGCGCTGCCGAGCCGAGCCCAGCAGCTTTTTGCCATGCATCGTGTGCGTGCATCCTGACACGGATTCGCAGGGCGCAGGCGCCTAGGCATGGACAGGGCAGCCGAGGTAGCTACTGCTGCACGTACAAGATGGGGCCCATTCGTGATCAACTCAAATTTAATAAATGCATTATTGATCCCAGATATAATGCGGTAACAAGCTGTACCGTCATCACAACTTCTTCGTTGCATCAAGTAATAACCGCCCCTTCCCATTCCCACACTTCAGCAAGAAGCACAATCAGTAGATTAGCAAGAAAATGACATCACATTATCAGAGACTCCAACTCGAAGCACCTTCTGATCGGGAGATTCTCCCGCCTTAAACCCCTTGCAAACGGGAGACTCCAAGTTTATGTGTGCGAAGCGCGAAGTTCCTAGGGTTACAGATGCTCTCTGGTGCTATCTAAGGCTTATTTTTGCAACATACGATAGCAATAAGTGAGAAATCCTTTCCAACGGGAGACATTGAGCCAGGGCGGGAGAAATTAAATCTCAAACGGGAGAACGGGAGATTTTGCAAAATTGGGTTTTCGGTGGGAGATCTCCCGTCGAAAACGGGAGAGTTGGAGTCTCTGCATTATGCACTGGGCTTTGTTGGCCTTGCATTTTGGCCTTGCTATGGCCCTGCCATGCCACTGGCCACTGCCGGTGATGTTAGGTGAAACAGTCTTGTTGTATTAATTAATCACGCCACCCTACCCCAGTAACGATTAAAGCATTTGTGACCCGCTACAACAAAAGGATTCTAAAGTCGGGGGAGAACAATTTTCTGAAAATTGCATGACGTTATTCCCTTTACTCTTCTACTTTAATTTCATATACGGTACGGTAGTCTGTATATAGTCTATAGCACAACCCATAAAAGTACTCAGTTGCGGAGATATCGACGATCTTATTAGCACATGACATGTCAAGTGGTTTAGGAAATCAGAGTTTCGAGAAAAACGCCTTCAAAGTTTTCCTTCCGACGCTATCATGATCAACGGGAGGCAAGACAGTTTTCACCACTTGGCATGCTCCTATCCTAACATCCTAGCGACCTCCGCAATGTTCGATCATTCAACTTTCAAGCTTAGCGTCAGCGGTCTACGCACGGCCAATCAGTAATCAGGATGCCAGGCACTGACCAATGAGATCACTCCCTCGTTGCTAGGGGCGGAGTCTAGCTGCAGCGCAAAATTCAAATCTTCGGACACGTTTCTGTTAACAGTTACAGGTTGTACGTTAAAAGTCTGAAAATCATTGCCTAGAAAAACGCTGATTTCTTGCCTTTCCTATTATCATTTAGCTTCGAAATTTCGGCAGATGATAGACAAAACATTAGACTACAGAATTATGCCAAAAACAGAAATCCAATTGTTTTGACCAATTTTGATGATGTGACTTCAAACTCGATTTTCTCTGCTCAGCCGTCAGCGACGTACTTTAGGATCCTTTTGTTGTAGCGGGTCACATTTAGTCACATTAACAATGTAGAGTGTAACATACTAGACAGAAAAAGCCATCTGTTTGGAGCTGGAGAAGGGTTTTTTTTTTTTTGTCATTTTTTGACATTTACACTAGCTCTCCTCCATCATTGTCCATAGCAGCATAAAGACTAAGAGGGGATTCCGTGAAGCCACACATGGAACATGAGTTGTACTGTACCCACGTAAAAGTGGATATTTTCGCATGACTAATTTCTCGCGCTTGGCCGTGCAAGAAGAGCTTTGAGTTTGCATGTTCTAATTTCGCAGAATCAAGACATCATTATTACTGGAATAGATCCTATGGCACGCAAAAATATCTGCATGCTTTTATTTCTGCTCTAGCTTCTGGTTGTGCAAAATGTGCGAAAATTTCAACACCACGAAAATTTCCACTTTTACAGTAGGCCTAGATGTGTACTGTAAAAGTGGAAAACGAATGTTCATGTGCATTTTAACTTGGCGAGGGCCAAGATTTGCGAAATTAAAATGCACGCGGAAGTTCTTGTTTACACCAACAGTAACACTAAGTGTAACAGTGTTTCTTGACGCGGTGAATGTAGAGGCAACTTGCGAAAATTTCATGCTGCAAAAATAATTCATGAAAATTTTATGCAGCCAAAATATTGTGTTTTACAGTACCCGTGATGTTCAATGTAGAGTGTAGACACGTAGATCGTGTAGATGGATATGATTCACAGTATAAATCATTCCGGTAGATGATATTCATTGTGTTTCTTTAAATTTAAAATACATACATGTATACAAGATTATGATGACACCAACACCACTACGTACTTGATTGTCAGTTCATGTTGTGTGTACTTAATACTTGCACAAATAGAGCAAAGAAAAGTATTGTGTAGGGCAGTGTATGAAAAGTGTAGTAGAACTCATGCCATTTCACCTTTTTTATATTTACTGGCAGTCTTGAACATAATATCACCATGTCGGGGATCTCCAAGATTGTAGCCCGTGAAATCTTTGACAGCCGTGGAAACCCAACTGTTGAGGTAGACCTCACTACTGCACAGGGTACGTTTCCATTACACTGTTTTACTTGACATTTTTTATAATGACTTTGTTTTCGTCGTTTTACTTTCCATTTTGTGGATTATATGTTGTATACATGGTTGTATTAGCATGCAGAAATACATTATGCTATAACATTAATATACAAATGACCTTGTAGGCTAGTTTGATGAGTTTATTTGATGTTTAAGTGCATTTGTCACCAATTGCCATATGGCTAGAGTTCTGAACTGCTTAGTTGCCTAGTGATGTTTGACAATTCTGTTTGAGAAATCATGTATATTTCATCAAAAATGTGCATCAGATCTATAACTTCAATTCCAACAAATTCAAAAGTTCCCCTATGTGGGAGGGGAATACTTGTATATATCCTCTTTCACTCTTCTCCCCACCTGTAAATGTAGTTCCTATCCATAAATTTAGTACACCTCGTTGATTTACAATTTTCCAGATATTCCATTGATCATAAATGTGTATCATGTGAGATATTTTCATTTCAACACTTAACCTGTTGAGGACAGGCTGATTTTGCTACAACACGTATTTCCCATAGACACTTGCCTGAGTATACTCCGGACTCCTCCTTAAAGGAGGAGTCCACCTTCTTCTCATCCATATGCCATATGGCTAGAGTTCTGAACTGTTTATTCAAGTAATGTGCAGATTAATGCCCCGTCACTGACCAGGCACGCTAACTTGGAAACATCAAACTGCACATTACTTGAATATGAGACCATTCTGAAGCAAATAATTTTCACACAACAATAGATATGTACTCTTAAATGAATCCCACAAGGATTGGAACAATCATCCTCCAGCATTCCCACTGATTCCCACTGATTTTACTAGCCATCCCCTTTTAAAATGAATGCATGAATGGATATTAAAAGGATCTTGGAGACACAGTAGACTATTAAATCTATATTCAATATGACCCTTCAAGTGTGACAGAATAGTTCTACATTTCACTGCTAGAGAGGGAAAGAAAGTTTTGGATGCCTGTTTGCAGCCAAAGTATTTAAAAGGTGATAAGGAAGGGGAAAACAACTTGATAAAAAGAAAGATTTGTCATACACAATGTGATGTATGGCCCTACCCTCAGAGCTTTCATCATGCAGTGTACTTGAAGCTCTTCTAAAATATGAAGCAACATTAAACGCTTCATGGTGCGAAGAGGACAGTGTAGGGACTTGATGAAGAGTATACTGGCCGTGTTATGAACCTGTCTGTAAATTCCATTCATGTCAAAGAGGCATGGCTTGGGTCTCTCAGCACACTCTTATATCTTAATCCATTCATATACAGGATTGAATAAGAGATTGAATGCCAGACTTTTCATTTATAAACAATTTCAGGAATTTCCTTGCACTCCAAAAAGAGCCTATTCTACCTTTAGGGCCCGTTTAGGTCTTTGTGCAGAAAAAAAAAAAACACTCTCTGATTGCATTAAAATATTTTGAAATGGAAGATGCACTGGTGACTCTAATCATGCAATCTGAGGACCCTTGAGTCTTGAATCTTGTACTCTCTTCCCTTCCCACATAGCTCTGCAAGCTACATACATTGTACAACAGTCACTGTGCGTGCAGTTTCCCTGTCCTTTGCAAGCTTTATAATAAAACGCTCACTTTTTTTTTTTTTTTTAAAGGGAGGAATTTAGTAAGAAGGAGTGGGCGGGATTGGGCAGAGGCATAATGTGAAGGATTTCCTGCATGGTAGTACAGTACATGTAACTTCCTTGCTAAGTCAACCTAGCTTCCTCCAAGATTTACAAATGTATGGTTACATTCTAGAATGACATACAACATATCTTCATAATATTACATATTTCCATCTACTTTGGAACTGACTTTAGCTATAGCTCTTATAACAGTGTACATATGACACGACACTGCAACATTTTCTTTCGGGCATGTTCATACATGACATGCAGAGGAGCAGGTTGTCCAGTGTTTATGTGATGACACACTGCCCCAAAGTGCACAACCCCAAAGCAAATATTGCACATTTGTCCCGTCAATTTGATCCACAGTTAATGGCTGCAAGCCCTCAAGAGAAAATCCAAAGTGGGTCTGAACTCAAAATGACATACATTGAAGCTAGGACATGACTCAATTGCAATGCTGATAATATGATTCATCTTGAATTGAATTCCAAACTTGAGACATTTGGAAGAGGTGATAGTCACAAAAAGATGGGTAAAAAAATTTGTCCTCTTGTCTTGCTTATCCATTTGGTGTAAGCTCATGTGTGGTATATTTTCCTGATTAGGAGTGACATATCAAAGTAGTATACCCACAGTTACAATCTATAATTCTCTAATATACACAATACAATATTTAGATGGCATAATGAAATAAGGAAAGCTGAGAATGACAAACTTGAGGGAAAATTCTTCTTTTTTTTTTTGAGCACTCAATCACCATTTGATGGGGTTGCAGATTCTTTAGAGATTGTGTTTGCATTCGAACTGGAAACTTTCATTGTCAAGAATGCTTCTTTTTATGCCTCCGCCATGAAGTGGTGTCGGAGGCATTATTTTATGTCAAGTTGTTGTTGCTTGTTACTATGACCAGGAACCTTCAGAGCTGCAGTGCCCAGCGGTGCTTCCACAGGAATCTATGAGGCCCTGGAACTGAGAGACAAGGACAAGAGCAGGTTTCTTGGCAAGGGTAAGGATCCTCCGCTTTCACTCTCTCAGGGCGTATCTGGGCAATTACCCCCAGAGGGCAATTATCCCCCCCCCCTCCTCCTCCCCCCCCCCCCCCCCCCCCCAGCTAAATGCTGGTTAGTGGTAAGGTTAGAGTAAAAATTAGGGTTAGGTTTAGAGTAGGAGTTTGGGTTAGGGTTAGGATTAGGTTCAGGATTAGGGCCAGGTTGAAGGGTCTGGGGAAATTGCCCATGGAGTAATTGCCCTAGACCCCTCTCGGTTGTTGTTAGAAGTGGGTAGCTGTGTTTGCATCTGACTCCCATTCTGTTGAGTAGGCTGGTGTGGCTGTCACTTCATTCATTGTCTGACAATAACATGTGTTTTAAAAAAAAGGAAAAGAGTGGAAATTTTCGTGCATTTTGTGCAACCAGAAACCAGCGCAGTAAAATAAAAACATGGGAGTATTTTTGCATGTCACATGGTCCATTGATTAATGTCGTCATTCTGTGAAATTGAAAATAATGCAAAATTCATCTTACCCAGCCGAGTGTGAAAAATTACTCTCGCAAAAATAACCTTTTTACAGTACAAGAGATAAGGCAGTGACTGTGTTTTGTGATTTTGTACATATTTCAAATGATAGGCAGTTACAATGTAGTGCACAGAGGTTTGTATGTCTGCTTTATGAGATTTGGTCATTGCCTACTGTACAACTAGGAGATTTAATCTCTTGTCGCCACCTCTTATTCAAATCATCAGTTGTAGGAGTCTAGTGTTATATGTTAGGAGATTGGGAGTGTGCATTTGCCTAGTCTAGAAATCGGGTTTTATTGAAAAGAACGAAAGCTGTGTAGAAATAAAATTTTAGTATTTTGTAAAGGTACAAACTGTATGATCCATCAGGAAAGACAGTGTCTGTGGGCACATATTCATATGATCATTGATTGCTCATGCATACGTCTTCACACACAACACACAATCCTTTGACTGGTCCTCCCTTTCAATATTTTGCAGGTGTCTTGAAGGCCATCGGTAACATCAATGATGTCATCGCTCCTGCTCTCATCTCCAAGGTTAGTTTATGGTAGACATTTTTTTTTTCTACTCTCACTACACACTGCACATGATACGATACCATATTCATGTTTGTCAAGCTGCCAGTTCAATTCCTTGCAGTATTGAGAGCAGTTCCCACCATAAAATTATATTCTGAAAGTACGTGCACTTTTGCCTATTTTCATAGAAATGTTGATGCATGGTATTTGTCATTTTGTAGGTCCTGTGGAAGATGTGTCTCTTTTCAAAATGTCTGTTTGTTTGGTTGCATGTGTGTATGGTTTTGTGTGTGTGTGTGTGTGTGTGTGTGTGTGTGTGTAGATTTTAAGAAACAAGGAAAGTTTAGGGAATCATTGCTGGATGGTGTTTTTTCTTTTCAGGGAGTGGATGTCACAAAGCAGGAGGAGATTGATAAAGTAATGCTTGAACTTGATGGCACAGACAACAAAAGTGAGTTTTATGAAGCCCCTAGTAAACCCAGAGTATGACTATGATTTATGATATAAAAGAATAAAGATTATACTTACAATATACTTCCACATTCACATGTCATGTGCTCCTGAAGTGCACTGGTGAACTTTTGTTTTTCATGTGCTTCTGAAAGATATGTGGGTGAGAAGATACTTTTTTAAAAACACAGATTAATGTATTATGTATTGTTTTATAGCCATGAAGGTGAAGAAGTTTATGAGTTTCTGTAATATAAGTAGTGGCTTTAGCCATTGAAAAGGATTTTACAGCGGGGTATGAAACATTCCAGAAGAAACTTGTCCAGAATAAGTTGATGAGATTATCTTTTCTTTATGAGTTATGAATTGTGAGCCTGTGATATTAAGTTATGTGTTTGGTATGTCTCTTTCCAGCTAAGCTTGGGGCCAATGCCATCCTGGGAGTGTCCCTGGCCGTGTGCAAGGCCGGAGCTGCCCACAAGGGAGTTCCCCTCTACCGCCACATCGCTGATCTGGCCGGAAACAGCACCGTCATCCTGCCATGCCCGGTAATGACATGCTTGTAGAGTACTAAAACTGTGTGAAATACTGTAAAACAAGGAATGTTCACATGCATTTTAATTTCGCGAATTTCACGAGCGGCAGCATTCACGAAATCAAAATACACGCAAAATTCTTGTCTACACAATATGCAGTGGACGCAAGTGGCAATTTTCGAAAATTTCATGCCGCGAGAAAGGTAATCAGCTCCAATTTGCAAAATTTTCATGCCGGGAATATATCTTATTTTACAGTATTTGAAAGAGAACTATGTATATTCCTAAAGTGGTTTGTGGAAAGAGCTGGTGTAGCAGCTTGGGCTGAGTACATGAGCTTGTATGTATATCATTCAAAACTTACTCCACTATGCAAGAGAGCTTCCTCAGTCCTGTGCAAAGCCCATGGAGATGTCAGAACTCTGTAGGAAAGGATTAACTGTGTGTAACATTACAGTGGAAGACATTTATACAGGCACAGTTCTAATCAGTTTACATACCAATTACTTTTTCATTTATTTCATGCGTTAACATAAATTATGTATAATTGATAAAAAATAAACCAAGTAATATGAATTAAACAATGACAACAAATTGAGTATGTTGGGATTGCTAGGTTATTTGTTTCAAAGGTAATTGCGCAATAACAGTGCTGTGTCCTTACAGTACATTGTGATATCGAGGTTGTTAGTTTGATATTTATGTCTCTTTGTTCCAGGCATTCAATGTCATCAATGGAGGTAGCCATGCAGGCAACAAACTCGCCATGCAGGAATTCATGCTGCTTCCAACAGGTAAGGAAATTTGTATGTTACCCTTTTTCAGATTAATTGTTTCCATGCACCAGGCTGAGGAGTTGCTCAAGCTAATGCTTGTTTAGAGAGAATTTCTGTAGTGTTGAACAGTATAATGTTGTATCACTTTTATGTTTAAATTATATAAATTAAAGCATTCTCATATGATTATCTCAGAGAATGTTTAGGAGTCCTGTCTTTATCGCAACCCCTGTGAACCCCTGTTGTGGCTTACAGTACAAGAAAGTACAAGAGGACGGCTAGAAAGCAGTTCAAAAACAGAACTGGTGGTAACTTGAGTGAGCATACCAAAGTATTGAATTCACTGTGATCATACAAGCAGCTTTTCTCAGTCATCGGCATGGAATGGATTAAAAATCCTTGTGATCTTGCACATTTATGTTTTAACATAGATTCAAATATATTGCTGGTGTACAGTGTATGTCACTGTGCTGACACGCGTCACTGTGCTACATACTTCTGTTACATCCATTGCCATAGTAGCCTTCATGCTTGCTTACTTGTAGTTGTCTTTATTTTGTGATGCATAATTTTATTTATTGAATTTTTGGCTCTTTTTCCTTTGATAGGAGCAACCTCCTTCCGGGAAGCCATGCGTATGGGAGCCGAGATTTATCAGAACCTCAAAGCAGTCATCAAGAAGAAGTACGGTCAAGATGGTAGGTGCTCATTTGTCATACACTGTATCCAAGTAATGGTTTTATAGCACAGTATGTTGTTGATGTGGTCGCATCAATTTTCATGGCTGAGGAATCAACTGCCTTTTCTGTTCATCATTTGCTTATAGGTTCACATACTGTAGAACCAGAAGTGTTTGCGTGCATTTTGATTTCACAAATTTCACAAGAGCCAAGATTCCCAAAATTTGAATGCACGAGAAAGTTTGTGTCTACGCTCTGTGTATTGAATGATAGTGGCAATTCGCAAAAATGTCATGGTGCGAAAAAGGCCGCCAACTCCCATTCCAAAAAATTTCATGCTGCAAAAATTTACTTATTGCAGTGATTTTCACATTTCATGAAAAAAAATCGTGGACCATTCATGTTCCACGATAGTTGTTACATGTTGTGGTTTTGTGTCTGAATTATTGTTATTTTAGAATGAATTCAAAGTTTTACTTTTGAAGTTTCTAATAGATTAAAAGTTATACTTTTGAATTTTGTTCTTTTTTGTGATGTAGTCACAAGAATGACCATTTACCTGCTGAAAAATAACTGCTATCAAGTCAGTGTTTTCTTCAGTGATATCTTACTGTAAACCATGCTCCAAGCTAATGTGAGATTCATGTATTGTATGTCACAATGTGTCTGTAATATTATCTTCTGCCATGTAGCCACAAATGTTGGAGATGAGGGAGGCTTTGCTCCAAACATCCTGGAAAACAAAGAAGGTGAGAAGCAAACAGTATTATTCTCTGCAACATGATGAGAACTCAACAGTGGTATTACAATGAAGAATATTAGTAGCCATATATCTAGTGAGTCTAATTTTTCACGAATCAGGACTTGCCGACAATTTTGTGAGTGTTCATATTGGATATCAGTAATGAAGGGAACATAGACTCATGCACATTGCATTCATGTCAAGGTCAGAGTTCGCGAATGGCACCCAACTCTTGAAATTCGCAAAAATAAAAAATTTGCAAAACATACATCAAAGGCCTATACTGTAGTCTACTGGAAAGGGACAACTTGAACATTTCTTTGACAGTTGTGAAGTCAGCAGGAGCGATAGAAGACATGTTTCAAGAAGGATGCATTCATATGCTTGGAACAAAATTTAAAAAGAATCTGGAAGAATAGCATATCGAGGAATTTGTTGGCAATATGTGTTAAGAAAGAATGGTTAGATTGTAACATGTAGTTTTGATAAAACATTCTATTTCCATGAAGTGGTGTCACTCTGGCTGTCAAAATCATTTCATTTTCAAAATCTATAAGCATGGAATTTTTATTGAGTTTTATTTTAGAACACATAATGTCAAATGCTGTTCACAGCATGTCATATCAATCTTTTTTGGAGGCATTTGTTATTTCAGAATTGATAGGTTTATCCTGTTTTTTGCTGTATTTTCTCTCTTCTTCAAAATCGTCGCTGGGGCGACAAGACCTCATATCTACAAAATGTCAAATGTTCAGGAGAGCCGCAAAACATGGCAGCCAAAGCACTATAGCGAATGGAATAGCCTTTCCTTTGACATGCTGTGGTGGCGTCATTTTTGGGGTAAGACACTTAGAATTTGGACAGGACATCATTTAACCGATTATGTGACCATAAATCCAAAAAAGTGATTTTCACCAATATTTGAGATACAAGGTCTTGTCACCCCAGTGACATTAGTCTTGTTATTTTCAATTCTTTGCTTGTATTATGTACACTACATCATTCTTGTATCAATTTTATTCACATTTTTATATCCGGGCATCCCAACACCTGTTTGTATTTCTTCTTTGGACATGTCCTCCTTATCAGTTCACTGCGTAGCTGTCATGTTCCATTAAATGTACCCCTGTATTTTGTGTTTGTGATTGATCCAACTGGCATTACTGTATCTGAATTGAAATTAGAATTGAATTTGAAATTGAAATTGATACTGTTCATTTTGAATCTGTCAATGCCACAATGGCCACAAGTAAGCATTAATGCCAACTTGTTTCATGTTATTGTAGTTTTCACAAAGTGCACTGAGAAATTTCAGTGTAATGCAAAATGACTCATTTCAACACCAAATCGCTAGGTCAAGCTTGTTCTCCCACAATCGTATCCACAATCTGTACACATAATTTCTTGAAAGATTTCCTCAAGTTTGAAGTTTTTACATATGTAGCACTGATATGTCAGTAGGCGATTGAGAGTTCACCAATATTGCAAACAAGAAATTTAAGAGTATGTCCGCAAAATTGATCTGGAACTTGGGGCTTTGGTTTGTTTGTTTGTTTGTTTATTTTCCATCTGAGAAGACGGCTGGATAGCCCACATTCAGCTACACTAAGCTGGTCTACCATGGAGTCTAGTTTGATGTGAGGCGGGACCACTTCACCAGGTTAAACACCCTGCTCTTTGCGATGAATGAATGAAGCGGGGTCTTTTACGTGCATGAGTTAATTTGTGACTCTCATAAACGGGACCTCCATTTTATGTCCTATCCGAGGGATAGAGTGTTTTGCCTCTTGCTAGAGGGGACGGTATGTTTATACACAACATTGATAAGTCCAGACTCAGGTTCGAACCCAGGTCCTTAGGATCGTGAGGCAGACGCGCTACCGACTGAGCCAACTCACCACCCTTTGTGGTGCGCAGTGAGTGAAGGACATGTTTTCTCTTCTTTCTCTATAGCTCTGAATTTGATCATGGTAGCCATTGAGGCAGCTGGCTACACAGGAAAAATCAAGATTGGCATGGACGTGGCAGCATCAGAATTCCACCGCGATGGCAAGTACGACCTTGACTTCAAGAACCCCAACAGCGACCCCAGTAAATTTGTGAGTATTTGTTCTTGTTGTTGTCGACTCTTTTCTTCTTTCTTCTTCTTTTTCTTCTCAGCCTATCCTTGTGTGTGGTGATATGTTGTGTGTAACCACACAATTAGACCATACCTTTAAAAAAAAAGATCATTTTTTTTTTTTTTTTTGTGGAAGGTCAAACAGACTTATATCAAGGGGGAACCATGTCTTTTAGGTAAGATGAGGAATGCAAAATCACAAAGTAAGAATTAAACAGTATTGTTAAATACAAGGATAAAATTTAATTTGTGTTCTTTTGTTTTTTTAAAGAGTGATTTTCAGTTGAAATACATCCTCTTAGAGAAACAGATGAGTTTTGTTAGCTTTACCAGTCATTGTATAGACCATATTTTGTTGTCACTTGTAGATCGGTGCTGTTGATATTTCATGAGTAAGTCTTTGTCCCCCCTTGTGCTTGCACACGCTTTCTTTTTTGTACTTTGGTAATGAATTACAAATTATGACAAATCGAAATGCTGATTTCATGTAGATAATACCACTCATATTAGATGGATGCTTGTTTTTTAGTTTGTATGTGACCCCGGAGTGCCTGTATTACTTTTGTATATTTTACAGCTCACCTCAGGTCAGCTGGCCGATGTCTACCAAAGTTTCATAAAGGACTATCCAGGTATTATTATGATTCTTGTATGTGTATGTGTGTTTGTTTGTATTGTATAGGTTTTTGGACCCAAAAGATCACAATGCAAGTCACTTAGTATTTTGCCACCATGGGTGACAAAACTTCAAAGGGCATTTGAATATTGACTGTAATACAGAAATTAAGACTCATAAAGCAAGAGGAAAACTAGAGTGAATCAAGTTGTAAGATATAGCACAAACTTGGTGTATGCTGGACATTGTAAAAGAAACAGGGGTTATATTCTTTTGAATACCTGATTGAACCTTATCTTTCCTTGATTGCAAAGACTGTGTATGAAAACATTTGATTGTGTAGAAGAGATTAAATGTGAGTGATGTAGGTGACAGTGACTGCAAATGAACTTCAGAATGCCTGTACTGTGATGGCAGCAGATTTGTCAATGTTAGCACTGAATTTAGGTCATCCCTAGACATGCACATGGTTGGTAGAAGAGGTTTTTGGTTTGCAACCAGTCCTACGTTCTTCCATGCTAGATGTACTGCTGTGACCTTGATCTTCCCTTGGACTTCATAATGGTCAAATGGTCAAAGTAGTGGTCTTGTAGAGCACAATGATGACACTTTATTACTGTAGGATCACCACAACAGCAAAGGATATCGGGGGGGGGGGGGGGGGGGGGGGGCATTTCATGAAGCATTTTGTCCGACAAAGTTGTCTGACCAATTTGCTCTCAGCCAATCAGATGCAAGGATTTCAGTAGCTTGTAACAGTTTGTCAGAAAAATATCCGACCAAAGCGCTTCATGAAATACCCCCCAGATGTATCATTGTACATCATAATCACTGCATAACATACCGGATGTCAACAACAAAACAAAAGATTACACAATCAGACTTTCTGCAATGATAAACTTTTGAAATAGTGAATCAATCAAAATGCAATTTCAAGGTATAAAACTATGACTTTATTACCTACATTAATTCAGAAAACCCCATTCACTTTACTTCAGTGGTCACAGAGAAATTTGGGTCGTTGTAGAGCATGTCAGGAATCCCATCCCTCCAAGTTTTGTCCATTGCGTTCACACCTTACAAATATGCAGTTATTCATTATGTTGTTCTCGCACAGAAGTGTAATATTATGTAACATGATTTTATATTTATATAGTTGGATTGTACAGGACCTAGATGTAAAACAGCACTCACCTGCTGATTTTGTTACCCTGTCAGAATATGTTGAAATAAATAAATAAATAAATGAATGAATGAATGAATGAATGAATGAATGAATGAATGAATGAATGAATGAATGAATGAATAAATAAATGAAATAGTATCTTTAGCAAGTATTTTAGCTTGTATTTTATTTATAATTAACAAAATGAATAATCGACAAAAAATAGAACAGACTTTTGTTGAGCTTTCAAGTATTGGTAAAGTGTTAAAAAGTGAATGATTAAGGAAAGATACTGAAATATAACCTCATTTAATATTCACATATCACTGTGACATCATGCACAGAATTTAATTTCATTTGTTAGTATTCCTGTCAGCTGCGAGCAAACAATATTTTCATTCATGTGGATACCAACAGCATCCAAATGTTCAACATTGGAGAACAGACCCATGACATGCTTTACCTTGATCCACATTTCATTGTGACCACATATCCAAATAGAGGGGGGTTTCTGCAAGATGTAGGTAAGAAGTGATAGTTTCATACCTGAAATAGCATATAGATTTTTACAGTATCATGGAAATCTGGTCATATTTTTCAAAAGGGAGGGGGGGGGGGGGGAGGGGGACATACTGTATAGATGAGACAAAAACATCTTATATCAGAAGATTACTGAACACTTTTTTCAACATTTCAAACATTTTAAAGGAACATTTGTAGACATGCTGGAAAGTCAAGGAATAAGTTTACATCTTTCTCCTGCGTTCTGCCTTTAATCTCCCAACATGTTAAACTATGTCATGAAATTCAGTCTTGAGAGACAGCTTGGTTCATTGAGATGCCTGTTTTATTGAGCAAGGAGTCCTGTGATTATTGTATTCTGTAGTGGTCTCCATTGAGGATTGCTTTGACCAGGACGACTGGAACGCGTGGTCAGAGTTCTGTGGCAAAACAGACATCCAGATTGTGGGCGATGACTTGACCGTCACCAACCCGAAGCGCATCAAGCAGGCCGTGGATGTCCGCGCCTGTAACTGCCTACTGCTGAAGGTCAACCAGATTGGGTCCGTCACGGAATCCATCGAAGCGTAAGTTAAGCATCAAGAGTCTTCACAGTTTTTCTTTTCAGTGGGGATTTCTGACTGAGTGAATATTCTGATGGCCCAGCCATAGACTTGGAGGTAGATCTCACTGTCCGCTTCTCAGTAAATTTACTCTAACCTGTTGGGCCCTCTGCATTGCACACTCGCTTAGCAAGCTTCACATTGTATCATCAACAATTACAGTAAAACAAGGAATGTTGACATGCATTTTAATTTCGCAAATTACTGAGCGCCAAGATTCGCAAAATTAAAATGCATGTGACAGTTCTTGTCTACACTATATGCATTGATTGCCAGTGGCAGTTCGCGAAAATTTCATTCCGCAAAAAAGGCAGTCGGCTCCAATTCGCAAAAAAAAAAATCATGTTGCGAATATATCACGTTTTACAGTTAGTATTAAAGTAACCCCCAACCTTGACCGACAGCACAATGGAAGGTAGACAAGGTGGTCAGATAAAACAATACAAAGGTCATTGTGATACAGCAGTAATTAGGTGGATTATGCAATAATCAATTTTTGAGAGTTCATTTCAGAACATCTGCACCAATTTGTACAGAAAGTAAGACAACATGCTTGTCATTTGATGAACTGTATGTTCATTCATTGACTCCAGTAGTACCACCACAGCAAAAAATTCAACATTTCTTTCTGAAGTCATCTGTACGTCATTTCTTAACAGGTGCAAGCTGGCCCAGTCCAGTGGATGGGGGGTAATGGTCAGCCACCGCAGCGGAGAGACAGAGGACACCTTCATCGCTGACCTCGTGGTGGGCCTCTGCACCGGTCAGATCAAGACCGGTGCCCCCTGCAGGTCAGAGAGGCTGGCCAAATACAACCAGATCCTCAGGTGAGAAGCCAATTGCCTTTATGCCAGAATTACATTTATCCAACTCTTGATCTAACTTTGATCTGAACTGTGAACTTTCATGCCTCTGCTGAAAGAAATAGAGCAAGACTTGATCCATTCTGGTGTACTTTGAATTTTCATTTTGACCATGAACCTCAGATGGTAACTTAAATTTTTACATGTAGAAATTCAGACAAATTTAACCTGCTGGCTGCAGTTGTGCTCAGATTTGATCTCTGTGATTCATTCTAGTCTTTAGAGATTTAGTGATAGAAGAAATGATGGTCTGCAGTTTGTTGTCAAGGTATTTTTTTTTTTGTTCTTGTTCATATTTGTCAAATTTGAGAAATATGATTTATGAGTTTGCTCAAATACTGTAAAACGAGAAATGTTTGCGTGCATTTTAATTTCGCGAATTTCGCGAGCGCCAAGATTCGCGAAATTAAAATGCACGCGAAATTTCTTATCTACATTATATGCATTGAACGCAAGAGGCAATTCGCGAAAATTTCTTGCCGCGAAAAAGGCCGTCGGCTCCAATTCGCGAAAATTTCGTGCCGCAAATATATCATGTTTTACAGTAACAGTTCCATTACTCCACATCAAAACACTTTTGTTTTGAAGATGCCTGCAGCCATAGCTGCAACACTGAACAAGATACAGATAAGTTAAACCAGCAACTACAATAATGTGTCATAACACTGCTGAAGCAAGGCCTAGAGTGTGTGATTTCTCATACACATGGGCAATTTATTTAGATTTTGTCTGCTGAGCTGATAATTAATATGTCCACATGTCCTTTAATCTTAGACACATTATCATGAAGTCCTTACTTCTGATGGCAATGCAGTGAAATAAGAATGTAATTCCTCTGTTGAATGTCTGTCTCCGTCCTTTTCATTAATTTTCTGTGTCACCATAGAATCGAAGAGGAGCTAGGGGCCAAGGCTGTGTTTGCTGGAGAGAAATTCCGCCACCCACTCAAGCAGTAGACAGTGCTAAACTTGTGATGCGCCTGGTCAGTGACTGGCTGGAGCCGAGTGCTGGATGTCTGAAAACAATATCTTCCCATCTTCATTGTTTTTTTTATGACAATGCTTTGCACTAGATAGAAATTAGCCCCTTTAGGCCCATTTTGTGTATTGCCAAAATGCTGTGTAATAAGAGAGGTAACATGAAATTCTAAAGGTACATTTTGGCATGTCAATGCCTATTTTTATTATTTATACAAGTACTAAAAGTACTCTCTCAAGAGATTTGTTTATGTTGTTCAGAGTATAATCCCACAATAATATGCATAGATTGAGAAACTGCATGAGGAAATCATATTTAGGAAGTGTGGCTCCCTCTATTGGGGACCTGAGGTGGAAGTGCTGTTCGTGTTGTCAGTATTGCATGCATTGGGTAGATACTGTCTATCTGCAGTGAACAGCCCCCTCTAGTTCGGTACAGTGCAGTTATCCCTGGCAATTAGCTGTCTTGGAGGGCCAGAATCAATTTTATGTACCAGGTATATTGAATACTAATAGCTCCCTCTGTATGGCTTTGAAGGTAAATGATGTGCTTGTGTCAGTATGGTAGATGCAGGAAATCAGTGCATTGCATGTTTGCAGCATGTTAAGGAAGCTGTCTTGCAGAGAAATATTCTTCATGTAGCCACAGAGTCATTTAGGTAAATGCAGTAAAATGAAATAAGTGATTGCATTCCTATACAATGTAAATGCTATTCACTCATTCATTGTACCTCCAGGTGATATCACTTATATTTCTTTAACAGTGTTTGTGATATTTTAAACATTGCAAATCGTTACCCCTACCAAGCCTTGTACTCATTCAACCTATGTAATCCAACCATTGCCAAAACAGAGATATTACCTTTCGTAACGAAATGTCTTGCTATATGATATATTTATAGGGAGGTGTTTCTTGATAGAGTTATGATAAGTGATTGATGTGGGAAATCAAAGTATTTGATTGTACGAGAAATCTCAAAGGAGGATCTTGGATCCAGGTGTTTGTAGAATGTTGCTACATTTGTTTGATGTGCAAACAAATAAAGTCTAGATTGATTGGTGACAGAAAACAAAAGTCTGTTTTGTCTGTTGTGTGGGATTTATTAGCATCAATGTTGATCGTTCTACTTGGCCGTATTTGAAAGGGTATTCCGGAAAACTTTATATCAGGGACCTAAATAACCATGACAGTTACTGTAGTACGTCATATATTTAGCGAGTCTAAAATTTCGCGACTTGGGACTTCTCGACGATTTTGCGAGTGGTTAAATTTGCGATCGTGGAGTACAGTGCTGAACAGAAAAATGTATGTGTGCATGTCACATTCGGGATCAGAGTCGATATTTTTGCGTGTCTTTACATTGGCGAATAGCACTTGACTCGCGAAAATAACCTCGCGAAATATTTGGCGTATACAGTACATTGTTACACATACTGGTATACTGTATCAGGTTTCTCACTATGTCGGGGTACAAAAATAAAGGAGATATAAGGAGTTGGGACCTATAAGATCACCTTGTTATAAGAGGGTTTTGTTATATCTGTCCTCTTTATTACAAGGTTCCACTGTAGTAAAGTTTTTGCTCATCCATCCCACTAATTAACCAGTGCGGCTTCTAGCTGTGTTATGTTCAGTCTGTTAAAGTCTTGACGTTTGAATATTCTAGAAAGCCAGTTCACAGTTACAATCTGAGCATGTGCAGATTACATTCATTGCAGACTTCCTCTTAAAGGACAAGTTCACCTTCATAAACATAAGGATTGAGAGAATGTAGCAATATTAGTAGAACACATCATTGAAAGTTTGAGGAAAATCAGACAATCCGTTCAAAAGTTATGAATTTTTGAAGTTTTTTTGCAGTACCCGCTGGATGAGAAGACTACTGCAGTGTATGAATAACTTAGATGTCACATGCGTACAACAATATAAGGAAAATATAAAGAGAATTTCACAAAATTCCACCTTTTGAAAAAAGTACACATTCCCCTGACTCGTTACCGATAAATGTTATGGGTAATATTATTCCCCCTGCCTTTAGAAAGAGGCAAGTCAATTGCTCTTTTATTATGCGAAAAAAGTGAAAATATGTTGAATTTTCTTTTATATTTTCTTTATACTGTTGTACGCATATGACTCACAAGCTGTAGTAGTCTCCTCATCCAGCGGTTCCAACACAAAAATTTAAAAAATTCATACATTTTGCATCGATTGTCCAATTTTCCTCAAACTTTCACTGATGTGTTCTACTAATATTGTTGTATTTTCTCAATCCTTATGTTTATGAAGGTGGACTTGTCCTTTAAAGCTGACTTGCACCTGAGGTATTTTAGAAATGGGATAGATCTTCTTGAAAGCTATATAATACATGTATATATATATATATATATATATATCGTCGATGGGGTGACAAGACCTCGTATCTCAAAAATGTCAATTTTTTTTTTGTTTTTTTGCTTAATGGTCAAATAATGGGTCAAGTGATGTCTTGGCCAAATCCCAACTGTCTTACTCCAAAAATGAAGCCACCATGACATGTCAAAGGAAAGGCTTTCCCATTCACTACAGTGCTTTGGCCGCCATGTTTTTTTGCTCTCCTGAACATTTGTCATTTTTGAGATACGAGGTCTTATCACCCCAGCGACGATATATATATATATATATATATATATATATATATATATATATATATATATATATATATATATATATATATATATATATATTCATGCCTGAGGAATGTATACTTACATGTATATGTAAATACCACTTTCTGCTTGGCTGTTTTCACCTGTTCTAATTAATGATTAATCTCTGTATGGCAAGGTTTCGTTCTATAAGTCAGTACAGACCATTGCTAACTGTGAGCTACAAAGTAGCTCATAACTATTTCCCCCCTCCCCACATACACATGAAGAGTTTGTTCGCAAAAACCGATAAGTCCATATTTGCCGAATGGAGATATTTGCGATTAAAGGTCAAGAAAAATAAAGAGAATAATAAGAAAATTTTTGCTTCTTTTGACCATAACTTCAAAAATGTACCTTTATATGTAGTGACCAATATATCATTCAAAAGGTATTATTTTGTACTTTATGACAGAGACCGTACTTCAAAATCTTCAAAAATGTACTTAGAGGCTTTTGCGAACAAACTCTTCATATCTTTCCCACCAAAAAGCAACAGATTCACAATCGAATATGTACTACTGCAGCTGCTACTACATATTATGTACTATCCTATCTTCACACTCATTCTATTACAACTATCACTATCACTGCCCGTTCCATGACATTTGCTCCTGCGACAGTTGCTCCCATGAAATATCTGCATGCAAAGCCAAACATGCAACCTACCCACGAACATAACCATAACCGTCATCCTAATCGTCATATCAAACTAAACCTAACACCCAATAACAACCCTAATCCTAATCATAAGTCCTTGGGGAAGATGAGACCATGCAGAACAGGAGCAAATGTATCACCATTAGTTCTACCACTACTACTGTTTTTTCTTCCTTCTCTTGTCCTTTTTTCTCCTCCTCCGCCTCCTCTTCCTCCTCCTACATCTCCCCTTCGTTCTTTTCTTCGTCTCCCTCTTGAAACCGATATAGTGATAGAAGTTGCAAAACTTGGACATCTTCTTCAAATGTTACATTTTTAAACTCATTTCATCCCAGTACCTACAACATGTGTCATGGAATGGCATTGGTCTCAGTGGTCCTTCCCCTGACTTTGATGTACAAACTCATAATTGTCACACAGGTGTTGTAAACTAATGCCTCAGATTGTATGATAGTATGATGTAGTAATTGCTTTGTGGAAAATGTTCTGTTATTGAGTGTTTTGCAAGAAAAAGGCCTGAAATTGTTTGTTGTATGAAACTTTTCTTGAATAATATGAGTGTTAAAAGAAACAAAATAATAAGAAATTTTTTTTTCTTTAAATTAATTAATTTATCTATTTATCTATTTCTTTAAAGCAAATGCTTGCTGGAAAGAGACATGGGAAACTCAAAGTTGTCTTTGTGTATGTAGATGATGCGCAATGAGGATGTGGAAAAAATAATCACCAAGCCACACTCTTACTCATCACTCCGCCTGTGTCACCCAGTGGTTTTTATGCCATCGCTGAAGCACTGGGGTAAATAGAGCTCTTTTACGATGGCCAGGTCATACAGCCAAAGACAAAGAAACAATTGCGTTTTAGTGGCGCGTTAAAGGAGAGGACGCACACAATTTCCACATTAAGGTGAGATGTAGGAAACTGTTAATGGCCAAACAAAAGGTTGATGTTGCTGTTGTCGGCTCGAGACGAGTACAGGAAAGGGGCTTGGTGGTGATGGGGGGTTTGGGAGAGGGGGGAGGGGATGATTCGGGGGCAGGGACTCGAACTGTATAATGACTCGTAACCTCGCTAATACCATGGTGTCTCTGAGTCACCCAGCACGCAATTCCTGTGTAATTCCCTTACCGCTGATGCACCACAGAAGTCGTGCCCTTACATTAATGCTTGATCGTCTTTACACCGCTGTCATAGACCTAACATTTCACATCGAACCAAACTCTCTGGCCCGTATTCTACTAAAAATTTAGACCGAGTTCAAACCCACGTCTGAGTCTAAAATGGGTTTAAACCTTGGTCTACAGTAGAACACGGGCCTCTGTGTCTCCAAACCTCATATGCTGGTTGACATATTGTTTTGAGAAATCATTGCACGTACCTTTTTTTTTTAGGGACCTGTCGTTCTTAATTTGTCAAAATATGTTCACGTATGCATCAAGGCCTAGAGGGATTTTGATGGAGATTGCCAAAATCCCAAACCCACGTGATGTGTAATGCAGCCTTTTGATAGATATCAAGGCACTCCTGGTTTATCCCAGCGCCTGTCGGTGTGTCGTGATGCACAGAATAATTCACTAATTCTGACTGGACCGGTAACCCATTATGTGAGCGATCTTAAACACGAGAAATGAAACCGTCCTTATTACATGTATTGTTTTGCCAATTAGGGCCTAATGGTGATGATGATGATGATGGTGATGATTCTAACACTGCTACTGCTATCCTGCTGGTAATGATAATGATAGTACATGTAGTACAATGATGATGATGATGATAATGATATAAAATAGGCATAATAATTTCATAGTAATGATAATAATAATAATGATGGTAATAGTGGTAGCAGTAGTAATAATAATAATGATGATAATAATAATAATAATGATAATAATAGTAATAGTAATGATAATAATAATAATAATGATAATAATAATAATAATGATAATAATAATAATAATGATAATAATAACAACAACAAGCGGCATGATTTGCTCTAATTATCATAGATGCAGTAAAAGTGTTGATGTAAACAGTGTTAAAATGGGAGGGTAGCGAAGAGCGATCCGAGGGTTGTGTGGAAGCCCCCCCCCCCTCCCCATCAACTATACAGGACACAACCATAACATCTAAGAATCGACCTCTAGAATGTTAATCACGATAACTTTGATGAGTATTATGAAAACAAGTTATGAGGTGTTATATCAATATGGTTATAGATTCGAGAGAAAGTGTCGACTGGTAACAAACGCACCAAAGATTCAATTTTGGCAAATGCGATAAACGTGAAAACAAAGGATGACTGCATTAGACATGTTAGGGTGACATGCTGATGCTGTAAAAGAGTCATTACAATGTGAAGTAGAGTAACAGAGTTACAAAGTTTTTTTTTTTTAAAGTAGAAGTTTTATGAAGCGATATTGGTTCACCTAGGCTGTACATTATGAGGAGTAGTGAGCATGAGGACATATACCTCATAAGTTAGCAATGCATCTGTGTATCGTGAATACTAATAGGGCCTATGCATGTATATTCTGTGTACATCTTATATAGATAGATAGATAGATAGATAGATAGATAGATAGATAGATAGATAGATAGATAGATAGATAGGTAGATAGATAGATAGGTAGATAGATAGATAGATAGATAGATAGAGAGAGAGAGAGAGAGAGAGATAGATATAGACTATAAAATGCAATTCTATACGGTTTATATGGTCTGTCTAGAGAGACAGACAGATAGACAGACGGAGAAATTGAGAGAGTGGAAGAGAAATATGAAATCTTGAAATTAAGAATGACTTCTATCCTTCGTGTGAAAAACTTTTTTTTTCATAGTATATGACACGGTATGTCAAGTTATTTTTATTTAAACATTGGAAAAGCTTTAAAAAAAACAGCAACTGTGCATTATCGATGGCAGTATTACACGGACTATTGGCAATGCCTTTGCCACACAACTTCCAGCTTGGAAATCGTTGGGCGTCTATCTTTAAACGGTCTACTTCATTGCACGTGAAAGGCAAACTCCGTTCTATAATTGTCAGTTTCCACGCGTGCGCACAGTGCTTTCTATCTCTATGCCGACGATCACTGTAGTATATTCCCCTCACTTATTCACCCCTCACTCTTACCTCTTCTCCCCGAGCGTTTCAAACGGAAGCCAGTTGTTAATTTGCTGTACATTAACAAAAAAGCAAACTGCTCACCCGGCACACATGTTCATGATTAAGGTCCCCAGACGACATGACTGACTAATTGCTTGACGAAGCAGAAATATGCCAGTTGAATGTCGATCTGAAAATATGAAATAATGCACCAACAACATGATGTTCACGTTCTCCTTGCATGAGCGTATAGGAATGAACTAGATTGATTTGTGCTGCACTAACGTGTGTCAGGGGTTGATGTGAAAACAGAACTTTTGATAGCAGTTTTCATAATGCCAGGGGCAAGACCGTGATCCGACTAGTAGTGAAGATTATACACATGTAGTAACATTGCCAGGCATATACTGTAGATGGGTGGGTAGCTATACACTCTAAAGAATAAAATAGTAGATCCTACATTTTAAATGCCATTCGCCAAACCTTTTTTACATGATAAATTTAATACTCAGAATGTTGGGTTAGCTATTATGAAATGGTATGTTCAACATTTTGAGTGTTATGTCTAACATTTACATAAGGTTCGAGAAGCGACAACATTTTAAATGTTGAATTTACCATTTCCTCTTTTTTTTACTGTATATTATATAGAATGATGGACAGGTTTTTTTAATCGCACACGCAATACCATTGATTCGTATATGCACTGAATGACTGTCACAAGCTGCATTGATGTTGCCAATTATGCAGGGCACGATTATAACTGAGATTATTCATCCGGTGATGAAAGGCACCTTTCGTTAGTTTTCTTTTCTGCCATAGTGGTATTCTGTTTTTGGTTGTGTGTGTGTGTGTGTGTGATTTTTTTATATATAATTATATTCTGGTCAAAAGTTTAATGATATGATAACAGTAATAGAATTTGTGAAGTAATGAGTTCAACGTTATTTGAGGCTGGCGGAATAATTTACCCTTGGTAAATTTCGGACAGTACGAGGAACATTGCTGTCCCATACCCAGACTTTCCAAAGTTATGTCAAAATACACTACTCAAAAAAAGTTAAGGACCACTTTTTAATGTGTGTATACAATTTTCAAACCGGGTGTTGTATTTCTAGAAATATCAGCCATATGGATAATTTGACTCCCACATTAACCCTATAAAGCCCGGGGGGGGGGGGCACATTGTGACCCCCTACCAGATTTTCATTTGCCACTCCTTAGCCCTTTATCTGATTTCAACCAAATATGGTGACTTTTCCTAAAATCTTATTGCGAACATTTTGATGCATGATTTAGCTATATTTGATGTTGCTGATAGCCATGGCAACCATAAACTGACAACCATGTCAGTCAGATTTTGCATCTTTTTTTCTGTTCCCATTTCATTTAACAGCATTACAGTGTATCATGAAATGGGTATTTCTTGGCTGAAATTTGTTGAAGGAGCAAAGTAATTATGGTCCTGGAAAGTTTTTCTTATTATTTCCTTTGTTTTTATGTGACAAAGGCATAAAACAATAGATGTAATAGAGCTAATTGAAAACAATAATATTTTCTAAAGATTGCCCTTCTTTTTTTGTGTTATTTTGATTCCTTCACCCAAGTTATGCCTCTAATATCATTAGTTTATCATATTATCAATTTGCAATCTCAAAATTCCACTATTATGCAAATATGAAATGTCATAACTGCATCCCAAACATTTCATCTCAGGTCTTATATTGTACTTCTTTATGTTGGTATGAATAGCATCCCCATGTGGTGACCTTGAGAAATTTCAACCATAATAAATAATAAGATTCTACTTGCTTATCATTTGTGGCAAGTATGAAAATGATTGATCTATAATAAGACATATATAATGGGGATAAAGAAATTATACAGAAAAATCATGTTTTTAGCATATTTCCTATGTATTTCTCTTTATTTTGGTAAATAGCGCCCTCCATGGGTGACCTTGAGAAAATTCAAATGTACGGTCATGTAGAGTATGAGTTACTCTACCCATGTGCCAAATATGACGATGATACATCAAATAATAGAATAGTTATATAGGGGGGCACAATGTGCCCCCCCCCCCCCCCCCCTTTGGGCCTGCGAGGGGTCAAAATAGCTTGGGCTTAATAGGGATAATGTAGGCGTACGTGACACTAATGTGTGTTAGTTAAACCGGTCTATGAATGTAGGGGTGGCCTATAGACTTGTTTCGATCGGTGGTGATGTGTGTTTTTATGCCTCCGGCACGGAGTTTCTGGCGACACTTCGTGGCCGAGGCATTGTTTTTCGGGTTGTCCATTCGTTCGTCCGTCCTTCCGTAATCGATTTTGTGGACGCCGTACCTTAAGCATCATTTAATTTTGAGGTACCCAAATTAAACTTCACATAAAAGTTATTATGTATGTATGAGTGGATGAGACTGTGCCTATCTGCTTTCGGGCGCACTCGCCTAAAGAGAAAGATAATACAGTGTAATAGGTGAAGGTCGAATATTTAAATCTCACCACCCCTACCCCATATCTCGACAATGTCTAGTGAAGGTATAATTCATGAAACTTACTGTATGTATTACTAGGTAGATATTCTTTACATCAAGTTTGAGGGGTAAATGGTCAAAGGCAAGTAAAATTGCTAACATTTCACTTTTTTTATCCAGGTATATCTCTGAAATTGCTCAAGGTATCTTCAACAAACTTAATTAGCACATACATGTATACATGTACTGCCCAACAATGATTCTCTTTAGATGTTTGGGTCATGAGGTCGAAGGTCAAGGGTCAAAGGTAGGTGAAAATGCCAATATTATACTAAATGGTCAAATTAAACTATTTTCTCTATACAGAGATGTATTTTAGGAATGACTTATGGTACACACTTAATCAAACTTCTGTACACTTGAAAATGATTATGCAAGGAAAGATTTCGGCAATGGGGTGAAATGTCAAGACGAAATGTTCATTTTCTGAAGTGTTACGTGCGTAGTTTATGTTTTGAAGATAACTCAAAATGTAATGAAAATGAGTGTATACAGATAGTGATTATTTGAAAGTCATAATGAAACTATTGTCTTACATTAGCAAGATGTTCTATAGGCCTATTGGGGGAATGGTGCAAAATAGCGGAGGCATACCAGTTGCCATTTTCTAGCGTCATTTCTAAGTTTATTTTTTCCTCAGTTTGACCAATGTCCTATTTCTTCGTTTATTTCTCAGCTATGTCACGACGAATTATTACACATCTTTTCTTTCTTTCTTTCTTTGGGATTAATTCAGCGAAAATTCCCAAGAAGCCTAAGTTTTGATGAGAAAATAGAAGAAAAAGGTACGAATCATCAGCGACACTGGAACGTAATTTCCATAATGGAATGGCATCTGAATGCATAGTTGTGACTTATCAAATCGTGTGACTCAGTGTTGATTGATTGAGCACTACCCTTTAGCCACGGCAGTACGAATAAAGTCGTTTGCAATCGAAAAAGGTTCATAGGCCTAGCGATTATTCAGGAGATTACCCCTGAAAGATTATGAGGATGAGATTATGCTTAAAACCTCAATTTAGCGTTTAATGTCACAGTGATTACGGGTTGTATGAATCGGAGCGGTGTGCGTGAACGCAGCGCTCCGTAGCCATAAGCATGTTAAGTCATTTTTTCGACACAGTGTTGCAATGACACTTGCTTTGGGCATCAAACGGCTTTGGAAGTAGGTAACGATCCTGCAGTGTCAAATCGAGCAGGCCCTTTCATCATCCCTAGGGATAGGATTTACACAGAAAGTGAAAGTGCTGCTTATATTGACAGAACTTCACAAATCATTTATTCTAGTATAGTGTGTGGTACTGCAGGCCGGGTTTAAAGCCTCGATTTATGTGTGATCCTTTTGATATACAGTATATGCCTGTGATGAGCCGAGACCTTATACATTTGTAGTTGAAAGTCCTCAACTTATCTTGATATAAAGTTTGGCGAATCATTTCTAAGCTATGTCACGACGAATTGTTACACATCTTTTCTTTCTTTCTTTCTTTGAGATTAATTCAGCGAAAATTCCCACGAAGCCTAAGTTTTGATGAGAAAATAGTAGAAAAAGGTACGAATCATCAGCGACACTGGAACGTAATTTCCATAATGGAATGGCATCTGAATGCATAGTTGTGCTGCTTATATTGACAGAACTTCACAAATCATTTATTCTAGTATAGTGTGTGGTACTGCAGGCCGGGTTTAAAGCCTCGATTGATGTGTGATCCTTTTGATATACAGTATATGCCTGTGATGAGCCGAGACCTTATACATTTGTAGTTGAAAGTCCTCAACTTATCTTGATATAAAGTTTGGCGAATCAGTGGAACTTTTGAACTTTTGAACTGAATATGAAATAAGGAGGAACCTTTCAGAGTTTCACGAGCTTTGCATTCTATTTTTTTTTAAGATTAGCGAAATCATGGTTTCCAATATATTAGCTTGGGAAATATGTCTGTGAAGATGCTACCGTTCAAATTTCCGTTGTGGCTGGTCGTATCAGTGTCAGCTTTAGATTTTTGGAGTATGATTTGTGACGCAAAATCTGTTCAGAATTGAACTTTTAACGATGGTTACATAATCATAACCATCGTTTAAAGTTCAATTCTGCACAGATTTTGTGTCACAAATCATTTAGCTTCTGAATCTCATTTTGAGTGTCTTTCGTAAGAACTGAAATATCGTCCAAGTGAGATGTGATCCCTATAGCATAATATTCTTGTGTGAAGTACTACATGAACATAACACGAAAAGACGACGCGTACATCAGAGACTCCTATATTATTTGTGTATATTTGTGTGTGAGAGAGAAATTTTATTATTTCATTAATGAAGTCATGTATATATTTCCGTGTGGGAGGAAAAACTCCATTATCTTGAAAAAAAAAAATGTATTACTGTACAATGTATTAGATTCATTAGGGATTTGTGGTGGCCTTTCGTTGCTTGGGAAGTCTTCCAGTGGGCGTGTTCCTCAAGAAGGTTTATCCAAGGAGGATTGCATCGGACGACGAGATCATTGTACGAGATGCTATAAAGGAGTCTATACCTCCTGTGTGATAGTCAATCTCTCTTTGAATCTCATTCCATCATCTCAATCTCCTTGGTTGCTGTCTCTAAACCTCCTCAACAGATGACTTGAGGGCGTCTTCCTGTCATACACAAGGCACGGGTTTCATCCACGGGTTATTGTACAGCGTGTTGTTCCTAGTGAGAGAATGGATGGAGTCCGTTTTCTCCCTTCAAAGAGTGGCTCGTCTACCTCTCATATCACAGGCACTGTACAATCACCAAAGCTGTATCCGCAAGCTACTTCCAATGATCTTTCTATGAACTTGCCAGAGACAGTGGGGTTAATGCGCGAATGATTTGTTTAACATCATGATACAAACAGTGAGGTGCACTTAGAACAAGGAGTCCGTTTTCTCCTGGAGCACGTGTGCCTATAACTCTCAGTGCCAATTTACAATCATCGCGGTATTGTCCTAACCCCATTTGTCTCCGAACCTCCATGCCGGTCGAGCTTTGATGCAATCCGTTCAGAGTTTATGGTAGGCTTGCGTTGGTTGGGAAATCTTCCAATGGGCGTGTCCCTCACGGAGGTTTATCCAAAGCGGTAGCATTGGATGTTCAGATCATTTCGCGAGATGCTATAAAGGAGTCTATATCTCCTATGTGATAGTCAATCTCTCCTTTTAATCTCATTCCATCATCCGTATCTCCTTGGTTATTGTCCCTAAACCTCCTCAACAGATGGTCTGAGAGGCGTCTTCCTGTCACAATCAAGGCACGGGTTTCATCAACGGGGCATTGTACAGCGTGTTGTTTCCTGTGAGAGAACACACCTATATAATGGAGTCCGTTTTCTCCCTTCAAAGAGTGGCTCATATACCTCTCATACAGGCACTGCACAATCACCACAGGTGTATCCGCCATCTGCTTCCAATGATCTTTCTATGAACCTGCTAGAGACAGTGGGGTTAATCCGTGAATGATTGTTTCACATCATGGTCCAAATTCAGAGATGCACTTGGAACAAGGAGTCCATTTTCTCCTGAATAGTGCTCATCTCTCAATGCCATGTATTACAATCATCACGGTAATGTCCTAACGCCACTTGTCGCTGAACCTCTCCATTCCGGTCGGGACACCTCTAGCACATGCCTCTGAAGGGAAGGATCACGTCTGATTTGTCCCACACGTAGACGGTGGGCATCCACGGGGAGGTGTAGCGTGTAGACTTGCTGAAGGTAAGCCTGCCGCTGGGGTCG
This sequence comes from Diadema antillarum, assembly GCF_040938485.1. Classification (NCBI taxonomy): domain Eukaryota; kingdom Metazoa; phylum Echinodermata; class Echinoidea; order Diadematoida; family Diadematidae; genus Diadema; species Diadema antillarum. The sequence continues at coordinate 311,113 of NW_027271833.1, read as the reverse complement.
TGGGCGGGGTTGTAAGGGCACTTCTCGAGGAAGAACCGAGGGTCCCGGAAGCGGGTTGCCGTGGTGATGGACGGGTAGTAAGGCACCACCTTAATGAAATATGATGGGAAAGAGAGAAAGATGAGAAAGGCTACCGTTGCTTTTGTGACCGTCAAACTTGCGACATTAAAAAAACACCAAAAACGAAGACCTGTTGCGTCTTTTCAGGGTAACACTAACAGTTTTCTTAATATATAAATAAAACGCTTCTTTCCTTTGTATGATTTGGACTATCATAATTTATGTCTGCCTCTCAGTTTCGTTTGATATTGAAAAGCTAAATGAAAAAAAATGAACTATCATCTCTTTGTTTCTGCTTTTTTCTCACCACATTGATCTCTCTTGACATGCTTGATCAAAGGAAGGGCATGACACCAGAGGAGTTTTGAAGACCCTACTTTAAAAGTTATAAATAAGAGCAGTGAAAGGGTATCTATGACCCACCATAGGAGGGTCTTCTTCGACTGGCTGCACCTCCGTGACAGCATCATCAGACGCCTCAGTCGTCCTCGCTTCCTGCACCCCTTCGTCTGGCATATCTGGCACGATCAGGCCCTGGCTGACCCGCAGCTTTCTCAGCCTCTTGGCCAGGTCGTCCATGTCAGCCAATTCTCTGGTCGTCAAGGCAAGCACCGGGTCGCCAGCGGCTTTCAGCTCCAGCCATTGTTCCATGTAAAGGGGCAGGGAGGACGTAGGGGTGGTACTTGATCCCTTCTTGAGTTCTTCCTTGTAACTTCGGATGTCATCGTCGTTGTCATCATTTGCCACGGATTCGCCATCGAATCGAACGACCTGGTGATAAGTTCAATTAGATATCTAGAATGCAATCTTATATCACGAATAGTCAGGATAATCTAAATGAGTTTAATGCCTTAAGAATTAATTCGACATTATTTTGTTCATGACATTGGCCAACCTTTCTTGTGAGCTAAGGCAGATGAAAATCAGATGTTGATGCACTTGAACCTTCAATAGTTCTCCTTGGGAATTGGTATATCGGTAGGAGTTTTTAATGTTATCCTGACCAAATTTCATATCTTTTACAGTCACGCTAATTAGGATCAAAGCGAGAGAATTTCTAACCTTTGCACGGAAACAAATACACGCGTATCAAATAGTTTCGTCTATAAACAATAAGAATAACACACCTTGTTTGCTCTCCTGCGCATGTTTTCACGCATCCATTTCATATGTTGAGCAATTGACAGGCGTGGTCTCTTCTGCCAGTCGTCTGTAGTTTTCTCTTCCTTGAGATACTGCTTTGGCCGTCCTGATGTGATGCGTCTCAGAAGCCCCTTCCCTTTAGAAACGGCTGAGGTCACGTCTGCGTGTGAAGATTGGTCCTTCGCACTTGGGCCGCCAAACTTTTCTTTTGCTGATTTTCCTTTCCCCTTTTCTGTCGGTGTATGCAGACATAATGTGTAAAAATTAGCAACATGTTTACTTGGCATACTTCATGTTAGACTGTACAGTGTAAACTCTGAAAATGAGGCAATTTAATTCTAGGCTCGGTTGTCTAAGTTTCGCGTAGCAGCAGAATCAAACGAATCACTGAATGTTATGACTTATTGTAATCCAAGTGAAATCCAAGTTAACAGCTATCATAAATGCTTAACAAAGAGAGGGTGTCATTACCAAAGAAGAGAAGAAGAGAACAAGGCGAAGGAGAATAAAGAGCAAACTGATACTGATGAAAAAGAAACACGTATAGTTGATAAGAGGAGGAGTAGGAGAAGAGAAATATTGTGTAAAGGCCAGAAAACATGCAGATCATGTTTAGATCTATCATTTTTAGGTAATACCTTTTGGGACTCTTTCGAATGCATCCACCCAACCAGATCTCTTATTTGGTGGAAAGCGTCGATCAGTCTTTGCATTCTTTCCCATCGGCTTAGGTCCACCGACATCATTCTTCCGGCCATTCTTTGTCGCTCGAGATCGAACTTGGGATGCAATTCGAGCCCATGGCCAGTAGAAGGAGATGGAAACCCTTTGGAAAACGGAAAGGGTCAAAACAAATTTTATGGAAAGTTCACCGGGGAAAATCCTCACCGTCAAAATCACAAAATATTATGAGGTTAAATGATATTACGCAATCATCTGGAAAGTATGGTTCAGCACCAATATACATGACCTACGCCCCTCGATATTCTGTAGGCCCACGAAAATAACATTATCTCTCACGTTGTAATGTCTTATGATACAACATGCTAGTATGAATGATTTTGCATGTGATTGATGTGTTGGTTACTAAAAGTCGTAATTAATCTAGAAGTCTGTAGGCAAGATAAGATTACTGCACTGGGTGGATGGGGAAGAGGAGGTCAAGGAACCAAGTCGAAGAATGAAGTTTAGAAAGTGCTCCTTTTCTACATATACCGATAACAAATTAAGAGATATGCCTAATTGTACTAAGAAACGTTGTGAATTAATCAATCAAGACATAAGCAACAATACTACTTTTCTTACCGTGATTGCTTTCTCTCAAACATGATTCCGAATTCGAGTAGCAGCGAATTGCAAATGCAGAGACTCCAACCCCAAGCACCTTCTGATCTGGAGATTCTCCCGCCTGAAACCCTTAGCAAACGGGAGACTCCAACTTGATGTGTGCGAAGCGCGAAATTCCCAGGGTTCTAGATGCTCTCTGGTGCTATCTAAGGCTTACTTTTTCAACATACGATAGAAATAAGTAAGAAATCCTTTCCAACAGGAGACAAAGAGCCAGGGCGGGAGAAATTAAATCTCAAACGGGAGAACGGGAGATTTTGCAAATATGGGTTTTTGGCGGGAGATCTCCCGTCGAAAACGGGAGAGTTGGAGTCTCTGCAAATGCTCGCGAGAATGACTTCAATCACGCAATTCCAATTGTCGCGAAATATATCGATTTTTAGACAACAAATGAAGAGCACAGTGGACTCATCAAGAGCTTATCACGATCTGTTGCATGCTTGGGTATGAGGTTACCATGACGGTTGTTGCGTGTGACGAAATAAACGCGCTTACTACAGATGCGCGTAGTTCAGCGCGTAATGCCTAATGCGTCACAATAAGTAGTTCGTAGTATACAGTTTAAAGGGAAGCAGTCCTGAGATTTTCACTGTACTGATAATTAAGAAGAGTAAAAAATATAAACTTTCACCAATTTATACGCTTGGACATCAAAAATTGTCTCCGTACGCGATTTTTGAAAAATAATTCCTGCAAGCGATCGTGAAAGAGCCGGCAAAAAGATGCTACGTAGTGCATGCCCTACTCACCAAGTTGACAGCCGTGCCTCTAAAAACCAATTTAGGTGTTCAAATGATTAGTTGCAATTTTATCATATAATGTGAAAGTTTGTGGTTTTATAATTTCAAACAAAATATTTCAAGCTTAGATATATGTAATTTACGAAAAATTAATATTGTAAACATAAATTTATATGTATTTTTAAACCAAATATACCATGAACTTGACATCAAATAGGCACGGTCGTTTTCTAGCTTCCGTCCGTGTTGCATACTTCTTAGCGTAGAAACCACTCTCGCGCGCAAATCCTTACCATACCAATGTATACATACACAGTACACTCGACTCCGTCCAGTCGATTTTGGCATTCAAACCGAAGATAACCTGTGCATGAGAGAGTCGAATTCTTCAAAGAAAATATTGTTTGTGTCTCAATATTTCTGTAAGTAGTCAGATAATGGCATTCTCATACTTTATGTCCCCACCTCAAGCTAGGTAACAATAATTCTTACCATTTCAGACGTTACCAGTGTCGCTGGACCTCATCACAAACGTATTCCTCCGCGATAGTAATATTCATCCGCGGAACTACATTTTTTTTTGGGTCACTGCGTCCATCATTACTCGTTACACTAAGTATTGATGTTTTCTTCGTCGGAAGATCAAAATTGAACAGTTTGTATGGCGCGTCCTTGATAGCTAAAGTCAACTCTCTTATTATACTCATACTTTAGGTCCCCCTACCCATCCTAGCACAATGTATGGCGCCGTTCTGCGCATTTAACCTTGATAGCTAAAGTCAACTCTCTTATTATACTCATACTTTATGTTCCCCCCCCCCCCATCTTAGCAGAATGTATGGCGCCGTTCTGCGCATTTAACCTTGATAGCTAAAGTCAACTCTCTTATTATACTCATACTTTATGTCCCCCCCCCCCCCCATCTTAGCAGAATGTGTGGCGCCGTTCTGCGCATTAAACCTTGATAGCTAAAGACTTTGGTAATAGCTAAAGACCTAGTCAACCCTCTTATTATACTCACACTTTAGGTCCCCCCCCCCCCCCCACCCTAGCAGATCGAAGAAAGTTTGTATAGTGCGTTCCGCGCATTTAACCTTGATATTGTGCATATCTCAACTGTCTTTCCGTACTCACACCTTCTCTTATTTTCGCTTGCGTTTATTACGATAATTGTAATTCGGGTATTTTACAATCGGGCATTTTTCTAATACTCTCTTTGAAAAAAAAAAACAGCAGATATTTCGTAAAATCAATTTCCACTGTATTTCTTATAGTCCAAATATCTTGTATATTTTTATATTACTTTTTTATTTTCATATAAAAGTTTTGTGATTATTAACGTCACCTAAACAATAGACCTATAGATAAAACGAATTCATTCTTACCTGTCATATCTTGAAATGGGCAGATTCCGATATGTATGGTTGGGGCACCACCTATCGACAGGGCACCTTCCCATCGACACCCTGCGTATCATGGCTGTTTGCGTATAGAACAAAAAAGTACGCGCGGGATTAAGTGTCATTAGCTATAAAAACAATAAAAACGAAGAAACGAAAATCAAACTCAAACAAACCAAGCTAAAAATTACACATCCGATCAGTAACGACGCATGGCTGTGAAATTCACGTGTATTACCTATGGCCTGTGAAATTCACGTGTATACCTATGCTGTGAAATTCACGTGTATACCTATGGAGGAGAGGGGGTGTCGATCGCAAGGTTCCCTTTTTAGCTGCGCGAAGAAAACGGAACGCACGCACTAAAATTGCGCTATTTTAAAACGGAGATTCATAATCAACGAGACGGTCACGACATTCAAAACTGCAGTATTTATGGCATATTTGAGGTAAGAATTAGGCGGATTTGTATTATATTTTTAGAATAAACAAGCTACAGATCCTTAGGGTGTCGATACGTGGTACCCCCAACCCTACATGGTAATCCATAAAAGTAGAAGTTCAAACACCAAGAATTCAAAGAAGCAAATAACAATCAGTGGAACAGATGCACATGCGATGTGCGTTCAAATTATGACACAAAATCGTCGTCATCAGATGACCACACGAACTTTGAAGTGAAGTTATCCTTGGTGTACGGGTTTTTCGGTTTGACATGGGAGTGACGGGGACCACGGCGCTTCAGCTTGTCACCTGCATCATCGATTGGCTCGAAGTTGCTTGGGCATCTAGACTTTGATTGATAGCGTGGGCGGCTTTCGGGATTTGGGCGGATCGGTGTTGACGACGCCGCTGGTGGAGGTGGTGGTGTCGGAATGTCGACGGGAAGTGGTGACGGATTCTCAACGGATTCTGCTGATTCTTCGCATCGAATGACAGAATCGTTCATGTCCCCTTCCGCTCCAGGTTTCCCAGCTGACCACGAGTCAAAGAGAGGATCACGGCAGCAAAGTTGACGGGGACGATCTAGGGGGTAACACTTCCTCACAAGTTCAAAGAACGTGTGGAAAACGTTCTTCGATGCAGATCGGTTCCGCCACACAATCTCCGCGAGATGTGCCTCGAAGTTGGCCATACTGGTTCCATTGATCCGCTTGAAGTGGTCCTTTGCGTGTTTCCAAGCCCCCTCTATTCTGTTCGTATGCACCTTGATCACTTCACCGCTCAGGACATTTCTGTACTGCTTTTGGAAAGCATATTTGTGCACGACTGTGAAGTGTTCGTAGCCGCGGTCGTTGAGGCTGGAGTAGGCGGACCAGCCATCACTGTAGATACGACTACCTGGTTCAACATGTCTCTCAATGAGAGCGGTGAGAGTTGCCTCGTCCCGACGATCTACAGGGTAGATGATAAGCCTGTTCGTTGATCTCTCAACCATGCCGAATATCCAAACCTTGTGCCCAGGGTTTGGATTTCCCCTGTGAAATTTACACCTTCTTCCGAAAAAACTCTCATCCAGCTCAATCTCGCCTCGTAACTTCTCAGTTTCTTCGTAGTATAGGTCGTGCACAAATTGTTTGCAAAGGTCCCGCATATAGTTGGCCCAGTTCACTGATGACACGGAGTAGCCAACCCCCGACATGTTGGACACCTGTTTCAGGCTGGGGTTGAATAGCCATAACCACATGAACAGCATGATGTCTCTCACATTGAAATGAGTATGCTCGAAGAATGAGTGCTTGGTGACGCAGTAAACTTTGTCATGCGGTTGTTCCCCCTTTCTTCGGCATCTCCAAACATGTCCTGATCTTCGGTCTGTTTTCCTTTGTAAAGTGCAGCGCTGACCACACACTTCGCAAAACATCGACTTCGCTACAAGGCCATTGTCCCGCAGCCACTCCCATACCTGTTCCTCCTCCAACGAGCCAAACAATCCAAAGAAATTCCATGGATTTGAGAAATCCGAAAACGTGGTGACAGATGGATCACGCAACCGCTTACTGAAAGCCATTGTTACGGAATGAATACAGAATCTAGCACAACTCATTTAAAATAATAGATGAAGGTAAAATGGAATACCATTTGCGGACATAAATGAAATAAACCAATGCAAACCTTTATAATTGCGTCATTAAGAGACAAGACGCATCTCACGAAGAGCGCATCATCATTGCGCGTGGTCTTCTCTTAAGAGCGCATCTCTTCATCTGAGGAGCGCATATTCTTCGCTAGCGCAGCTTTATGACTTCCAAACGCACTGGATCTTGAATTCTGTGAACCGAAACTAGGTCTCGTCTCATCATCAGCATCTGGGGTTATTAACCTCGATAGCTACAACCTCGTCTCTCTTATTATACTCATACTTTATGTCCCCACCCCCCAGTCACATCAAAAAAGCAAGCTGATGAACGTTCCGCGCATTTAACCTTGATAGCTAAGTAACCTTGAGAGCTAGCCTTGACTCTCTTATTATACTCATACTTTATGTCCCCCCCCCCCCCCGTGTAATATATACGTGGTGCGGTAATCAGCACGTATAATTCATAAACCCCGTTTTCCCCTGTTTTTCAATTCAAGCCGCACTAACCGTCTTCCTAATACGAATTCAGCTTGATAGCTAAGCTCAACTCTCTTATTATACTCATACTTTAAGTTCCCCCCCCCCCCGCAATATAGTAGTGTGGTAATCAGCACGTATAATTCATAAACCCCGTTTTCCCCTGTTTTTCAATTCAAGCCGCACTAACCGTCTTCCTAATACGAATTAAGCTTGATAGCTAAGCTCAACTCTCTTATTATACTCATACTTTAAGTTCCCCCCACCCCCCGCAATATAGTAGTGCGGTAATCAGCACGTATAATTCATAAACCCCGTTTTCCCCTGTTTTTCAATTCAAGCCGCACTAACCGTCTTCCTAATACGAATTCAGCTTGATAGCTAAGCTCAACTCTCTTATTATACTCATACTTTATGTTCCCACCCCCAGTCACATAAACAAAGCAAGCTGATGCGCGTTCCGCGCATTTAACCTCGATAGCTATAGTCAACTCTCTTATTATACTCATACTTTATGTTCCCACCCCCAAGTCACACTAACAAAGCAAGCTGATGCGCGTTCCGCGCATTTAACCTTGATAGCTAAGCTCAACTCTCTTATTATACTCATACTTTATGTCCCCCCCCCCCCCGCAATATAGTAGTGCGGTAATCAGCACGTATAATTCATAAACCCCGTTTTCCCCTGTTTTTCAATTCAAGCCGCACTAACCGTCTTCCTAATACGAATTCAGCTTGATAGCTAAGCTCAACTCTCTTATTATACTCATACTTTAAGTTCCCCCCCCCCCGCAATATAGTAGTGTGGTAATCAGCACGTATAATTCATAAACCCCGTTTTCCCCTGTTTTTCAATTCAAGCCGCACTAACCGTCTTCCTAATACGAATTCAGCTTGATAGCTAAGCTCAACTCTCTTATTATACTCATACTTTAAGTCCCCCCCCCCCCCCGCAATATAGTAGTGTGGTAATCAGCACGTATAATTCATAAACCCCGTTTTCCCCTGTTTTTCAATTCAAGCCGCACTAACCGTCTTCCTAATACGAATTAAGCTTGATAGCTAAGCTCAACTCTCTTATTATACTCATACTTTAAGTTCCCCCCACCCCCCGCAATATAGTAGTGCGGTAATCAGCACGTATAATTCATAAACCCCGTTTTCCCCTGTTTTTCAATTCAAGCCGCACTAACCGTCTTCCTAATACGAATTCAGCTTGATAGCTAAGCTCAACTCTCTTATTATACTCATACTTTATGTTCCCACCCCCCAGTCACACTAACAAAGCACGCTGATGCGCGTTCCGCGCATTTAACCTTGATAGCTAAGAAACCTCGATAGCTATAGTCAACTCTCTTATTATACTCATACTTTATGTTCCCACCCCCAAGTCACACTAACAAAGCAAGCTGATGCGCGTTCCGCGCATTATTTTAACCTTGATAGCTAGCCTCGACTCTCTTATCATACTCATACTTTAGGTCCCCCCCCCCTCCCCTTTCTCTCTCTCTCTCTCTCTCCAGCGCGCAGTGGCAGATGATCAACGAAGGTTTGTGTGGCGCGTGCCGGAACTACTTTCTCACAGTCACATATCGGCAAGGACAGTATGCAAGTTTAGTGAGCTTGAGGTGGGGACATAAAGTATGAGAATGCCCAGATAATCGCCTTTCCTCGAAAAAAAAAAAATATGACGTGAGCCGGGAAGGGTAAACACAGGGGGTCGTAGGGATATGATTTCGCTCCACTTTGCCGTGCATGTCCAGTCGGCACTGGCAGCAGCTAGCTCAGTGGCACTGTACTGCAGTCCAACCCCGGCTGCAGGCCCACGGTAAATTAAACATAGCTAGCCACTTTCCTTACCTCTCTACGCTTTTTTCCCTCGGTTCTCTTCGAAGTCGATGCTCGAGGTGTTTCTGTTTTATAACTCATGTGAGCAAATGGTCAGGATTGCATCTGGTTTCAGGAGTTTTCTCGGTTTATAACCGAGGGCCACAGCCTGCCGGTCCACGTAAAAACATCGCTTCACAAATTGTCCACGCACAGGTAGGTCACAACACGATTTCGAGATTTTGTAGGCCCTAAGTTTCTTATGTTCGGCATCGTTGTACCGATATTTCCCAGCCATACAGCTCACCTTTCACGATACTTTTGTTGGTCTGGGACGGAAAAAAGGATTTTCCTGGGAAATTTTCTGCACGATTCGAGCAAAACTACTGATGTAAGATAGCCTGACCAGACGACGCTGAATGCGGTCGCCCCTGTAGTGTACTAGCAGGCCTGTGTAGAATCGTTTCTACCTACAAATATGTACACTCTGTACGTACTATAGAACATGCATGAGCGGCGCGGCGACAGGTAGGGCTGCAGCTGCGCTTGAGACTGGAAAAGTGCGAAGGGCAAACCGCGTACGGGGTGCGTACGCGTATCTACCGTAGATCTATCATCTAGCTGTACCGTCCACACGTGCGAATATAATACACAATACATACACACACACACAAACACACACACACACAACGTAGAAACAATGTCAAATACGAGTCGGAGTAGCCACCGCGAGTACCGACGTCTTCATGCATCCGGGTAAACTAGGGAGCGTACGGATAACGAGCAGAACACGGCTGGGAAGAGTTGTGCATCGACGACGTATGACTCTCCGCCAAGACTTGCTCATTAGCATATTCACCATGCAGAGTCACACTTTTTCAACCAAAATGTACGAGCTTATTTGGTGATTTTAAAGTTTGTTTTTGGTGAAAGTAGTTCATTGGAGGTACCAACAACAACATATTTTTTTAAATTTCATGAGGACTGTGTCCCTTTAAAGAGATTTCCTTTCGAGAGATTCCCCTTTGCGCATGAGCAGATAAGAGGTAACTTGTGATAAACAGGCAAGTTAATTATTACATCTATTAAGATATGCATCTGTGACGTAGGCCTTATGATTATTCATGTAATCCTTGCCAGCACCTCAGCCTGTGAGCAACAAGTTGCTTATTAAAGGCAAGTGGGAACAGTGATTTAAAAAAATGTCTACATATCACATTGATGCATATTATGTGTGGGTCTGTTGTATCACAAAACATCCTACCACCTAAGATTTTCGCAATAAATCCTAAAATATAGGGAATTATCTCCATTTTCTCCATTATCTGTAACTGTACACCGTTTAGTCTGGCAACATTTTCTTATAACTTTTGTTCACATTTTGTGTATTTAACAATACTTAATAATGATTATACCGATTCAAATCTTTACGGTGGTTGTTTCTATCCCAAACTCACATTTTGGAACTAATTTAAAGAACTAATGTTGGGTTTTTGCTTCATCTGCAAATGGTAAATTATGCTTTAAAAGCCTACAATTGGCAATATCAATAGATAGGCTTTGCTTATTTATCCAAAACAATGAACAAAGTTGCTTTCCTAATAGGGTAAATCAACGGGCCATTCTAAGTTTAGCCTGACCTACGCAGGTTATTTCTTTGTTTAAACATGAAGTCAATAAAATTATTATGTCGGGCACTAAAGATAATGCATCACTTCGTTTGTTTGGTGAAATATCAAGCAAAACTGAGGAAAAAAAACAAAGGTCGTTTGTCCAAATGTGCACATGAGATAGTTACGAACTATCTTACTATATAGGGCTGGAGAAAAGTGAGAGATTGAAAGAGAGAGAGAGAGGGGGGGGGGGAGATGGAGAGAGAAAGAGAATTGACGCTGTATTCCGTGATGTGTGAAAAGCTACCAAGATTAGCTGAGGATAGCAAAGCGCAAGCATACACCAGCAATCTTGTTGCATAAAATGTTTTACCTGAATAAAACTCAGTTTGATTATCGACAGATTTTTTTTTTTTTTTTTTTTTCTGTGAGAAGTCAAAGGTAGAATCATGGCTAACCTGAGTTTTCAGTTCGTATCGAAATTTTTTTTCACAGGTTACTTTTCTTAGGCAATAACCTCCAGAGAACTAAATCATTACTGAAATGGTTCAAAAAAAGTTGAAGACATCATCCTGATATGTTTGCTGACATCCTGACTCCTCTTGAAAGAATAGGATATACATAGTATCTCAAACACTTCTCCTTCTCAGAATCACTTGCTTTAAATCTGTAGCTCTCTAGTTTTCTGTAACATCAAAGAAAAACAGGATGCTCCAGTTAATCAGTTCTGCATTTTGTTTATGCAAGCGCAGGCACAAAGAAAATACGGGTAATAGACAAATACAGACATCTTCGGGACACTGAAACCGCAATCGGGAAAATTTGTGACATCATTCTTACTGTAACAGTCATAGAGATCTGAGTTCTAGTTTTGTAGCAAAATTCCAATAATGGTAACATTATAGCAACAGTATATAACGATTATCCCTTATATAAGAGGCCTTACAAGAATGAAGAAATGACGATCTCCTGTTACTATAGGGGTTAATATGGGGCATCCGTTTCCTTCGATAATTGCTTCTGGTGATACTTCCAGGTTCAGGGACAAGGAGATTTCAGTTTCCCCCTCACTCGGTACGTGCAGGTTGTTGTTATGTTGTATGTTACGCAAGACCTTCGATTGATGTATCATATACCGCTTCCCCATACAGTTCCTCTCCATGTTAATCATAATGGTTGTCTCAAAAATGTCTCCCCCTCTTCCAATTTACTATACTTTGATTAATGCATTACCAAGACAATACAATTCTGTGCTTTATTCTTTTAGTAGTTATGATTATGCAATACACTTTCAGCAAGCAAGGGGAATTTTTCAACAATACCATACGAAGGGAAATTTCACATGAGTCAATTTGACGTCTAACATTGATTACAAATCGAACACACTCGAAGATTTTACATGAACACAGCGAGTCAAAAAATATATTATGTATATATATATATATATATATATATATATATATATATATATTTCCCCAGAAACAATGCCCCTTCACTGTTGGCCTAATTGACCACATCCAGTCACCTTATTTATGAAAAATGATGCTTTACACACACACACACACACACACACACACACACACAGATTAAGAGATTTTGTTAGCAAGTTGTTGTTGATTTATCTTACTGTTGTTGATTTATCTTATTTCTGACATTATTTAAGCACTTATTTGATAGGTATAAAGTTACTCACGTTCAGTATTACACATGTTATATACGAATGCCGAAAATTTTCCGGGCCGAAGTTATATTTACAGCAAGGAGGAACTACGTAAAATGAAATGGAGGAAGAAACAACAAAAACATCTAGGACAACAACATAAGTGCCGGATGTGCAGTTATATTTTGACATCGAGAGGGCAGTACTTACAAAAAACAGCAACAACAAGGCTGTAGACACTTTGAAATGTATTGAAATCTTACGCTAATCTAGCGTTATATCAAATCATTATCATGACACTTACTTAATACACATCCTGCTACACATCAAACCCCATCCCCAAAGAATGGTTGAAACTGAACGCATCTTGCTCACCCTCAGACATAATGTCAGACGGTCTGTGCAGGTTGTTGGTTATAATACCGTATGTAAATCTATCACCCCTCTTCCCCGATTATAAAATGTCTCTCCTTTTTCAATCATTATGTTGGTCTCAAATATGAAATATAAAAGTCATGTCAGCGTTTGCTTCACTGTGAGGAAAATTAACATGGAGGCCTGTTTTGTCGATCGGTATTTGGATATTTGTGTCATCGGTGCACTCCGTTCCCGTACTTGTAAAAACAGCCACAGCATCTTTCAATCTTAGTCATACAGCGTACAATCCTTTTTAGTCATCATATCGGCACGAATCAGGTCAAGAGTTCAATTCAAGGTGTCCCAGGGAAAAAAAATGCGTTTTTTAAAGAGAAGTAGGCTTATTTAGTGCCAAGGTGGGGAATAGTGTTTAGAAAGTCTGCAAATTCTGCTCGCATGTCATTCATAAGCAGCCTCACTCCTTTCATGTTATGTCTACATGGGTGGGATTAGTGAGTTTGCTACTTAGTGAGCGGATAAGCCACATTCAGATCATGACATAAAAAGAAAAAAAAACAACAACATCTACACATGCAAATACACGTAGACAAAATGATTATACTGTAACGAAAAAAAAATTGCCGTGATTCACAATCAGGTTTGCAATAGTTTTGATCCCACATTGAAAGATTTTTGTACAGTCATCGAAATGATATTTGAGCTGTCTTTGGGGAGGATTTTTGCTCGAGTGTGACTCCGACATCTCTGTGACCTGGGTGCACGTAATCTTGGGTTTCCCTTCTCTCTCATTAAGGAGATTTGATTCGTATCATCCTGTGTCTTATTGGAAGCTCCGCTTCGCAGATCCGATTGGTTATGTGTGACGCTACGTCACGCTTCTTGCAAACTAGAATAGTCTAATTCCGGAAACCCCGTTAGATACTTCTTCTTTTTCTCGTTTCATTCTGATATGACAGAAAATGTGTGCATGATATGATTCATAAGAAGTCTTATGAAAGTGGGATACATTATGTCATCCAAGATTAGTGTGTTTGGTTATTGCTCCCTCTCTCCTCTCTCTCTCTCTCTCTCTCTCTCTCTCTCTCTCTCTCTTTCTCTCTTTCGTCTATTTATTGAAAGCTAAGTTTTGCACGATGTTATTGTACTTTTATAGGGTCTTTAAAGTATGTCATTCCTGTTCATCATATTTTGAACAATTAGAATCGAGTCATTCCCTGCAATAACAACGTAAAAGCAAACATATCAGTTCCTTTCAGTTAATGAAATTCTAGATGACGAGTTATTCTTATTGCAACTGATTGAAAATTGTTCTTTCATGGATGTTAATAACTCTGATTAATTCGGTGTTTATCTATTTCGATGTAGGGACAAGTTATGTAAGAATCTACACTAAATTCTCCATTACGAAAATGTCAGGATACTTGATCTAGAAATTAGTCAAAAACGAGAATGGGCTAGATTTTCTAGACTACTTCGTTAGTTCTCCTGAGCTGTTCAAGTTCCTGTTTATCATGGATCTGACACATTTTCATACCATCATCTGGTGCTAAATCGTCTCAGGCCACTAAAACTGCTGTACACGCGGTCCGCACAAAGTGTGAGAAGCTGCATGTGTACGGATCCACTGTGCAGTGTTATCAACAATCAGTTGGCCGATCTTTATCATTACGGTGTTAACTCGTGGCGGGAACAGGACATGCCGCATGATCGTCTGCTCGAAACCACGACTAAGAGAAGAAGGGAGTAGACGGAACAATAAGCGGCCATCTAAACTTTGTATACTAAAGATTCAGGACCAGTTCTGGGTGATTGGATCTGAAGAATATCACCTTATCATAAGGGGAACTAAAAAGACTTTTAAATTCTCGGGGAAAACAGAGTCAGTACCATGGCGTTAATGTCGTCAATTCTGGCTCTATGCCTGGTCCTGGGCGTGAGTGATGCCACGATTTCTCTGAAGCCGATCTCGAGAGTCTACCTGCCCTCCGACTACGGCGGTCAAGGAGGAACGAAGTCGCTCTATCAGCTCAACAGCGGCTCCGCCCTGAAGACCGCCTACGATGTGGACAAGAAACTGGCCTACGTTGGAGGTAAGACGCAAAAATAAAGAATTAAGCAGTCTGGCCAAAGGGGACAGTTTTGCACCTTGGGAGTACGCAATAAATCCTGAATCTCGTCTGGGATTCACGGACTTAAAGTTTGAGACCCGTGGTGCTCCCCCAAAGAGCAAGCTTATGAATCGGTCTACATTATTTTTATTCATGGAATCAGCAAGCTTGTGAATGTCGAATTAATTTTTCATTTTAAGATTTACCGTCTATGCCTCGAGCCGAAAGACATTTGAGATAATTATAAAGTAAAACAATCGTCCATGAAACCAAGAGAAAGACTTGAATCTTTAGTTTGCAAAATCTCTTTGCTGGTTTTATGAGTTTTTGTTACTTTCGTATGATTTAAAGGAATCTTAGAACCAACGAGAAGCACACTTGATTCTCTTCAATAGAGGTTGTATGTATTCTTCTCTTAATAATGTTTGTTCATTTATGTTACCACATTGCTTTTGCAATAAAAGCGATAAGGAAGGAAATAATGATAATGATAAATAATTTCAAAGTAATCACATATGTGTCAGTTGGCTTATATTGTTTGATCGTTAGATATGTAGGAGGTATAATAGGACAGCAGCATTGATATAAAAACAAAATTATTTAGCAGGTTTAGGAGCAGAAATCATAGAGTACCAAAAACATACATTCTGTTGGATTGGAAAATGCCAGCTGATGGAGTTGGCGTCAATTGACTCGTGATCTGTGTCTTATCAAACATTATTTTGCTGAAAATATTCATTCAAAATGGAATAATGGGAAACGGGGTTAGAAAAACCGAGCCGATAAAATCATCTCATACCAGACCACCCGTTCACATTTTGATTCACTAAACAGCTAAACAACGCCAAAACGTTAGCAAGGGCATTGGCAGAAATATGCCTTTATCCGTTGTTCTTTTATAGTTTTTTGATTTTTGTTTTTTTGGTGGGGCGGTTGCATGTTTTTAATGTTCTTATAACATTTTGACTTTTTATTCTTGCTAAAGCAATGACAGAACACAATTGATCGGATAAATGGGTCCATTGGATACTTTACGGGCGTTTCCTCTTATGACTATACATCCCTACTTTCTATCCTAAAGACGGAAGTCCAATTGCGTTTTCCTCTAAGATGACTATTATAGCCCATCCTTCCTCCGTCACAAACTGCTGAGTAATACACCCACCTCCCAAGGTTGACGGCGTCGTATAATGCATGGTAGACAACAACTAGAACAAGAACACCCACATAAGACAGTCTCTCTCTGTCGTCACACGACGGGAATATCAATGTAGCAATGCCTTGATCGTGTCGTAATTGCATTGGTCCCACCCCACTCCTTCTTTAAAGCCACGTGATCAAAGCCATCTGTGCATTTACACAATTGGGTTCGCAGTTTGTAAGTTTTGCAGTCGAAAAAAATGTTTTGTTATCTGTTAATTTGCGGATTCAAACGTGGTTCCAATAATCAATCACACTACTGCATTTTTAAGGAATGAGAGTAGACCACATGTGATAATGCGCAGCATATCTGAGGCTAATATCAAATGAGATTAAAAAAAAGGGGGGGGGGATAATTTTCTCAATACAGGGAAAGTCACATTCAACCATCTCCAGCCGCAACAGTCTGACAGTATGCGTCAGATGCCAATGAATTTGCTGTAGCACAACAAGGATGGACCATTGTCATTTGACTGGTTATAGACATACATCCCGACCCAGATTCCCATACATGATTCAGAACGCAGGGAACCGCAACAACTTTCCACACCCTTCAGTCTTTAACTCGTTTAGCTCCATTCCCAGCTGCTGCTCACTTACGTGCAATGTCAATAGCATGTTCAGGTGATGGTTCTGAAAAGGTTAACCATCCCTTCCTACGTGAGGGTTAACTTGCTGGCTTATCATTTTAGATGAGACAGGTGTAATAGATACGTTGAACATTGTTCAGGAACTCCAGCGCCATAGCAGAGGGTCGAATCGAGGACCTTCATTATACTAAATGGAGTAAATTGGATAGACCTCAACTCTCCCTCCAATCTCAAGAATGCGTAATTTTACGTGGACATATTGGTATATACCCCCTCTCTCTCGCCCCCTCTCTCTATCTTTGTCACTACGTATGTATGTATGTATGTATGTATGTATGTATATATGTATGTATGTGCATGTATATGTGTATGTATGTATGTATGTATGTGTATGTATGTTTGTATGTATGTATGTATGTATAATGTATGTATGTATGTATCTATGTATGTATCTATCTCTCTATCCATCTATTTATTTATTTGTCTATCTATCTATCTATCTATCTATCTATCTATCTATATATCAATCAATTTATCTATTTATTTATTCATCTATCTATCTATCTATACACAATCCGTCCGTCTATCTATACTATCCATCCATCTACCTATCTATCTATCTATCCATCCATATACCTATCTATCTATCTATCTATCTATCCATCCATCTACCTATCTATCTATCCATCCATCTATCTATCTATCTATCTATCTATCTATCTATTATGTCTATATATCTATCCATTCATCCATCCATATATCCATAAATTATTATATCTATTTATCTATCTGTTTATCTATCTATATTTCTCTTTTCTCACCCCTCTCCTTCTTTGTGCCTATCCCTCTCTGTCTCTCGTGACTGCATCATGAAGGTATCGTCTGGTATAAAAGCTCCACAGGAATAAACCTTATCAGACTTAATAGGGTGTCCAATTTGCGACTGTCTCGCTAAGACTTAGCGAGTGAGTACAAAATAGGAAAACTATGTTGACGTGATTTTCGACTTTTATTTCAAGAGATAGATAGAGAGGTTTAAAGAGGGAGAGGTCCCTTTACAGTGGCCAGAAACAGCACGGGACATTAATATTGCCGAGAGCAGTGCCTGTCAGACGATTAATCGTCAGTGATGATAATCGGGATGGATTATAGACTGGGAGGGATCTGCCTCTCATACGAAAAGAGCAAGGGAAGAGCGGATGTGTGTCATGCGGAGTTACGAGTCCTAGGACACCTTAAAGAGGGTATGGGGGAGTTGGATGGGGAGGGTTGGATTTTGGTCTGAGAAATGTTACAGCCGTGCATGACAAGATTGAGCGCAAAAGATATGTTTCTAAGATACGTCAAAATATTGTAAACCGTTGTAAATATGAAGAACAATACCGGAAGAATCAATTGCGAAAGGTATGCGACCCACTAGGCTCCCTATGAGATGCTGGAATTCCGGTAAACTTTAAACACGGCTTATCAGGTTTCCCCTTGGCCAATAGATTTAAGTGGTTATCTTGCGAGTTATCCCGACCCTGTCTCTAAGGCACATGTATCACGCGTAATAACACTAGGACTTTATGAAAGTGATATAGAGATGGGGTAAAGAGGTAAGACAATGATGTGGGCTGACCTTGTTACAAGGCATCACGCTTAAGAGGGATCCTCTTTCTCATGTGCATTCATTCACCTGCGTGTTTTTATCAGATTTTCGAACATCTTTTTGTCATTCATATTTCCATTGCATTGAAAAAAGTTTGCACGATACTTTCTTCAGAGATCTACGGTGTCAGTCCTTCAACGGAAAGAATTTATCCATTCATATTAATGAATTCAGTTGGCGATGTAGGTATTATAATGTGCACGCGTGATGTAAACACAATATTGAGGCGGATGACCCATTCTCAATAGGCCACGATGGCTGATGGCTCTACTTTCCCGGACAAATCACAGCACTTTGTAGTTCACGCAGCAGTCACTAGACTGTGACCGAGGTTAGCGATTAAGAAACAATAATTACTCATTTCCAGGAGATTATCCGCTACGAGCTTCGATCTTTATGACGATACACGACAATGACACAACAGAGCTTCTCGGAAGCTCTGGGCAGTATTATACAGTGCATACAAATTTGCTTTCATAATAATCAGATAATATGTTATTCTTTATGTTTCTTCATAATGTCCAAGTTTCAAATTGATTATTCGTCCGACATGGCACACACACACACACACACACACACACACACACACACACACTCTCTCTCTCTCTCCTTTCGTCTCCATCTACAAAGTACTGCATCTTTTGTTGTTTCTTTGTTGGTGATTTTCTTGTTTTAACCCACCTTCTTCATATGCGTATCACCTTGAGAGATATACCCCCCCCCCTTTAAAATGCTGGAATGATGCTCTTACGGAGCGTACGATCCGCGTAGGTTAGGCGTTGTTGAGAATGGTGTAAGGAGATTGCCACTGCTCTTGCTATAACTTGATTGTGTAGACGTTGAATGTTTGAATGTTTTCATCAAGCAATCATTCATTCTTTGAAAGTCATCCAACGGGATCTTTAAACAGTGGGGGTGGGAGCTGGTGACATCACCAACTCAAAGTATTTGCAGAATCATGCGGTTTTGACTAATGTTACCATTGCCGCAATACAAAAAAAAAGAAGAAGAATGGATTCCAGACTTTCAAACTGTACTATTTCATGTCATATTTCACCAAATATTCTCACTTTCATTCGTTTTATTTCACTACTGTCAGCTATTTCGCTGGAGAAGGGTGTGGCATCGAGGGGTGCAAGGGAGAACCTCCCAGACTAGAAGCGCGTTTTGTTTTTACTTCTCGTCCCTCTCTTTCTGTTTCTTATTCTCGTTGATAAGGCGAATAACTTATACCCCTTTTAACATATTAAATGGCATAACAGTTATAATCTTGTAAGGTGATAAAATCATCAAGATTATAAAAGTTCTATAACTCTCTACCGTATTTGGGCGATCTTGGTTGTGCTATTTGTCTGACTTCTCATCACAGTCAATTAAAGAATGAAGTGGCGTTACACTTTAAGGTTAGAATACTGCGCGTGGCAAAGGAATGAATACGGAGGGGTGCAGCAGTAGTGCCTTATTCTATAGTTGCCGACGTCTTTTTATTCACGTGGAGCCAGACTTAGCCGACCCATCCTATTTACGGCTCTGCATTGATGAACAATTTCCCGTTCGCTTCTTGGTCTCGTGCAGTTTGTACGTCACCATTTCCTTCGCCTTTCTTCATCTTCCTATTTAGCAAAGATCGGCTGGTGCCAGCTTTGCAGGGAAGGGTAAACGTGACCGAATTTCGCCTAAGCCTTTTTTAAATTTAAGGACACATTAACTTCAGTTTAGCATTCATAATGGTATGTGAAGGAATGTGTAAAAAGTAAATTAATGTACTCTCAAATTTGCTATTGAGGAAAGATAAATTAATGTCATATCGGGTATCTATTATTTGTGATCAAGCCCTTTGTCCAAAGCTCAGAACGTTTCCTGTTTCCGCCACCTTTCTTTAAGGGTATCCTTTTTGTGATGAGATCAGAATACCTATGGCATGCGCTGGAAGAGAGATGTAACTGAACTACTTTTGGGCGAGTCGAAATCTATGAGATCATAGCCACGTGCTGACAGATCCCCACTATAACTATACTGGCCAACGTTTCATATACCATTATGGCAATAGTCGTAAGTTACCATAATAGCCATTGCGATGGGGGGCGGCTGTCATGTTCGCAGATGTCAATCTATTGCCTTGCTGCTGCTGTGGTAACTACAAGCGTTGCAGGTCTCTATGGTTGCAATATATTTCATGAAACAATGTTTCCAATTATAAATAGAAAATGAGGATTGTTATTGACAGCGCGCACAAATAGGTTGTCCTTGGCAATGGATGAGCTAATTTGGTGGCGAGCTGGCATGTGCTCGTTGTCACTAAGCACCAAAGGAGTAGTGTTGCTTCGGTCTGAAGAAAAAAAGTCGTGTTATATGAACCTCGTAGTGTAAACGTTGAAACAACAACAACAAAAAACCCAAACAAACAAACAAACAAACAAACAAACAAACAAACAAGCAAACAAAAAACATCCAATCAACCAACCAAATAAACAAGTTTACAGTTGTGTAATAACGTTAATTGTTCGGATTTATCAGATTTTCAAGATTTTAATCACCGTGCTAATGGACGTGCCAAAAAGAACCGATAAGCATAAGTCTGTAGGTGTGATGTATTGAGTTTCTTCGAGATTACTGACGGTGTGCTATATTTTTGTATATTTCCAAATGCTTTCAGGCAGGAAGTTCCTTCACCTTGTCGACTTTTCCGAAGTTGTCCAGCCGAAAATCGTCGACAAGGTTCCCGCGGAGAGACCGGTAGCTGATATTGCCGAATGTGGCGATTTGGTGGCTTATCTCCAGCCTGGCACCCAGAAGACGGAGCCGGGCATGCTCAAGATCTTCGAGAAGTACAACCCTGCAACCAAAGTCTTCAAAGAACTATGCAGCGTTCAAGGTTAGTATAGAGACGAAATACAAAAACCAGAACAACCAAAAAGAGCCCGTAGTATTTTATCAACTGTGCATCGATCGAAGAGTTTTGGTTGAACATGCAGCACAAACCGGGTGACTATTAACATACTTAGTTCGTAGTGTAACTCAATGCTTAATTGTATGAAAGCAACAAAGATTTTCATTGTTTACGTCACCTTTTTCCAGTCAAGATATGAATCCTCGAGTAGATTGAGTTACAATTAGCTCCTTTCCCTCCTTCTGTTCTTGAAATAATGTATGCAGTATACAACACGAAAAATACGCATACGCATACTTCTAAACCTTTATAGTCATGCTGATCCACACAAGGGTCAACCATTCAAAAGTCTTCGTTTTCACATCTCCCATGCCTATGTATATCGGATTTCTCCATGTTAAATGAAGGAGCAAATCATTAAACCAACTTATTGCTGATGTTTTCTAACAATGAAGAAATATTTGGTGACTTTTTTCGTTGTTGACCTAAAATGCATGGATCTCGTTCCGTCCCCAAAGTCGGTGCCATGCCGATCGCTGTCCGATTTGCACAGGGCTGCAGTCTCATCATTGTCGCCAACAAGGGTTCGATGGGCGCGAACTCGAACACGCAGGCGTGGGAGAACCCGGAGGGAACGGTGACTACTATACGACTGGCAGGTGAGTTATCAGGACGCGGGTATCGTGTTGGAAGCGAAGAAGCTCACCTGTAGGGCTGCTAGCGTGTGTCCGGACGTAAATATTTGTTTGGAAATCATGATTCTTGACAAGTTTTACCATCGCCCTTGAAATCGACTGTTTGAGATGAAGGTTATACTTTTGCTTCACTAGTATCTATTTCGATGACATAAAAATCTTTATTTATCAGAATGATATAGCTATAATGAAGACCTACTTGTAATCGACTAAAATTTCCTTGAAATCATACGGTCAATATAATGGTTTTGTTTCTCATTTTATTCCGTATTGATTTTCTTCAACCTCCTTACTCTATAGTTCTCATGTAATCCTCAAGTAAAAGCCCTCAAATGTTGTTAAACTAGTCTTTTACGTATTGGGGTGTCCACCCAAGGTTATCAGTTTCATAACAGGAATGGTTTAAAGGATGATAGTATCAGTCTGTCAGTAAAGTAGAACGCCAGTTGAAAGGCAACATTTGGAATTACTCTTTATAGAGTCACCACTCATTCTGCGATTATTATTCAAGTCTACACCCGTTACTCCCCCTCTTTTTGGACGCAGGCTCTGTGTCTAATGCCCCGAATCAGCAGATCGTGAACACCACGTTCGGTGTGCAGACCACTCCCGGGTTCCCGCCCTTCCCTCCGCAGGAGCCGCCAGTCAACCCCACCCCGGGCACTGGAGCAGGTGGGGCAGGAGGAGCCGGTGGAGCCGGTGGAGCTGGTGGAGCAGGTGGAGCAGGCGGGGCCGGTGGCGCCGGCGGCGCTGGAGGTGCGGGTGGTGCAGGTGGCGCCGGAACCGGTAAGAAATCAACACAAAACGCAAGCACGTGGTGTGTACCTCGACGAAAGCTTTGTGGTCCTCTCAACGCTCAAACAATCATTAATTTGGTTATAATGTGTGATGCAATCTTGCAACACTACACTGTAAAAACATCGGTGTTAGATTTAACACCACGGGTGTTAAATCTAACACCGATCAAACTTCAATAGAGGACCACACCCACAGGTGTTAAAAATGCACTGTGATGGTGTTGAAAAGTGTTCACCTGACACTTCGTGGTGTTAATTTGACACTGTACCTGGTGTTATTTTGACACTGTACTGGTGTTAATTCAAAAAATGACACCACATGGTGTTGATTTGATATTTGTTGGTGTTAATATCAATGGTTTAACACCCGTCCAGCTTCAATAAGAGACCACACCAGCTGGTGTCACTTTGGTGTAAATTTATTTTCACATTTTTTCAAAAATCTAGTATTTCAATGTAAAATTCTTGATCGTCTTGTTTAAATTAAAAATCAACAAGAAGTGCAGTTACTAAGAAACTCTTCAAAAAAACAGTTTAAAATTTGGAAATGACACCCGGAGGTGTTAATTTAACACCATAAATGAGCACCGAAAATTTAACACCAGCTCGGTGTTCACTATCTAACACCGGACTTTTTGCAGTGTATGATGAAGTATAAAAGTAGCGATGTGATACATCGTTGATTTGTCTTCATCTACCTCTGTCATGTCATCTGTCTATGTACTCGATCGCTGTGAAGTTGCCAATATAGTCGTATATATTCTAGTGCAATATAGGTTGAGTACATCTCACGTCGTAGATTCGTCTCTATGTTAAAACACATCTGATGTAGAAATGGATTGAGGTATGTGTATAATACCTGACTTCTCAGTGGTCACCATAGTGAATAATATTACGAATACAACTACTCCAGTAATAAATTCTATTATGTCCGCATTCTCACATTTTCTTGTTAGAGTGGCTGGAGAAAGATATAGGAAAAATAAACTAAAGTAAACCATTCTTCTTTACATTTCAGCAGGCCTTTTTTTTGTTGCGATGATAACCACCGTATCTAAATCTGAGTTGATGTGATCTTTCATTATTAGTTTTTTGTTATTTTCATGTATCCCTCCCGCATGTTTGTGAAAAATAACAAATTGCAAGAAAAAACATAATCATTATGAGATACATAATGATACCTATTTTTGGTGCATTATGAATGTCTTAAAACGTTACTAAGTCATTTATTTGAGACATTATCATCTGTAAAATCCAATCATTGTGATAAAAAAAAAGACTTTTATCCCTCTCTTTTGGCGTTAAGGTGGACAGGGAGGATTTGGTGGTACTGGCGGATTCGGCGGCACCGGTGGATTCGGAAACAACCCCGAGTACCCCATGCTCCCGACCACTCCTCTTCCCGGCACAGTCTGCACCGGCACAAACACACTGAGCTTCGTCGTCAACGAGGTCAACTTCACACAATTCAACGCAGTGTACGTGGGCTTTGCTCCTATAGGCAGTCTCGCATGCAAATGTTGGCTTGATTCACTGTGTGGGGTGGGGGAGCTGGGGTTGGTAGGATTTTGAAGGCATACAATAAGTCTTCTATGTCGTGTATGTGGTATACACTATTCACCCGGACTGTAAGGAACATTGAGTCATGAAGCATTTAACTACGATGCTTTGATTCCATTTTCAATATCTTCAGTAGCACATTCTAGTTTAATTTGACTGGTAATTGGTATTATATGACGTAGTGAAAGACAGGTTCACTAATAACCTCTGTCTCTGCTTGCGAACGGAAACAAAATGCATTTGTGAATAGGTCTTTCATAATAGTTGTGATCAAGTCGTATGCTGTATGTATGAAAGCAGGCTGTAGAAAGTGAGAACCCACTGCTTCATAGAATTCAGACAACTTACTGGAGCACGAGACTAAGTTTTATATTTCATTGGAGTTGCTGGTTTGTTTAGCCTAACTCGAGTAATGTTTTTTTTCTTGAAAGGGACTCTCTTGTCCAAGTTTGTGTATGCAACATGAACATATAACACACACGTGCTTCCCCTCGAACACTTTACGAATTGTTTTTGTCTAATTCACAGAGCCCAGAGGTATATTTCACGCCATGTTCGCCAGCCGTACACGGGCCAGATGGGCGACCCCGGACCACACACCTTCTCACGCAGTCTCGAGCCCAAACACATTACCCTCGACCAACGGGAGCAGACAGCGTTCATCAGTTTGCAGGTAAATTCCCTCTCAGTGGCCCCTTAAAAACATAACAAACAATATTTCATTTAAAGCACAACTGGCTTTGAAAATCAGGTTTGTCATAAAGATAATTACCACCACCATCATCAAAAGCTATTTCAACAACCTGTTGTAGTGTAAAGCATAGATGACTCTAATTAAAAGTATCTTTGTATTATCCTGGAAAAATGTTGTAGTTTTTAATTAATCAGTTACCTGCATCAACTGTTAGACTCAAACATTAATCAAATAACTTTGTTCAATTTTACTTTGTGTTACATGTATGCATGGAAAAGAAATGCAGAAATATAATCAATAAAATCAAAGCCATCTTCTCAGTACTTCAACATCTTATGAAGACAGCCCTCATATTCATAATTGCAAAGTAATATAGTGATGATCCATACACCTTAATACATTCATGTCTTGTAAAAGAAAGGAAATGGAACGAACAATTCGCAAAACAGTTTCACTGTTCTAATTTGCAAAGCACATTAAAAAGAATGACGTCATAGCTACAGAAATTTCCCATTGGCTTAAAGTCGAAATGTTCTAGAATCACTGATCATGTCATTACTATAGCACGTATTATGACCCTGTTGGCTCAATCAAGGGACTATGATCAAGATGAATTGTAATGGAAAGTAATGGCGATGAACCAAATGCGAATTAAATGATTAAATACTCTCCCTTTAACTAAAGTAAGGAAAAAAAAAGGGTTTCAGAGAAGATAATGTTTGTACGACTTGAGAAACAACGACATCAACAACTCATCTATTTTGCATAAAGTAATTGCCATGGGTATTACTATCGGGTAAAAACATATTCATGAACATTGAAGGTTTCATAATATTCTTGATGCAATCGCTTTTGGAATAGAATCGCTGTATTGTCTGTTTACTGTATAGATCAATGACTACTTTTCACTGTAGCCAAAGTAGACGATCATAATATATGCGTCCGTGGAAATGTTGCCCTTTCTTTACAGCATACGGTGCTCCTGCGTACCAAGAAAAGCATTTTCAAGTCACACAACAGCATGGATAGTATGCAACTGAATCTGCGTGCAGTGACACATGGAACATATACCCGATTTTCACTCTGTGCCATAAAAAAAACCCCAAAACATCTTTTATACACTGCCAGTGCCTTTTCAAAATGGTGGATCCAAGGGAGTCAGTTCTTTATTTCCTCTTCTTACCGATGTCATTATTTTCTAGGAAAACAACGCGGTCGCGGCCATCGACCTCACAACGAACCAGGTCATCGACATCTACCCAATGGGGGTCAAGAGGTGGGAGAACCTGCAGATGGATGCCAGCCCCGGAGACGGAGGTACGTTGGTTTGTCTTTTAATGACTTTTAGTCAGTGTTATTCCTTTTTTTTCAGGTGATGTCCCTTATTCGGAAGGTTTTGAAATTCCGAAACTGAAATCAGGTACATAAACAAAATATTGAATTGAATTGAATGAATTGAATTGAATAGAATTGAATTGAACTTAATTGAATTTAATTGCATTGAATTGAGTTGAATTGAATTGAACTGAATTGAAATAATTCGAAAAAGGGAAAAGAAAAAAGTGAGTACTAACGAGCCTTCGGAGTTATAAGAACCTTGAAGTCGTTTTCGGAAACACTAACCTCAGGAATAACAAGCCGTCGGAATAATTTTACTAGCGAAATCTCCTTTTTTCGCCTGTTTTAGCAAATATCTAAACTAGTGATTATGATAGATATGGTAATGGTGATATGCTAAATGGAGACAAAACAGGAAAAAAACCAAGCAAACAAATAAGTACGAACTACAGCTACAGTAGATCTCAGTGCAATATGTTCAATGGCAATGTTTAACAAAAATGTCCATTCTGGAAAAAAAAATAAACAAACTCCGAAAACAGCCTAGACTCACTCAAACCACTGTTTAAAGACACAAGTAGTTTTTTCATAGGCAGATTGTTTGCCAATAATTCAGCTTTAATGGCAGAGGTAAAATCATACCCACTCGTGATTTCAGTTGGTACTGCTGACCGTGGGTGCAGTTGTAATGTATAAAAAGTTTGAATGAAAAAAGAAAAACAGGTAAACGCCATTTACAAAGTTCCTATCAAAAAGGAAAACAAAAATGCAATGATACTACATTCGTTACATAACAAGCTTTAGAATAAATTCAATCATGTTTAACAATACTGTTTGAACTATCACCTGATTTAATTTTAATTCGTTTGTTTCTTTCTGCGCATTTAATCTCAATTGTCTCAATTTGGTGGTAGAAGGCTTCACGGTGCACCACGTATTCATTCTGGAGTATGTGAGTGGCCCTGAAAAGGACGTACCCAATCCCGACGTTTCGGGAAGCATGTTTTCGCCGTTCTCAAAAGAATGTTTAGCATATCACCATTACCATATCCCCAATTGTCTCAAGTTGATAGCGAGGACATACCATTTCTTGCATCTTAAAATCTGTAGCTCATACTGTTTATCATGATTACCTCCTATGTCGTTACACCCTACCGTGCAGGCCCCAAACTTGCCACCTATGACGTCAACAGTTTCCCCATGCCCGACGCCATCGAGACTTACACCGACGCCAATGGAGACATGTACGTCGTGACGGCAAATGAGGGCGCTGTACCCATGATGATTGAGTGTCCACCTAGCGCTTGCCCCGGCGGTGCCGATTTTGAGGAGACGGAACTTGGGGAGGAATTCGCTGTCGATGGTAAGACACACAAGCAAGACACACACGCGATTATACACACAATTTCCCACCTCCGACTTCCCTACAACAACCTCATTCTACATGGTATCGGTACAAATTTTGTAACACCCATGACTTAAAGAAAAATTAAGCACACCGTCACCAACTGCATGCACCTGTTTAGTGATGGAATAATCATTAAGTCATATTAACACGAGGCTCTTATACTTTGCGTAAGTTGAACAAAATCCATAGTAGCTGTGCTTGTCACTTGCCAGCATGCGATATTCTTTATTTGAATTTCATTCAATATCAGTCTCATTTTTCACGATGAAACTAACATTAACGAAAGTAAGCAGCTGCATTTTTCTTACTTGTGCTGCTTAATCACATTCTTTTTTAACATACAATAAAATATTTCATACAAATCATACCATGTAAAAGTGACATAAGATTCTGCATTTATTTCATAATACAGAAAAGTTATCCTGATCAACTTAATCAAACAAATCAATATCTGCTTCATTGCACAAACCGCCGCACTTGTATGTGTACATACATACGCATAATCAATACATACACAAACATAAATGATTACGCCCAAAATAACGTTTGGACAAAGTCCAATATGAGTTAATGATATCTGATCGATCAAGCCACATTCATGTGTCTTCTTTTCCCCACTGCAGAACTGATGACGCAGAACGTCCCTCAAGAGACTCGTGCAGACATGCTGCTGGAAGAGAGGCTAGGTGAGTATGATCACGTGACAGTCACGTGATTTGCGCTTTGTCTCTTTAACTGCCACCTTATGGGCACATTGTCCTATCATTATCATCATTGTTAATCAATGTCACTTTTCAGTTACGCCGTGACAGCGACGCACTTATTACCGTATGTTAATGTCACCTCATGGAATGCGAATCAAATGATTATTTTTTTAATTTTAACTCTTCGTGCGCCTCCATAGTCTCGAAACCTTGAAATACAATATCATTGTAAATATTACAACCAAAAGATACACATCAAGGGAAGGAGCGAGAAGAACGTACACCAATTTCTCTGGCCTTACTATTTCCCTGAATTAGTTTCATTCTCACATACCAAAAACCATATCCAATCACTTTCGAATGACAAAGTCAGTTGGTTAATGGACATAACCTTGCAACATTAGCTCTTAACTTTTATAAGTTAATTTCAAGAAGAAGAATACCAATGTACTTCCCGGAAAACTTCCTGAGACATGGCTGTGGAGCAGTTTTCTGTAACACATCCTATAATGTCCATTCCTTAATGCAATGTCTGTGCTTAGATGAGATTACTCCTGCTTATCTAGCCCATGGTGCTAAATAATTATGTCTGACTTCCTTTTTTCAGCTATGTCGCGTTTCAGTTTGGTCGACGGTAACACCCCTAACGACCCGGAAATGTTCGATCAGGTGTTCATGTTTGGCGGCCGTGGCATTTCCGCTTACAAGGTTGACCCCATGAACAACACCATGACCTTGGCCTGGGACAGCGCAGACATTATCGAGAAAGAGATCCTTAAATTTTTCCCCAAGGTCTTCAATGGCAAAGCCATGGCTGGCAACCCGAGGAGGGCAGGGCCCAAGAGCACTATGGACAAACTATCTGGAGAGAGGGTAAGTCACTAGTACTTTGCAGAGACGCAAGGGGGGACTAGATGATGGAGATAATGCGAGTTTGCAGTGGTAGTATTGCGATGATGATGATAATGATGATGATGTTGATGATGATGATGAGGAGGAGGAGGAGGAGGAGGAGGATAATGGTGGTGGTGGTGGCGTTGATTATGATGATGATGACGATGATAATGATAATGATGATGATGATGCTCATAATGCTGCTGCTGCTTATGGTGATAATGGTGATGATGATGTTGATTATGATGATGCTAATATTGATGCTGCTACTGATGGTGATGATGGTGATAATGATGATGGTAATAATGA
This sequence comes from Diadema antillarum, assembly GCF_040938485.1. Taxonomy (NCBI): domain Eukaryota; kingdom Metazoa; phylum Echinodermata; class Echinoidea; order Diadematoida; family Diadematidae; genus Diadema; species Diadema antillarum. The sequence goes on along the minus strand of NW_027271833.1, from coordinate 281,550 downwards.
TGGTGATGGTGATGATGGTGATGATGGTAATGATGACCATGATGATTATGATGATGCTCATAATGATTCTGTTGCTGATGGTGATGGTGGTGACGATATATATCGTCATGATATGATGATGGTGGTGATGATGACAATGAAACTGCTGTTGATGATAATAATGGTGATGATGGCGACAATTATGACGATGATGCTGATAATTATGATTGTTGTCCGAGTTGCTACTTTTGCTTAGATTACCATCATTTTCTAATAATTTTTCTCGTGTACCTCTAACCAGGGACCCGAATGCGAGTCGCTCGCCGTCGGTGACGTGCAAGGAAGAAAACTCATTTTCGTCGGCATCGACGGCGTCAGCGCTCTCGCCATATTCTCCGTCGCCCCTGGCAACAGCACGCCCGTCTACGAGTCCATCTACCGTGACGGTTACATCGACGGCACATTCCAGGCCCTTTACAACCGGAGGGAGACCGGCGACCTCTCACCCGAATCTCTTACGTAAGTTTGCTGCAGTTCCTTCTGATGCATGTTAATCAGTGTTACCAAATAACGACTAATATTGCCAATGATAGTGAGTAATTTACTCTAGGACGTTTAGGTTTTCCGCGTGCCAATTATGTTATTATTATTCATTGACAACACAGTGGCATAGAGCATATCACAAGTCATTGTGCAAATTCATTCGCCTCAATTGGTTCTTGCGTGTGAAAGGTATGTTGTAATAAACTACGACAGGAGTAGAGCATGTTAATCGACTTGTCTTGCTTACACTCCAATATCATGAACCTGCTGTAAGCTGTCTATAAGCTTCCGAATGAAGAGTGTTTTCAGTGTTTTGTATAAAAGTCAAAGGCCATCAATCAGCATTCTCCGAGAATGTTCATAATATTGATCAAGGGCCATTGCACGCACAGGGTGATTGTTGGGGGTTTTTTTTACGTTTTTTAACGATAATCTGTGAAATTTTGCGGTTCATGTGATGTCATAATATGGTCGCTGTTAATTGGACCCAACATCTTGTTACAGGCGTTGTTTTGCAAATCCTGACTCATGCTTTCCCTCGATCTCAGTGTGGCGGCCATTTTGGACCAGCTGAGCAGAGTGCTATTTTAGTGCAATGATCTCTGGCTGACTTCCATGACTTGAATGTCAGAAATAACCCACTAACACCACCAAATATCCCTCGTCTGTCAAATCGAGCCAGAATTATCAAGCTCTTCCTGTTTGTTGCTGTAGTCCAACAGCCTATTATGGTTATCGGTCAAACCAAAATGGGCCCAGTTTCAAAAAGCTTTTCGTGAAATGATTACGCACGACTTTACGAACGACTTAAATATGACAAGCGAACTGTGTTTCCTAATCATTGTGTATTTCAATAGCTAAAGTCGAAATTTGCAGATGATAATGATTATTCTTGCATTTTAACGCACTTTTTCAGTTGAGAGTGTATTTCTGCCCCAATGTAGATGAAATATTGACATACAGTCATACTTTGTTAAAATGTAAGGGAAAAAAATGGGAACACATATTGGCACTTCATATTTCAGTCGTTTGTAAAGTCATGCGTAACATTACGAACAGGTTTATGAAACAGAGCCAAGGTTTTATTGCTATGAGCTGATATCTATTAAATATTGATGTCATTTCATTAATTGCTCAATACTAGCATAAATGAAATCTATGGTAAACCATGACCGTAAAAGACAGGAAATATCTTATAAAACTAAATTATATTATATGAAACCAAATTATATTATATATCTTACATACATACCTTATATAACGCTTTCCTTAAGTAAGAATTACGGTAAGAAAACGATCATGAAATAGCTCAGAGAGTCATAATTAGACATTTAATGTGGTCGTTGAAAGAGATTATCAATTTTGTCTGGTTGTATTCTTTCATCATTTCGTTATTATTGTTGGAAGTGCAAGAGACGTTAACATTACGTTAAGGCCTGTTATCACAACGAAAGAAATACTCCAGCTTTGATAGTCAGAAGCATACCCGTGGCAATGCGCTTTGCGCGAGGTCACAATGAAAATCACTCCGTCTCATGCTCGTCGTTAAACCTCCCAAAATTGCCTTCCCAAAGTGCCATCGGTACTGTGCGTAAAAAAAAAAAAAAAAAAAAAAAAAAAAACAATGGCCGAGATAAAAGATGTGAGGGTGTTCAAGGGCATTCTGGCCATCTTTCACATGATTGTCATTCAAGCTGTATTGAATATTTTCAGCCTTTGACAATTTCATTGTATTTGCTCATATTATCCATCCCACTTTTTTATTATTATTTCAGATTCATCCCTCCTGAAAAGTCGTCCAGCCGGAAGCCGATGCTTCTCGTCACGGGACGCACCAGCGGGACGATCGCCATGTACGAGGTCATCGATGTGCCCTACTGGATGTTGCTCAAAACTCTTGGTAAGGAATGGTAGACAAGTATCTCGTAGCATCGAATCCATGGAAGTGATAGGGAAGATGAGGAACGCTCATTGATAATCCAAGTGGCCACAAAGTTGATTGTTTTCAATTTGAATATAGCATATATAAGTCAAGCCATTAGATTTGGGGAACAAGAGAACATATACAGAATGTCCTGTCCACTTGCTTTTTTGTTTTGTTGTGTTTTTGTTTTTGTTTTTATGGCGGGGGGTTTGTAAGACATACCTTTTAAGTTTTAATGATTAAGTTATTGCTGTTTATGTTTATAATAATACATTATGATGAATATATACGTGCATCTAGAGTGTGGGAGAGACAGGCAGACTAACAAAACAGACAGACAGACAAAGAGATTTGTTGAGATGAAATGTAAAATGAATAACAACGAAGTAGATACTTTTTTGATAAAAGCTGAAAGCAAGCAAGCAAACAAACAAACTCGAGCACCTTTTATTATAAAGAGAACAGAATCAGCAAGAATACTAATAATCTCTAGCAGCAGACACTGTCTTTCAATCAAGATGTAAAGATTCAAGATGCAAATGATTACGTAATTTCCTCTTTCATCTTCATTCACGCCTTCAGGAACCAAGGAAGGTCACGGTGCCGCCACATCGATTTCGTCATCCTCCTTCAGTGTTCTTTCCGCACTATTGATGGGTCTTCTTGCCGTGTTCTACAACAGGTCATAGGTCATAGCATGACGTCACGAACACTCACGCTAAACCAACAGTCTTTCTATTCGTTTTATTCGCTACCATCTTTCATTAGCGATTCTGTACATTATTTTCTTTTCCTTTGGTTTGTAAATGTTTCCCGGCCTCCCTCAACTTGAGACTGTGTCTGAAAAACTATAGCAGATTCATTCTCAGTATCATGAGAGTGATCGAAGTATCTATGATGGCACAGACAATTACCAAATATATAATTTTCTCTAATATTTTAGTGTTTTATATGTTTCAAATTTTACATCTACCACAAGAAAAGTTAGAAATAGACCCTACAAATGACTGATTGTACTTCACGTTGAAACTCGTATGCTCATATACCCAAAAATTAGATATGATTACATTCTGATCCAAAAAGGCTTTCCTAAGACTTCTGGCCAAGTCATACAGTATTCTGTAAGAATTCTGTAAAGAACAAAGAAGTAAGAAACCCAGGGTTTTCTTAAAACGAATAAGAGATCTACGGTATCTGCTGATGTAATCCTACACTTTATATTACTGAATGATTTGCGACTATTATACTTAATGTATAAATTAAAGAAGAATGAAAAAGAGATGTGCAATGTATTAGGTACCCTTGTGTATAGACAATGGAGAATTAAAACAATTGTTTACTTAACGGTGCCAGATTCTTCGCAACTTTTATATTACAGTATTCATCGCATAATCGGGACAGGTTGGGAGTAGCAAACACGGCCCCTTTAAGCGAGGTGCCCGATTTCGCGATGAGTACTCACCATACACTAACGGCATACGACATGTACATGTAGTGCAAACACACACACACACACACACACACACACACATGCATACTGACGTACTGTACATGTACATGAATACACAACACGCTACCCATCGGTGCGACCCTCCAGCTCTCCCTGCATTCTCGCAATGATGTAGAGTAATCGCAACCGGGTTCGATTCTTCTGTCAAACACGCGTGTACACGTAATCAATGTCAGCTCATAGTCTAGATTCATAAAACGTTACGTATTCGCACATACATTGAACCCTTCTCATCTTTCACGCTCTCCCTCCCACTCTCTCCCCCATTTCACTGAATACGTAACTGTTCATAGCCCTCATTTCAATCACGTAACTTTTGCCCAGTCACAACTGAGGAAGATTGTGACGTACACACAGATCACAGTGTACAGCTGTATTGAAAGTTGAAACCAAAGACAGTAGATACACTTGTAACAAGATACGAAGGCGCGCGATAACAATGGACTTTGCCCTCAGAGTGTATGACTGAGATTAAACAACGCACACAACCTGGGCTGTATGAGCGAGGCATGTTTTTTATTGGATGTGAGTCGAGTAGGAATTGTAAGCGAGCACATGGCTTTGCTTATGTAGGGGAGAAGAATGTTCGCGAAGGCATGTGCTTTGCAATGGCATGGATACTTATACACGGCGCTTTCGTGGCTATGCATGTACATGTACTGGATGGACGGAGGTCAAAACACACCAATCCGAAGCTTGCTTTGTAAGTTTGTTGTAAACGACAACTGATACGGAATCTTTGAAATATTGTTGTGGTATTTTGGTAGGTTTTTTGTGTAAAATATTAACAAAATCAAAGATCGCTTGAAGAAAAATTGTCCCGTTTATCAGAGGTCCCCGCCCGATTATCCAGTGAAAATAACGTGCGTTGGAAATGTTTCTGGGAAGCGTATATCATTTAAGCGAGGATCCCGATTATCAGATGCCCGATTATGCGATGAATACTGTACTAGTGTGTAAAGAGCTCGTCAGGAGTTGATGGAATGAAAAAAAAAGAAGAGAAGAATGAATTGGTGTGCCTGTGAAGTGTTTTCCATTGGGGCTTATACTCATGTGTGCGTTCACTCGAGATTTGTTAAAAACTGTAATAAAAAAACTGTCGATGATACATCTGTTTTTAATGCAGATCGCTTAATGGTCACTTTCTCTGATTGTCATGAAAATAAAATAAACAGTCAAAGTTGCAACCAGAGAAAAACTACAGTGTCAAAACAAGAATAACCATAGCAACGATTACAACAGCTGCGATGTCAGCTTAATTATAATCATGCGATTACTACTTTAAGACATCCCCCGCTGTCACGAGATGGGACTGGCCGGCTTTGTCACGTGACTTGCAAAGTCCTCCCCGTAGAGAAGCGAGGGTGGGTCTGATATGGAAGGACATCTTAATCCAGAGGCGTATTCGATTAGGTTACTAATCCCCTCGGCAACTTTAAATCTGGGGTAACCCGTGGCAACGAAACTGCATTAAACGTCAATAGCTTTTTCTATCTATCTATCTATCTATCTATTTTTTTAAAGAGAGCTCCTGTGAGGGTTGAAAAGTACAGCGGCAATGCCGACCACAAGAGTTCGAACGGATATACAGGGTAGCTGTTGGGTTGAAGTTAGCTACTGGTCTTGTCTGCTGACTTATTTGTTGAGAAGCTTCACATTCAATTGGAGAAATTGTGTGCTTCTTGTCTGAAAAAAAAAAGACAAATACATGAATACATAATAAGTAGAGCGACAATAATAATGACTGGATTGAATTAGCATTTACTTCCACTTTCTCTCTGGAAAAATAATGCCGTAATAGAAACACAATGAAGTTTAGAATACAAAGATTTGCACATAATTCTGTTATTAACAAGACAAGTAAAGACTCCTTAGTATTGAAAAAAAGCATTTAACACCTAAAAGATGACGTTGAATCTAGCATGACATGAGTCGGGGGAAAGAAACAGAAAATAAATTCTGACTAAATTTAGTGGGAGAAACCTACTGAAATGCTAACAAACTTGTTCAGAAAAGTTTCCTCGGAAGAGAGAAAAAATGAAAGGAAACTAAGAAAAACATCAAAGTAGAACACAGAAATATGAAAATGCATGTACATTATAGGAGCATATGTGCATGAATATAATACACACATAGACGATACGGCGCAGATAATACATACATTCAGCTGAAATTTCATGTATGCAAAAGACTCTGAGAAACGACAACGACACTATAACAAAACTCCCACCTATAACCGACATGATTGTGTGCATACACTCATTCAATGGGTCACTTTTGTCCGCATATTGTGGAGATGGGAAGAATGGTGATGATGGCACTTATGTATAAGGCGATGAGAACGAAAGCGATGTCAATGATCATGGTATTGATGATAAGGAGGATGCTGCTGCTGATGATGATGATGTTAATGATTACGATTATGAAAATGTTGGTATTGGTGATGATTGTGACATCGGTTCTGATGGTAACTTGATTCTAGTTAACGGGATTTTATAATGAACTTGTCTGAATTTGGTGCTGATAATTAATGAAGATGCTAACAGTGATGATGATAATGATGATAATGATGATGATGATAATAATGATGTACTAGTAATTGTGATTATGTTGACATTGGTAGTGATGGTAACTCTTGTGATTTTTGGTAATGTTGTTTTGTGGGATTTTCTTTTAAAATAAAAGAGGCTGTTGCTAATGGTATAGTTAAGGTGAGTGTTTGTAGATGTTGGGCAATGATGATGGTGATTATGATGGTGGTGATGATAATGATGATGATGAAAATAAAGATTGAGAAAGTTGACGAACGTCGGTGATGAGGAAACAAGTACAGAAAGTAATAATCGTTATGGATGTGGTAGTAGAAATGATGGAGAATGTGGGCAACAGTCATAAGAAAATGCGCAGTAAAAATTTGAGTTGCCAGTGCTACACAACATGCTAAAAATTCAATCGCACATCAACTTTTTTTTTTTATCGGCGACACTGAAAACTATTCCACCAAGCATTCTTCATCGTACAGAATATTTCCTGGGATGACATTTTCCTGTATTGAGTGAATTGAGTGGTTGCTGATTCCACCTTACTCTGTTCAGATCAGTCCGATGCGCAATCGTGCAAACCGTGCAATTCTTGAAGAGATACATATTCATGATGGTCACGGCTTCTACGTCACACTGCCACTGATCTGGGAAATGTCCAAATAAGGCATCACAAACCTTGAATCCCTGTATGTACTGTAGAAATACCAACAAGAACGAACAAACATGAATATAATTGCTTACGTGTACGATTCCTCCACGGAACGAAATCAACAATGCTGTGGGAAACTTATTGTTAGTAAAGAATGAAATGCCCTCAAAGAAAATATCATAATTCATTCGTTCATATCCGGCAGTAAATGTATTTTCGTAAGTACATGAATAGAATTGTTTATATTCAAAATAACAATAATATTATCCAAGTTGAGAAACGGTCTTTAAAATAAGACTCGAACCGATAGCGAGCTAGCAAGATTGCCTGCGGGAGAGGGTTAGTCATATCCCCGAGGTAATTGGCTCTTCCCCTTCTCCGCGAGAGGGGCTGGGGTGGGCTTGACGTCAAAGACGCTTCTCGTAGCCAGGGGAAGATCGAGGGAGGGACCACGTCTTCCTTTTCAAGATTAATCTTACACTGCTACTTGACATCCAGAAATGAGATAGTGAGAGGACAGGAGGAAATACGGAGGGGGGGGGGGGGGGGACTGAAGGTAGGGAAGAGAGCCTGCGACACGATGTGATTAAAGTCCGATTTGCAATCTCTTCAACGACAAACCCATACGCTTCAGGTGCATGGGGGCAGAGCGCTCTCTCAATTTAAAATAAGATAGGTCATTGGGCACGTCGAGGAGTGCTTGCGTCTGATCGAATCCGGTCGGAAGCCAATCGCAAGACGTTGAACTGTTGGCATTCATCGGGATAATTCTGTTTCTCCGACCGACTTACCCGATGCGTTGATCGGAATTTGATGTGACACCTCCCTCTCCCTATTAAGCCCCCGTTTCACCCAAACATGACATTGACACCCGTTTTTTAAACCGCACCAACGAATATCCAAGTCTTTAAGCTTTCATGTAATATAATCCCAACACCTCTCTTAACCCATTGCTTACGGGAACCTGGTACACTATGTTCCCATGGCGTCAACTCATTTACGGGAACCTGGTAAACTATATGTTCCCAAACTGCAGACAAGAGCGTCTGCATTCGTGACCTCAATTCATGTTTATTTGTGTTATTAATGCTGACCAGAAAAATGGATTTGTTCGAAAGATTAGACTTTCTTCTATATCTGTTTATTGTCTGTATCAGAACAAGAAGTATTTTTTTTTCTAGTTTCCCTGTTTCCAATGTTACAGTAGCAGTGCGTTTGTTTTGCTGTAAAACTCGTGTGAAGACCTAAGTAGTCATCGAAGATAATCTCACTAGATTTTGACTTTCGCTGACTCCAGTCCGATATCCGGGCAGTGTATAACACAATAGTTTGCGAGCCCATCCTAGCGCACACTTCATTCACATCTCACGTCCGATTGATATTTTTCATTGTTCGATAACGTAGATATGCAGATGACTACGTAAAATAAGAGTCATGTACTGCTCACACAGGCGGATTTTAATACCAAGCTGTCCGTCTATTGTCGACGGACAAAAACGAATCTCGTTTGGAGGCCTTTGAAGAATCTCGGAGAATTACAGGAGGAAAGGTTAAGAAAGCTGAGTAATTAAACCATCACAATTAACATCTTTGTCAGTTGTCTCTGACGTTCGTGCAAGCCATCGCTCGAGCAACACGTATTACTTTCGTTTTTCATATACATGTATATAGCCCTAACAACGGTCTGAACAAGATGTCATCTAAGCCAATCAAAAAGAAAAGACAACAACATCAACAAATGACAAACGACCAACACGAAACACCTGGGGCCTGTTGCATAAAACTTTTTACAATAGAATATCTCTGATAAGCACTGAAAAACTCAGGTATGGATGATTCTGCTGTTGACTTTCACAAAGGGAAAGCTCTGATAAAAATACTCCGACTTTTCTCAGGTAACAAATTTCATGCAACAGGTCTCTGATGCTCGATGTGAATGATGAGTAACCCAGCTCAAAATGTACAACAGCATTCCGTCTTATGTATTTATGATTGTAATTTACGCATAAACTGATCGGCTTTTCATAGAAAACAATATTCTTAAAATAGGTGATTTGTATTCAATAAACTAAAGAATTTTGATATATAACTTGAATAATTGTTGTAAAACACTTTCCGGCAATGTAGGGGTCATCACAAAACAGTCTATGTAAAGAATCATTTTCATCCATAATTCTATCGCAGAATGCACATTACCAGAACACTTGGAGATTTTGTTGAGGGCGATGCTAACTTTCATTAACAACACGAAAAGAAAACGAGAATGGAGTACGACAGATCATCATCTAATCTTATCGTCGCATATTACAAGGCATTGAACAAGTCACCCTTAAGTCAGCATCACTGTTGCTGCAGCCCCCCGGGGACGGCTCGTGTAATGGTGGCTTCCTGCCCCTCTCCGCCCCGAGGCGGTAAGTGGGTCAGGAGTAAGGCTAGGGCAGCATCAAGATACAAGAACGTATAAAACCGGTAGAGAAGTCTGATGAAAATATTCGCATCACCTTGTTGACTGTTCGCTTAGGTGCTTTGACTAACGCAGGTGCAATATGTTTTTACATCTAGTGTTTACGTTTGAGAAAGAAAGAAAGAAGAAAAAAACAATGACCGGTAGATTACAGGACACTGTCTATTTTCAACGTCGTTACTCAATCAACTTCTGTTCAGCCAGGATAAAATTGATGATTTGTGATTAATGCCCCAATGCGGCTTAACTGATTGGCTGTTCAGGGCTTTTAACACTTTTTAAATCCATCAGAAAGTAAAGAACGTGAGTCAATCCAGTTGTTCTGCATTTTTCTAAATTAAAAATTGTTACAAGGCATATTATACCATATGTTCAGAGGCCGTTGTCCAAGTCAAGCGGTTTGCTCATTGATAACGATCTCCTCCACCTGTCAAGATCTGTAATGATATCTATGTATTATTTCACATGGTTATATATTTGTAATGGGAAATTTTGTTTATATTTTCATGACTTGTGAATTATGTTCGATATTGTTATACTTATTTTTTTGTTATGTACAAGTGGAGAAATAAAACTTTCTAAAATTGAAACTGAAACTGAGGAAAATTCATCCCACTATGTAACAGGTCTTCGACGTTAAAGGTATAGTCATGATAAAGCTAAGTATTATTTGTTTCAAACAGATGAATATAACATTTCTGTGGACTCGATCAGTTTGTTTACATGCCTAGGGTTGGGACATCTACAAGAAAGTCGCTTTATTTTATTTTTCCGAATAGTAAATCACTTACTTGTTTATACTCGTGTTGCAAGGCATAAACAACATGGAATTATAATATCTACTTTAAACTCACTGAACTAGTTTTACTGTGATATGCTTAAGTTTGTCAGGAAGAAGGAGTACATTTTTTTTTCAATCTACTGAAAGTGACTGAAAATAATTTTCGATTATCTGAATATCGAAACATATCTTGAAACATTTTGCCTTGTTCGCAACTGATGTCTTCTTTTAAATGATCCCAAGAGAATAGTAAGGAATTTTGATCATTTCGTGAAATAGGAAATTTTCGTAAACTTCATTGCTTCTTCATCCATTCATTCATTCATTGGGGTGGCCTACTTTAACAATAAGATTGACGTTTATGATTCAGAGCGGTACACAAGCGGATATCATCATTTTGGAAAGAGCGTGCTCTAATATGACTTTGATTCAATTCGATTACTATGACTGAAACCTCTTTTCTCGCAACCTCCTAGTCGCCTGCTATTGTTTTCCCAAGGAAAAGTAGTCTTCCTTTCCATGTCATTATCAGTCCAAACAAACCTCGTCGCTAGGCAACGGATCCTTCCGGTGACATTTGCAGGAGAAAGGATGCATGCCGGGAGAGGACATGGAAAAACCTCACCAGGGCGGCACGATCGGCAGAATTGGTTAAGGGCCATGCTAGTTTGTGTATAAGGGACTACCATGTCAGTAAGTTGCGTTATTAAAAGGTTGAGATTGCATGCAGAGATCTATCAGTGCATGTTGATTGACTTGTCATGCTTATTGTGTTTCCTTATTTCAGAAGGGACTTTACTTCTAAGCTTTCAGTAAATATGACTACATTTTACAACATGAAATTCATTAGCTGTATAGAAGGAGACAAAATGTACTGAGGTACAGAAATTACAAACAATAACTCAAAACAAAAATATATAGACTTAAGTTGATCTTGCATTAAAAGGGAACATAGATACCAGTAATGATAGCTATAGAAAGTGCAGATGTAATTTTAAGCATAGAAAATAGCTTGAAGGAATGGCAGGCCTTATTAAGATGTACAATGACGTACAAGAGGGCTGTGTGATTCATTAAAGCCGCTTAAAGTTTTATATTGTAGTAAGGTGCATTGATGCTAGTGCGTCCATGTGCTGGTTGTAGGATGCACTCGTCAATGCTCGTGCATACGCAATGTTTACACCGGTACATGCATACTTAATCCGTTTCCATTGAATTGATAAATGGATAGTAAGAACATGCAGTGATAGTAATTTGCTGAAGAAAAAAAAAAACTACAAAGACAATTGTCATGGTAAGCACGAAGATGATTTAGTAGGCTAGTAGTGTCGGCAACACTCAAAGAGAATAATTACAGCGGCGATAAAATAGTATGTAAGAATAACAATAAAGAGAATGATAATAAGTGCCATCTTCCTAAAGTAATATAACCTTATACGGTATGTCAGAATGACATCTAGCCATTTCAGAGTATCTCAGCACGTTCTCATCTAAGCCTAGAAATCACTTAGCATCGTCACGTTGTGTACTGACCATCATGGTGTATCTACGTAAGATATGAAATACAGTTTGTGTATATTTCATACAAGGAACTTCGAAAACGAGACCCAAGTGAGCAAGAATGTATATTCTCAACATAAGTATGAAATTCACCATTAAGAATATTCAAAATCGACGGTAATCATGTAATAGCATCATCAGAATTTTAAACAAACACAAAACAAGACAAAAGAACACAGAATACGACAAGTTTGGTGATGAAAAACATCAACAAAGAAAAAAAAAACGAAACGGGCGGCCCCGCGAATTTGACACATTTTTTTTTTTAATTACATACATACATACATAAATACATTTCAGCAGAACACATTCAATATTACTTCTCCTTACCCGGTTGACCTTTGACACATTACCTATTGGAACTGAGTAAGTCCTTAGTCTTTAGAAATTAGTATTCTAAATCATTATAGTCTTTCGTTAGAAGTAGGTTTAACAGAGTAAAAATTGATAAGAATTATAGATCGCATTAAGATAATTATGCCATTAAAACAGGAATAAATTTCTCCATGTCTAAGGCGAAATTGATAAGTTATGAATGGACCTGAATTTGGGCGTTCTCCTAGACTCGATAACCAGTTGCAGTAACCTAGTTCACAGAAACTCTTGATCACATGCCCCAAAAGTTCGGGGCCTTCTAGGGAAGACAGACATCATTAACCGCAACCTTTCGTCTCACTGTCGTCCTTCATTTTTCACTAGTGCTCGTACGACCTTTATCAACCAGCAACACCCCTCTCGAGAGTAGGCCTCCTACATTGCTTTTAGCATGCTTCTAGCAGATCATTTCGGTACACGTTCTGCTCTAATTATGCAGTTACGGCATCCCCAACTTCTAAATTGGTTTTTCCAACAAGGGCTGCTGTGCTCGAATACTATAACGCTATCCTGATTTTTCTCTTGTTTTTTTTGTGGGGGGATCGACATAGAAATTTCTTTTCTCCAAAGAAAACCTGTGGTTTCTTCAGTTAAGTCAACTAATTCAAAACCACTGCTTAGCGTGCTCAAAAATTTGAAAGTCACAAACATCCAAAAAAACATTCAGCGCAACTTCACGAGAACGAAAATGAGATGGTGCTACATTTCATTCTCTTTTATAGCCCCCTTTTTTGATTGGGTTTATAAGAAAGTCATTCATAATGCAAGGGATATGTGATAGACTTTTTGAGTGTCCCAAACACACATGCATTACATGCACATACACACAAAATTCATCACTTCAATTGGTAATTTTGAGCGTACCTTTAGTTGAAAAGTGAAGAAAGAATAAAAAAAAAAATCCTTGTCACTTATAAGTCAAGAACCATTAAGACAGGATTCAAGATCATCTGTCTACAATAGATTTTAATGCAGAGGTATAATAAGGCATAGGGAACCCAAGTGTGAAAGCAGAAATTGTGAAGGTGATAAAGTTATTGATGTTACACAATACTGACAACATCATAAAAATGATGACACCAATGATAATGATAATAACAATAATAACAATAATGATAATGATGATGATGATGATGATAATGACAATAATAATGATTATGATAATAGTAATAATAATAATATTAACAATAATGATATCAACAATAAAAAATAGGTATGATAACAATAGTAAAAATATAACAACAATGATAATTTGATGTTAATAATGTTCACAATGACAACGGTAACAATATTAACAATAATTAAACCCATATTAAAACGTCAATCGTCTTGCATAATAATCATGACTATCTTAACTCCTGCTAACAATTATTATAGACATCAATAACTTATTGAACACAACTTGGAAGCCATTTCACAAGCCTTACTTTAAATTCTCAATATTAAGACGATATTTGGGAAATAATTCCTGATTTCCACAGACGCTCTTGTGACATAATCTTTTGCTGCATCCCTTTCTGGCGGTCGTCTGGAAAATTTCGAGTTCTTTTCCTGCCTTGCTATAAAATGCTTCTCAAGGATCTCAGTAGACAGACATGCACCACATGGACGGGACTTGGATGTTACAAAGGTCACGTGTACAAGTCGCGTGTCTGTTTGTGGAAGAAAAGAGACAGGTCTCCTAGCAACTAAGGATTGCCTGACGGAAGTTGGTGAAGTTTGGATAAGGGCGAGGAGTATCGGTACAGGTCTCGATGGAAAGTAGAGTAGGGTAACCTCAAGACTCACCTCCAGCAAGCCAGAATGAGTCTGACAGGGAGTGAGAAAAAAAAAGGGGGGGGGGGTTACCTTGGTAACACTGGCTATCACTCGAATGTAATATAGGAGGTTCATTTTCTTTCACTTTAAAGGGTTAGTTTTGTTTTGGTTGATTGATCTATGATTGTGCATTCTCTGCTCCGACCAGAAGAGAAAAAAACCCCGGTTATTCTTATCAGATTCTACTAACAATAATTGAGAAGGGAGGATGGCCAGATGATTTGTGCGGGCTCTAAAAATCAAGTACAAACACTCTCATTTGTAAATTTTAAAATCAGTCAATTTGATCTAGAATCTCGCAGATGCCACTCCGAAAAAAAAACAACCCTTCAGCAGAAACTACCCAGCTCTATGAAGGGCTTTTTACAATTGTAAATTTTTGCCTAGTACCGTACCAACGGTGGGGCTAAGGGGGGGGGGGGGGGGGGGGCTTAGCCCCACCGTTGGTACGGGACTATCCTTAGCCCACTTTCTGTTTACACTCGTTTTTGCCAAAGTGGGCTAGCCCCACCGATAATCCCGCACTATCTGGCCCTGCAAAATAGCAGGGTTAGCACCGCAATTGCGGTGCCAAGCAAGTGAGTGTAAACAGAACGAAAAAATAATCCTGGGCTAAGCGACGGAGGCGAAGTCCAACCCTCACTGACCAATCAGAAACGAGGTGATCAGGTGCTGCCGGTGCGTGCGTGTATGTGTACAGTACACAGCGTAATCATGAATATTCATGTGGTTTGGAAAGTACCGGACTAAGAAATAGGAGTGTAAAAAGGTCAATTTTCTCCTTAGCCCCGGACTAGAGCTTAGTACGAGACTAATTGGCGAGTGTAAAAAGCTGAAAAAATTGGTACGGGACTAACGATAGTCCTGGGTCAGAGAAAGTACGGGGTTAAGAAACACAAATGCAAAAAGGGCTTAACACAGACCAGGACTTTCGAGAGCGCAATATCATGCAATCCGACCCTGATATAGATGAATGGGATATAATCATAAATAGATAAATGAACAAAAACGTCCGGCATTAAGGCTAGCATTAAAGTCGGGTACTTCTTTGTAAAGGTCAAGTACCTGTGATCATCAGTAGGGGCGGGATGCGACGGGATGGGACCGATAGAGAGTCAGGAAAGCGCTAGCCAGGAGATGGGCAGAGAGATAGGGATAGCCCCGGAATCACAGACTCAGCCATTAAAACTTGATTCCCCCTCAGGGCATTTGAACTGAGCGTGTCGATAAATTGATACTGACCGGAGCAAACATATTATCATTCTCAAGGCACTAGGGGTCTAGCTAACGTTAAGACGAGGAGGTTATCTTGAAAATTATGAGCAGGCAATAGTCCAGATAAGTAGAAGGGTATAATCATACTTTGAACACCCATAGGTGCTTAGTGCGGGCTCGCGGCCAGGCCATATCAGCCTCACATACACCGATATATATTCATGAGGCATCACTGATATTAAAACATGTTTCTCCCTTTCTATTTCACGGCTGTTGCTACAGTGATGCTCATGATTATAGTAATAATCATATTACCATAGGTATAATAATTATGATGATGGTAATAATCAAGATGATAATGATGACAGTGATGGATTTAACGTAACCGATATTTGATATATCAAAGAAAATTTGGTATTACACCAACAATCAAATATCAATTATTGTTCATAACGTTTTTTTAATCTTTTATAATATCTTGTATGATGAATTACTGGTACATAAAACATTGTCACTAAATGGATTAGGAACATGAAAAATGCGCCAACGTATGTCTGTAAACATCGTAATTAATGACATCTGACACACCTAAAACATAAACATAAATCAACTAAATGAAAGTTTTAGTCAAGCTCCAAGAGCCAATAATGATTTTACGCTGTTACTGGCTACTCTACTAAAAGACTCAGGGCATAGGAACTAAATCTACGTCATTTTAGTTTTGAATGTTATAAAGATCTACCTTAATGTGTGTGTGTGTGCATGTGTGTGTGTGTATGTGTGTGTTGTTGTTGGGTTTTTTTGGGGGGGTGGGATGGGGTTGTTTGCTGTATATATTTGTTTGTTTGTTTGTTTGTTTGTTTTGTTTTGTTTTGTTTTGCAAGTGTTGCAAGCTCCACTCTTCAGAAGATCAAGCCTTTCTATTGTTTTCTTTTTTGTCATCATTTCAAACTGTGCGTAGTGTTTCATATCATTCATCATACCAATTCGTACAAATAAATCAGATTGCGCTTATGACTTGCACTTCTTCCAAATTGTTATAGAATATACTTTGTCAAATGTTTTCTTTGTGAATATAGCTGTTTTTGGATGGAAATAATGTATAATCCAATAGAACTAAATTGAAATGATTCGAGCGTCGTTGGGGCTCATCTACGTGTTTTTCAGATAAAAATCAACTTTACAATTTTGAATGATAAGAATTGGTTATCTTATCTGTTATGAATGAAAATGATATCATTCTTCTAGTTGGTTGGTCGGTTGGTTAAGGGCTATAATAAACAACACAACAACTAATCTAAAAGACATCGAGCCCGGGTGAAAGATTACGGAAATTACTATTGCTCGTTAAAGTAACAAAAAAAAAAACATATTTTTTCTTCAGCGTTTGTATCCTGAAGACGGATGGCAGACTCAGATCGAAGTCATCAAGAGTTTAGGAAAATTTTGATTTAGTCACTTTGCATGGAAGCTCTCAAATAAGTGTAATTTGTGAACTGATCATGATAATAGTGTGGCAGTTCAAGTCTAAATATGATTCTTTGTCTCGTTTAGTCGACAGTAGTGGGGTTATTTTTCACTTCCTCTGTTCTGTCTTTCCCTCCTTTTCCATAGTAGATATTGGATTATTTGTCATCTAAAGACGTCACTGCGTTATCCTTAGTAATAGTGTTGCAGTCGAGACTCTTATGGATCACATTTAAAACGATGGGTATAATTCACGGTTCAGCCAATAGCACTCCGTCACTCAGCGCGCTCCAAGTCCCGGTAGTGTTGCCAACTCACAGGCTGTTTCCGCTTGGCAAAGATCGCCACTGGCTCTAAGACCATTAAAAAGAAAATGAGAGAAGATAAAAACAAGAAAAAGAAAAACTAGGCGTGCGTGGAACGAGGACGTAGGGGAACGGAGCGCGAACTGCGTTTTCTGAATGAAGGAAATAGCGGGACAAGGACAGTCTCTTTCTGAGCCTGTCGTCTGAGCTGGCTAGCAGAGTTCTACATTCCCTCTCTTACGGACTCGCCCCTCTTTAGTTGGGTTTAAAGGCCTTGTTTCAAACCGGCTCGCTTCGGGGATCGTTATCTGGCAAGCTGTATTGAACGGAAGGAAATTAAGACCTCCAAAACATGGCTGGGAAATCCTTCCTCATCGGTTGCCTGCTCGCCGTCTTCGTCGACATCTCGCTAGCCGTGCTGTCGATGAAGCCGATTTCGACGATCCACATTCCCTACGACATCGTGCCCGCACAGGGAAGGACCAGGAACCTCTATGGTTTGAATCAGGGCGCGGCGGAGAAAAGCGCCTACGACGCGGATACCATGGTGGCCTACACCGCGGGTGAGTCGTCACTGTATCCGCTCAAGCTATTTTTTTTTTTTAATCATGGGCCAAGCAACATGGAAGACCTTGACCAACTTTTCTGAATTTCTGATAATTCATGCTGTTTCAGCAAAGTTTTTTTTCTTTAGTAGATTGCACGGAATATAATTAAAAAAAGGAATTATCATGAATCCGAGTTAGATATTAAAACCCTCGCAGCATTGTGAATCATTTTAAACGAACAAAAATAAAAGGTTTCAACCAGTATATTTACGTCACAATGTCTCCCATTTAAGGTAATCATTAATCAGAAAATATATTTCATTGCGATTAGCTTTTTGATTGGTAACAGCAATTTGCATCTATCGCATTGGCCCTAGCAAAGCTGATCATGAATATAATCATATAATGCGTTAGAGTGATATTTCACAAGGGGCCTTCACAGCTTAAATTTCAGAGTAAAATAGAGAGCAGAGGACAGAATGAGGAATAACATTATAAAACATAATTTGAGAAGAAACGAGCAGTAGCATTTCAATAAACTACTAGACCCTTTCCAATCACGGCTCTTATTCAGAGGAGATGGTGATAAACTTAATCATATCTGATCAATACAACGGTGTTAAAAAAGACTCCCCTCCAAACTAAGAGCATTATATCTACATTAAGGCACACGTATATGTTTTGTGCTTTCGAGAAAATACAAAGCAGACTTTGGGTAGCATGCGCCATTTGAAAAAAAAAATCCCTGGATAAACTCAAGTCATAGAGGTTCAAGATTATCTAATGGGACACTATTGCCTTCTACATTGTTCTACGTTCCTACCATGCCTACCCCGCCATATCAATTACTTTGTCACTTCCGTTTCATTGAATATCGTCTTATTCTTGAGGAGGTGGAAATTGGCTGTCTTTAACAGCAAACGGACGTCCCGTTTCCTTTCTTTATTAACCAATACTCTAACCGCATCAATCAACCTATTGTCTGTCACACACAAAAAAGGGAGGCACATTTAGAGCATGAATCATCCACGAACAGTCGCTCTTTAGGAAAACAATTGGCTTTCACCATTTCGGTACAATCGTCCTTCTCAAAGTGAAGACAAAACTGCGCTTCTCCAAATAATTGTTACCTTGTCGCTAAGGCAGTGCTAAACGGTTTTATGTTTTGACTGGACATTCAGACTGAGTTTTTTGGGGTAAGAAAGTAGACAGAAGGTACAGGTTTAAGCCAGCTATAAAATTAAAAAAAAAGTTGACGAAAGAATACATTAGAAGAAACAATCCGTTAAAAAGTAGTTGGGGTATCTTTTTAATTCTCTAACAATCTTTCGTATCCTAAAAGAAAGGTCGATCGACTCCCCCCCCCCCCAAAAAAAAAAAAGAAAAAAAAAGAGATAATCTCCGTAAAAACAAAAAACAAAAAACAAAAACCACACACACACACACACACACACACACAAAGAAGAATTACACACACCCTCGCTATGGCAACTAAAACTCTATGCAGATAGAAAACTTTGTTTAGCCAATACATTTCAACAAGTCCAACAATATTAGATTTCATGCAATACATACACCTTGCGTGCCCCTTTAGCCCGTTGAATTATGTTCACAAAATCTGTTACGCTCAAAACATTATTTTTAAAAATGTATGTAGGGTGACACAATAAAGCGTCATCAACAACACCTACTCGTACCTTACGTGTCAATTTTCTCGCTCTATCTTAATCCTCTTCTGCATGTTCCAAAACAGGTGAAGGTATAGCAATTATACAACCAAGACACAACCTAAATGGCATGGATCCTGTGTTTCGTACACCTGTAATTTCAAAACTCATGCTGTTGATAAAAGTGTAAACCAAGAGGCACGTTCTCGGTCGATCCTATACGTTCCATACAGGGCAATCAATAAAATTTGGAGCTGACACAGGTGCAAAAAGTGCTTTCCTTCCCGTAGAGGGGTAAAACAAGATTACCCATTTCCTGAACACTTTTAAAGACGATGGAGGCATGCAGAACGGAAAATAAAGGATTCGTAACCTCTTTCACAACTTGCACTGCGGTCGCAGATCGAACCATCGAGTCTCCTTAATAATTAAGTAATTTTCCGAGTGGCCCAGAAGTTAATTAGCAGAGTTCCAAAGTTCCCAGTCTAAATTATACATAATCATGTGTATTTACTTTTTCTTGTCAATGCTGAGGGAGAGATTTATGCTTTTGCTTTTTGGCGGGAGGGTGGATTAGTGAGAGTGGGCGGGGAGAGCTAAAGAGAGATAGGGATGTGAATGATGAATGCGACCCTTTTGAATCAAATTTTAAACCTGAATTATCATTTTTATCATGAGTGGCTGCTACCGAGGTGTAAATGTTTGCGACCAAACCACTACGGGATCGACGGCTACAAGGGACCCTCCATTTCCATTCCCATCCTTATTCAATTTGTACTATAAATATATAGATACCTTAAAAAAGCAATTATGTTGTTGCTCATGATCACATGTTTGTTAATTTACGTTTTTGAAATTACTACAAATGTGTTCTGCTAATGCATTGTATATAATTTCCCCTATTTATTTAATGGAAATGAAACTTAAGGTGAATTGAAAAGTTCCCTTCCAAGGACTAAGTAACAGCAATTAAGTGCCTTGCCATAGGGCACAAACTAATGCCAGACTCAATACCGGGACCTCTTTCAGAGCACGCAATGTTTCTTTCTTTTTTTTTTCCTAACTGAGCTGTTTGTATACGGAGGACGGGAAAATGTTATTTTGGAAACACGATGATCTCTCAATTGTGTACGCGGCGGTAGGGTTCCATTGTCACAACTGTTGAGCAATGTAGTATCGTGACTCATTGCACGAATATTAATAGCTTTAAGGTTCTTTTCCCAAGAGGCGCTTGACTCTTGAGGTGTTTCGGCGAGCGCGGTCATATAATAATGATGATAATGATAATGATAATACTAATGATGATGATGATGATGATGATGATGATGATGATGGTGATAATAATAATAATAATAATAATAATAATAATAATAATAATAATGATAACAATAATGATAATAATAATAACAATAATAATAATAATAACAATAATGATAATAATAGTAATGATAATGGTAATAATAATACTGGATTATTTTAATGCGGCACGTCTGTCAAACAGTGGCACTCCTGGCGCAGAAGGGTGAGACCTCCTCTCACATCGCTTCATTCAAGAAAAGAGCTACGATTGAAAGAAAGCACACAGTTACTGAAATAAAAAAAAAAGTACTGAGTTCTTTCTTGAACAGAGGAAATGAAGGTCTCCATTCTCAGTTTCACAGGCAATGAGTTCCATATCCGTGTCGATGGTACGTGGACGCAAAAAATGGATCCTATACAGAGAGTTTGACAACTTTACGTGTTTGTGTGTATGTGTGTGTGTGTGGGGGGGGGAATGTCCTCATGAATTTTCAACGTGTGAATGATAAGAAAATGCACATGATTATACACATACACACAACATGCTCGCATGATGTCATGCATCAATCAAATTGTGATTGCACGTAATAAGCGCGTTTATTGTCACTTTCGAAAGTATGCCGTGTACCCAACAACAGCGAGTGGTTCTATTCATAGATACTGGTCGACGTTCCTAAATTTACTCTCAACTGATATAACACTGAAATTGCAAATACGACTTCTTTTTCCTCCTGTTCCGGGAAGGGGGGGGGGGGAGAGATCATGGGGAAAAAAAAGAGACTACGAAAATATTACGAAATTAATACAACACTTCCTTTTTACCAGAATTAACAAGGGGGCAGCTAGAGATGGAATCCTTCTTTTGCTATTTTGTCAACACCTTGTCAAAATATGAAAAGATTTTTTTTTTTACCGTGTTTGTTGTTGTTGTTGTTGTTCCTTGACCATGTTGCTGGTGCAGTTCTTTTGATCATTTTAATGTCTTCTTATCTTCGTTTATCCATTTTTCTTTCTGAAATATTTTTCGAGCTTGGATTCACACCCGGAGTTGTCATCTCTCTCTCTCTCTCTTGTTTTGTTTTGTTTTGTTTTGTTTATAAAGAGACGCCACGAGTCTGAGGATGGTTTAAAGTTTAAAAGATTTTACGGGACAATCATTTAACTACCCGTCTCCAAAGTATGCATAATTATATGCATGGCGGGACCCTCGAATGTAACGCCCCGGGGGTAAAGAAACAGAAAGACAGACAGAGGAGGAGAAAGAGAGATAGAGGTAGAGATTGAAAGAGAGAGGGGGAGGAAGAGAATGAGAAGGGAGTAAGTGCCTATGATAAGTAATTAGACTGTAGAAGTTCCTGTGAGAAAATTCTCTACGCTTATCATGGCTTATTAGAAGAAACTTTCTTTTCTGCATCATTCATTTCATGATGGCAATAATATTCTCTTGTAATACCCCCACCCCACCCCCTGCGCAATCCCCATCTACTCTCCCACACCCCTTCCTCCTCCCTTCCTTCCCCTTCTTTCAGGAGCGAACCTATGCTATCTATCAATTCCGTAGAGGATAGGATAACAAAAGTGAGCTTAACTCTGAACCTGAGTGGATTCCATGTTCCGTCTCGCATCTCGTGGCAATTGTTTGCCTTATCGGAGAAGGAAACCGATCTTATTATTACGCTCTCTTTTTTGCTTCTACATGAACAGAAACGGGGTTAGAAAATAGAATGTAAATGCTAAAGATGTAACATATCGGGTGCAGATTTGTTTCCAGGGACCACTGCGTTATAAGTTGTAAGATGCTATCCAAAACAATTATTATAATTCTGTTGATTACTTTTTATTCCTCCTTTTGAATTTCTTTTTGACCGAGGTAAAATGCTGTCTTCGATAAAATGCAGATAGGAATTTGGTCGGAACTTGGTGAGGATTCAATCAACTGTGTGCAAGTTCCAGTATGATAATGTGGACCCATGCATTGATATTCGATTTGTATTTGGATGAATCAAGTATTCTCATCTCTCACAGCTCTTACTTCTTAGTCTTCCCGAGTAGGCGATGCCGCCTGTTTACTTGCTATCACAAATACAGACTTTTTTATGACTTTGAAACCGTTGCCATGGTTACACCTGCAAGATTTACATTCTATTCATTCATTCAGTCATTCTAATGTATATTCATTGGTCTAACCATATTCATAGTAGAACCCTGCTGAGAGTAAAAGTCATTGTCATTGTTCTCAAATTCCCTCTAGAAAAAAATTACTGCAATAGCCGAAAGTACAGTTATCTGTTGTGCAACCGTACGAATATATGTCACAGAACCGCCTAAAGAAACTTACGCCAATTATTTTCTCTTGGGGTTACACCATCCGCTCCGCAGTGAGTCACTCTTGGCAGAGACTAGTGTAACAAAAAAAAATCATCTGATAATTTCGCTATTAAACATGGACATCGCTCTTGAGCAAACTGTGGCTCTATGGGCTTTGGAGAGCAAAAACATCACGATTTAGGGACTATGACGCAGTAAAGCTAAGCAACTTTCTTACACATCGTGTTGTCGAAAATATATAAAGTTGAGCATAGTCAAGATGTAAATTATAAAGCACGTAAATGAAACGGGAAAAGTTTAATAGGAATCTTCAGCATAGTCTTGATAAAGTTGATTATTTCAAGCCAGAAAGGCCGGCTGATTTTTTTGATATATTTCAAATGGCTACAAACTCTTCGAAATGAAACTTGTTCGAAAGACGAATTCATTCATTCTACATTACTGTTGTAAGTCAAAATAGGTCAAAGGCATCTTAACAAGTGCTATAATCTTATACACAGACATGTATTTTGTGGATGATTACTTTAAAAAAAAAGAATAAGAAAAGAACAGAAAAGAAAAGTATACCACGCGCTCCTCTTAACGTTCTCGCTGATTCGCTGATTCATTAGAAACTATTAACCAATCACAGGAAAGAGATGTCATTGGTCATATCGTTGTTTCACAAGTCAAATCGTGGACTGCGTTTAAATCGAGACCCTTTATGAGAAGATTTGACCATATTCAGTCTTCTTTTGATTTTCTGTTCACATTCAGATCTAAGCTCTATGTGTGAGGTCGAGTAAAGTGAACATCCCCTGATCATGTTATTTCTGCGCAAATAAGTAAATGTACAGCGCCACCGTCCCTGAACGACAGTAGAAGCGTATATCTCACCCGAGAGCATCATTCTGAATGCGTTACAGATACGCGGTTAGCAGCCCGGATGCTGTGGCGGTATCTCGGCGTGCAGTTGGCAGTTTCTTGCTGAACTAATCAAGAACGCACACGGACGTACGGTTCAAATTGATTTTGATGCTAGTTTGTACACTGACACACGAGATAGGCAACTCGTGCGATAGTGTGAACATAATAGACGTAGCACTGATCATTCGTCTGTTCGTATAGAGTTCGTCAAGTGTATGTGATGTAGACTCAACAAAAAGGGACTGACGTGTACATACGTTTGAATAGCAATGTGACGTAGTTCACCTCAGGTATACAGATTTTTTTTTTTTTTTTTAAAAGCCGTTTACAATATTGGAAAAAAAATCCTCCTTAACATTTTCTTCAGCTAATGTAAAGTGTGAATGGTTAATATGGCATAAACATATATGATTTTACTTAGCAGTCAAGGGAGAATACATTGTGAGCTTTTAAATCTTGACATGTCTGATGGAAATGGAAATGGAAATGTCTATTTTAATGTCTTATTCCAACGAGTTACAAGTTGATACATTGCTCAGAACAACCTTCCTTAAATGCTAATTATATTTCTCTCTCTCTTTATTTTTCTCCCCTCTCTATTCCTATCTGCCTCAATCATTTTCTGTTTATCTTTCTCTCTTCCCTTCTCTCTTTCTGTCCATTTATATCTCTCTCTCTCTTTCTGTTAATCTGACTGCCTTGATTTCTTCGTTCTTATCTCTATACATCCGTCCTCTCTATCAGTAATTTCCTTATTCTCTGTCATACTTTGCCTTCGTCCTCTACCTCTGGTATACCCATCAATCGTTCTCTCACCCTTACTCTTCGTCTGAATGTAATAAATGAATCAAAGAATATATGAATATATAAATGTGTTAATATACGAATATATAAATATATAAACATATGAATAAAGACATGTACAAATATAAATGTATTTCTTTAGGTCATCTATCTAGGAATCTATCCTATCTCTTTTTCTCTCTGGCTAACAGGCCGGCGCTATTTGCACATCGTCAACTTCACCGACGTTTTTTCGCCGAAGATTGAGAGCTCATACCGCCTGACGGCTCCCGTTCTCGACATCGCCGAGTGCGGGAATCTCGTGGCGTTCACCAGCCGAGATCGAGTCCATGTGACGAATCCGGGCATGATACACATCTACACAAAGACTCCAGTGTTCGACTCGTTGTGCAATCTCACGGGTATGTGCTCCATTGCTTCATTGCTCCATTAGTCCACTGACGCTTTTATTTTAAGTCACACGCTCTCTTTATGACTTGGCGTGTAGAATTCATGCTAGCATGATCGCAGGATGATTTATTATCTGACAGATAATCAGCAACTATACAACGCTATGTTGGTCCAACTTGAATCCTTACTGCTATGCTCCTGTAAAGACACAAAAGTTCAGTACCATTCTACAGTTTAGTCGAGATAAACGAGAGATACTTACGTCAAGTTTCCCCAAGAGAGTTTGCTCTTCATTAATTGATATCCTGATTGTATGTTTCATCCATTTAAGATATCAGCAAATGCCAGTGAATTTTGTCCAGCATAAAGTTCATTTCTTAAAAAAGATAAATGACAATGTCATTGATTTGGTTGTTTTCTTTTACATGTATCTCCTTGATCACTTGTTGATAATGGGGTGATCTTCATACTCGTATAATTACCAGTTGTACGGAAGACACTGCTATCGTTCGTAACACAAAAGATGATGAACACTATTCGTTCCCGTTTAACCTTTCAACTTTATAGTGGCCAACATCATTCTTGTCAGGATGCTGTCTTACGTTATCAGACTAAGTACGGGATAAACTTTTCTCTCTCCACTGATTAGTGGGCAGCAACCCGAAGAGTCTTCGGTTTAATCCCGCCTGTGACACCATCGTCGTCGCCAACGAAGGTCCCGCTGCCGAGAACCCCGAAACCGAGACTTTCGTCAACCCCGAGGGCACGATCAGTGTCGTCCGCGTCAACCACACCTGGGTGAATCCATCGATCTCGCAGTGCCAGTCGCCGTTGTTGATGTACGGGTCCGACGTCCGAACCATTGACTTCACGCTGTTCAACAATCCACAGTTGTGAGTGAAAGGACGCCCTCATATGTTCCTCCAGCAAGGACCAACAATCCCCAACCCCACCAAACATTTAACAAACAAGCAGAACAACAAAAACAACCGAATTACATTCAAATTGACCAATGACAGAGAAGGAAACTGGAAGAATATTCCTTATGAAGGGTCGTGACATGCTATGGCCGTGCCTTGTCGAGCCGATGTAAAACATCGACAACCTTAACACTTTATCCTGTCGAATCATGGGTGTTGAACACATTGTACGTTCTCAACAACAGAAGTCATTATTTGTCAAACTATCGCACTAAACATTATGAAGTTATTCCGTTATTCAACACCGTCTTTACAAGTGTTACATGAAATACATTTTTTTCTGGTGGAGAACGTAATGGAAGTATCCAGTGTTACGCGTTTCTATTTACCGCTGAGTGGTATCATCATCATTATACTCAAGCATATCATTTGATTTTTAGTCAATAGAAAAATCGCTATGATATGCGTCTTTTGTTTTATTTTCGTAGGGAGGGTTGAAGTACGAAGTTGTTGATAAAATGTAATTGAGAATTGCCTTCTTCAGTACGTGAAAGGAAATGTCTATTATGCAACTATTATTACTCCATTTATTCGAATTTGAGAAGGTACGGTTCATTAGGCATACCCATGGTTGTAAAACTGAGGTCCGTGGTATCAATCCTTGTTACTAAACCCTTGTTATTAGATGTTTTAAAGAATAATGATCAGAAAAAATTGCTCTACCGACAATCATAATAGATGATGTATGCATAGTGTAACGGAAAACACCTTTTGCTCCCATTTAATATCGGAAGACACGGAAACGCTATTAGACTGATAGCAATCAACCTGTTACAGGCAAATGACTATGATAAAATCTACGCCTCGTGGATTTAACAATTCCTTAGTCAGGGCTCCACACTAACTTTTTTGTTTGGTGGCACGATGGGGCCACCAAAATCCTCAATTTCATATTTGTGGTGGCCCCAGAGAAAAATTTGGTGGCCCGAAAGAAAAATCCAATAAAAAACATTAAAAGTTCTGTTTTTTTAATGAGTCAGATATTTAAGTTTTATCATAGTAAGACTTGGAATTTGGACATATCTACTCATAAATAAACCTCAACAAACTCGCAACACTTACTCTCAGGCACTCATTCAGTCCTTTTCATCCATGCTTATAACAAATTTGACTGCTAAAAAGTTACAAATTTATTGACATGCAAGTACTTTTCAAAAATATTTGGTGGCCCGAGGCGGGCCACCAAATTTGCCCTTTTTTGAAATTTGGTGGCCCGACTTTCATTTTTGGTGGCCCCGGGCCACCGGGCCACCGTTAGTGTCGAGCCCTGCCTTAGTCGTTAGTTACCTTATGCACACAATTCCCACTAACGCACTCAGACCCGAGCATCATTTGTATACTGTGACCGACAGAAAGCAGACGAACGCTCCTGTCAAACACTCAAAAAGTCGTTTACTCTTGACGTCACAATGCGCATGTGGTTATGTCAGCCAAAATTCTTGTTTTAGTAATATCCGTTATGATCCTTTCCTAGCGCGGCCGATTTGGAGAGCAGACTCATCCGTCATCCATACAAAGGTCAGATGGACGGGGGTGAACACACTTTCTCGATGAACGTGGAACCAGAGTACGTGACCATTGACCCCTACCTGCCTATTGCTTACGTCACCCTACAGGTAAGAATGAATAGACCCGTCTATCGACATAATTACACTGTTCTGCTTTATTACACATGATTTATCATCACAGAAATAGGTTCTTAGGTAGATGAAAAGCTTTCGAAAGAATATAACCGACATGTCAATATCTAATATTCCAAGCACTATTTTCCATTTACATGAACCAAGGGCTATAGTAATGGATTTTGTGGAATTTTTGGTAATATAATGTAATACTCGGTGATGTTTAACCATCACCGAGCTATAAAAAAACCTTGAATGATATATTGTTTACTCATTATTTATCTAGCGATCCACGTCCCACAAGCTTTGCTTTTTAGTGGATCACTATTTTCCATAATTGAATTTATTTTCCGCACGCCCACGAAGTATATATGCATTGTTCCTCCTAATATATACATATGTTGTTATATAATTTATCTCGTATACTACATGAATCTTTTGCAAATGTTTGAACAATATCATTTCATGACATGTATACTTTGTACTATGTTTTGATTTTCGTTGATTGGAAATAAACTATGATTGAAGTGAATTGAAACATATCATATGAGATGTGAAAAAAGACATTCGGGCAATGTTCAGCAATATCGACTCTTTGGCAAGTATTCTTTGAGAGAGGAAAAGAAACAGTTTGACATGTCATGCTGTGTATCCAAATAGTGACTTTTTTATCATACAACTATCAAAAGCGGTGGATGAGTTGAATGCTGCAAGGAAGGCCTAAAGTGATGTAAGGAATTATTAGTTTTAACCCATAAGAAGCTTGTATTACCCCTTGGATGCAGAATTTCGGTCTTTTGACAAAGTAAATTTAATTCAATTCAAAGTTTATTTCATTTTTCGACAAAACATATAAGTTACGCTTCTTTTGACAACAGAGAATAAGGTAAACAGAACATTATGTATCAAAAAGAATGTACAACAATTGAGAACCTTATAGTAATTATACATTGTAGTAAAAAAGAAACAGAAGTGATCGAAATTAAGTACATGTATAACTTTGCTTAATGTTTTGAAATGAAACAAATCAAGTGATGAAATAATGAGCACACTAGGTTTTTAAATGGAATTCATTCTGCAACGTTTCGATGCCAGGAAAACAATGCCATCGCTGAGATCAACTACGAGAATCTGACGGCGATCATTCACCCGGTCGGAGTCAAGAACTGGACCAATTACGACATCGACGCGAGCTCCCTCGACGCTCAATCTGGTAATGTCCATAGTCAGTATGGAATGAAATCCATCCACTTATATTCATGCTAATCCACTCCACCTACAGGTGGGCGCAATAAGTCACGAGTTCGACGCCCACGAGTCACACAGCCCACGAGTCATGCTGCCCACGAGTCATACAGGCCACGAGTTATACAGTTCATGACTATATATAGTCCACGAGGTAGGCACTATAGGCAGAAAAAACTCAAGACTCTCGACGTTACATCACGGGGCATAATGTACGTAGTATGAAGCTTATTGTCCCTTTCGCTTAGTGTCGCACACTCATCGCATGGGCCTGTTTAACTTGTTATCTAGCTCGTGGGCAGTATGACTCGTAGGTGCAAGACTCATTTTTCATTATCTAGCTCGTGGACCATGTGACTCGTGGATATCGAGCTCGTGTGATGGCCCCCTTAAGGTTGACCGTAACAAAATAAGTAAAATCGAGCTAACGGAGGGATTGGTAGCAGTTTCATAAAAACGGACATAAGTAAAGAGATACGAGAAATGACACGGGAAATAGATTTGTAGCTGTTACTTCAGCATTTCTTTTTCTGATGTCTTATTTTCTGTAAACTCTTCTTTTCCATATTCCTAACCCGAGAAATTGAGAAAAAAAAATCGAGCATTCTAAAAATGAGCACTACTGTTTATTGTGACTGATCAACAGTGCCAAGACACTACACGATGATTTTTTGGAGTGTGTTATGGTACATTATGTCTATACCTTCGTATACAACTATGTACAGTTTTCGACCATGTACCGAATGCTTGAGAAACTGTAATGTATTTACCATGAATGATTATTGAATTACGCCACGTTTCGGCTTGTGACCTGCCTATATTTCATTCCACATTATTGTAATATCTTGCTAAATGAGGGTCAGAAATATTCAGCTCTAACCATACGAAGGAACTTCACAATTTATCAAACTGACCCTTGTCAACGCTCCACTTCAGGCGAGCGGCGGGCGCTGACCTACCGACGTTACCCGATCGAGAGTCTCCTACAGCCCGACGCCGTGGAACTGTTTGACGCCAACGGCGAGATTTTCCTGGTTACGGCCAATGAGGGCGCCCCAATCAATTACATGTGCGAGAGCTGCGAGATAGAAACCGAGTACTTCGAATACGAGGAAGCACAGGAGCTAGCCGCGGGTGAGTGTGCAAAATATGTGGAATTTGAGATTTGAGATTTGATTGTTGAGACTTTGAGGATTAACATTTGAAATATGATGTTTCAAATTTGAGATTCAGGGTTCCAGATTTGTGATTCAAGATTTGAGGTTCGTGGTTTGAGATTTGGGATTGAGAATTTGAGATTGGTATGATGTTAAAATTTCAGATTCTTAATTTGATGGGTGAGCTTTAAATCTTGTCGATCGATGTCCATTCTTATTTTGGATTCTATATATATCCTCACTTCACGTATAACTGCATGAACTTTTTAGTATTTAGGAAGTGAAAACAAGTATCCACAATTATAGAGATATAAATAGATTCTGATGATATGTTTCTCCTCAATGTATGGGTACTATCGATGACGTAATACATGAGAAGCTCGTGAGTGGTGTCAATAAAAGATACAGGGTCGCTGACAACATAAAAAATCATCCATTCAATGTTCATTATTCTTTATTGGTTTGATTTAACCCTTTCCGTGTCGGAAAATTTGGACAGTGCGTCCGATGCCACGGAGTTTCCTTTTCCAATCAGCACTCGATGCATACAAAGGGTTAGATTTGATTTCAGTTTTTGTGTATACACATTGTTGTTCTTTTCCAGCGCGTCGTGCATAACAGAATGGTTAGTATGAATAATCCTTCAGAGTTGGAGAATGGTTGAAATTTGGCATATTAAACTTGTGGTATTCACATTTTTTGCAGTTTCGTAAACTTTGTCTGCATACGTTTCTTTGTCTTTCTCTACATCAGACTACCTCCTATCTCAGAACGTTCCTACCCCGGTGCGTCAGGCAATGCTGAACCCCCGCCAGCTGGGTGAGTATAGGGCGTCGTATGTACCAATCGTCTGCAATTTTTCTGAGTCTCATAAACATTCCTTCTCACTGTTTTGTGGTAATTATTATCTTACTTCATAATAGTGACTATAGTCTCTTTATCATGACTTTATTTTGCCATCTCCTGTCATCATGCTTTTCTTACCCTTGATACATCAATTTGCTTGAATTCTTATAATTATATTTTGTTCTAGTTGGCACAGTATATCCTTCCCAACGAAAAATTAACACCAAAATGCAAGCAACAATGCCCGAAGGCAAGATATTATCGGAGCAGAGGGGTGAAGATGTGCTGTGAAAGATTTAACCAAGTAAATTGTGAGATCGCAACATACTGCTGCTCTATATTATTTTTAACAAATATGTTGGAAAAAGAACCAGCGGGATTCGAACCTACCATCCCGTCATCATCTTGCTTTTATTCAATTAGCTTTGGACAATTTAGATAAAAATTACGGCATTTCAGACCCTAGGTACTTGTTCCAAAATTCATTATGTCACTGCCGACAACCATGTCGGGATAGCCTGGTGGTATTGTCGTTGCCCGGAAAGCAGTAGATTGCAGGTTCGATTCTCACTGGTTTATTTTTCCGACATGTTACAATGCTACAACTTCATTTGTACAGGAGCAGACAAGAGACAAGAATTTTTCGTAGCAAAGAAACAAAATGCTTTCCAGGTCATTGACTTTCTTTAATGTTTGAAATGTTGTATACCTGTTTCAGCTTGGCTGGAATGTAGAAGATGTCAAATGTTTCTTCCAAGATTGCAAATAAGCAACTTATATTCATGACCGGCGAGTAATTCTTAGATTGTATTTTTGTCCATCCCATTGACCTGTAAATATGAATAAAAGACGATCTTATGGGAGCAAGCAACATATTGATTTTGTAGGAATCTATTCAGATTTTGTGCATGCTTTGTTCACAAAAGTCGCCTTCAATAACCACAAAGCTTGCATGATCTAGCAACAAACAAGGGAATATCTGCCTAAGGAAGGTGAAAGAAAATCTTCGTTATTCCTAGGCTGTAGGGAAAAATGAAATAGATGATTACAGAAACGGCCTATTCTCCTTTTCATCTTTTCAGGCCAGCTTCGCATCAGCATGGTAGACGGATTGCCAGAGCCCGGCGCAGAAAAAATTGACAGACCTCTCTTCTACGGTGGTCGGGGCATCTCCCTCTTCAGAGTTGGCCCATACAGCATGGACCTGGTGTGGGACAGCGGCGACCAGATCTCCAAGGGCATCACC
This sequence comes from Diadema antillarum, assembly GCF_040938485.1. Lineage (NCBI taxonomy): Eukaryota > Metazoa > Echinodermata > Echinoidea > Diadematoida > Diadematidae > Diadema > Diadema antillarum. Next base: position 249,379 of record NW_027271833.1, on the reverse strand, counting down.
GAACTGTACCCCAACGCCCACAACCACCCGCCCTTCGGTAACCCGGAACTAGTAGAGGGGGCAGTCCGGAAGGTGGATCTTGTCAACCGCCGTTGGGACGCGTGGTCTCCCTTCACGGTATGACGAGATTTGCAATCTTAGTTTTCATTTAGGGCCTATACATCAGTTTTGTTTTGTTGCGACTGAAATGTTACGACTGAAATAGCAAAAACAGATAATGAAATAAAGACGACGTACAAACAATAAGAAGAATGTAATGTAACATATAATTAGCTTTATTTTCTGCAAACAAGCAAACAAGCGAATTATAGACGGGAACAAAGAAGAGAGGTGGTTCTATGAAAAAAAAAGAAAGAAGAAGATATGTATTCTGTAGACAAGCCCTGTCTTTGTTCATGTGGATTTATACTGCACATTAAAGCGAAAATGCTGACAGGTCTCTGACTAGACGCACACGTAACCAGAGCTGAAATATCATGTCTTTTTGAACTATATCATCTTACTTTCAAGAAACTGTGTGAGTAAAAGACGTAATTTACCACCTCGTTGCGTGTTCTAGGGACCCGAATGTCAGTCTCTCGCCGTTGGTCGGTACAATGCTTCACACAAAGTCATCATCGTAGGTATCAACGGGGCGAACGCACTCGGTCTCTTCACCGTACCGCTCTCGGGCAACTCGTCCGATCCCAACTTCGAGTCCGTGTACCGCGACGGTGAGATTCGGGCGATACGCCGCATGACGTACAACCAGCTCTACCAGTCCGACCTCCAGAAATTGCAGAGGATCGACGCGCGAGGCATCGGCGACCTCGATCCCGACTCCATCGTGTAAGTCGTGGTCGAAGAGCGTTGGCTGCAGAATTATTTGCCATTTTTGCCTCGCGCCACCTAATGGTTCGAGTTTTACACAATATATATGCACTTCTTTTCTTACATGAAGTACGCATTAAATCAGTAGAAGGGTGTGTTCATACGTATCTGATGGAGCACGCTATGAGGAATGTTGTTTTACCACAACCAATGTAGTCACCTTTATTCAATAATTATCCCACTATACCTGTTATCTCGCTAAATCATAGTTATCTGTGTACATTACAAAGACATTGCCGAGATAAGTGTGAATCGATGTCATCCTACGTTCATGACGGTTGTTGTTGTTGTTGTTGTTGTTGTTGTTGTTGTTGTTCATTTTCCATCTGTGAAGATGGCTGGATAGCCCATATTCAGCTACACGGTGGCCATTACAAGCCCATAACAATGCAGACATTTTCTTTTCAAAATGAATACTGAAGAAAAACATGAAATAGGGAACTGACAGCGAATTCTACATCAGTCAATTACAAATTTAATCTTTCCCTGCTGTTATGTCATCCCCCGAGAAACAACAGCAACAACGTGATTATAAACAAATTTATGTCAAAACTTTCCTATCAGTCGAAGAAAGCAAGAACTTAATCGACGTTGACTCCAGCGAAGTCATCAAAATGTCCATCTTAATATTGTCCACCATGCTTCGTTTCCCCCAGGTACATCCCTCCTGAAAAGACCGTTGGACAGCAGCCACTGGTGATGGTGACCAGCCGAGTCAGCGGAACCATCACACTCTACAGGATCTATGAGATTCCACGTCACCAACTTCTCCTGCAGAGTAAGTCAAAATCAACTAGCACACAACGCCACTTTTTTTTTTAAATTCTTTATTCGACTTTCGTTCAATTTCATATCACAAAATTCACTTTCACAGAAACAAAAACAAAACATTTTGCAAACACAAACTGCATTGTGCACAACATTGTACAAAATAATGTCAATCTTACGTGGACAAAAAGCAGTGACACAAACATTGTGCAAAATAATGTCAAACTTACATTGTAACTCTTTTAACTAAAGAAATGAAATCCGCTTTTTGTTTTTTAGACACATATATATTCTCGTAAAATGCCCGAAAACGGGGACATGATAGACAGTTTGCTCAAAACAAACGGGGCATATTTCATTGCTTCTCAAAAGAAAAAAGAAATCGAGGCCATTTGCGAGAAACACACACGCACATGCGCACACACACATACACACACACTGAGAGCTTTTTTACAACCCTCATTTGCGTATAAATTTTGGAGAAAAGAATAATGTTACAAGAGGGTGGTGTCATTTGCTTGGGACGATGATTTCTTTCAATATATCGTTCATTCTCAAAAAACTAGCACACAACCGCACCCCCACATAACGCACACAAGCACACAAACACACATACACACACACGCACACACGCACGCACACACACCGAGAGCTTTTTCACAACCCTCATTTGTGTATACTTTTTGGAGAAAAGAATAATATCACAAGATGGTTGTGTCATGTGCTTGGGGCGATGATATCTTCCAATATCTCGTTCATTCTCATTCTAATCATTAGCTCAATTGCGTAGCAGTATGTAGTATGAAAAAATGCCATTCTAGGCGGTAATCTCAAAAGACTTAAGGAAGGCAATTTGCTTTCTCACATGCTTCAATGCAAATAATCAAACTCAAACCTTATTTCTGTTATGTTATTCCATCAGATTGTCATACCATGTGAGTTCTTTTATGAACAAGAATGATTTATGCGTATATGACTTCAAACAGTACACTTTGTTCAAAGAGATAAATTGAGCTTATTTGAAAAGAAATACATGTATGCCCCATTGTTTCTCTCAATATGTACTTTTAATATTCATTGAGAAATCCTCTGTTGGAAATCTAAAACAAGTTAGCAAAGCAAAACAAAGAAATGGATGAAGAATGTCAGAAGAATGTCTAGGACGATATGACATCGAGGATCAAGAATGCAGATTTACTTATTCTATTCAACTGTCCAATGACGTCAGAAGATGGTTGATTCTTCAATGTCATTATCTATTGTCAGCATTCGATTGTTGAACTGCATTGATTTTCTGTATTTGACAAGTGGGGAGTGAGAAACGCCCCATCATTATTGAAATCAATCAATAGCTGAATCTCAAGCGCCACATTAAACTGGTTGCTGCAATTCAAAAGAACTGCCCAATCTTCCATACGTCAAACAGTCCCCTGGGTATAGTCTCCAAAGAAGGACATGCGTCATTCATGTTGATTTAGATTTATAATGAGGTCTTCTTTTAATATCCAAGGTAGCCTTTTCAGTGTTGCCACTGCTCCACCAGAAAGCACTGCAATTATTATTACCCTAACGTTGCCAGGTACCCATGTACACACCTGGGTCGAGAGGGACGTCGTGGTGGGTAAAGATATCTTGTCCAAGTATGTAAGCACCCGTAATCGAACCCGGGGCCTTCGATTGGGAGTCGGGAGTCTTATCCACTATCCCACAGCGCCCCACGTTTAGAGGGACAGGCCGTGACACTAATTTGTGTTTGGGAAAGTGGAAACACGTCTAAGATAATATTCCTTTTGGTCATGTTAAACAGCTTCGACAGACAATGTTAACTGTGTATATCGGTTTTTTTTTTAAACGGTAATATTGTGTATTACAGTACGAAAGACAAACAATAAAACTTGTCATCGCTCATTAGTTCCCTACTTATTGAATCATTATCTAATCTAATCATCTGTCTCTTTTCGTATTTTCAACTGCAGAGACTCCCCTGGACGGCGGCGCCACCGGAACGACGCCCTCAACGTTTGTGTCCCTCCTAATCGCATGCATCGCCACACTCTTTGTCGCACTGCGTCATTAAAAGCATGCAGCTACAGAGTCTAATCTGAAACAAGTGTCAAGACATCAATACCAATGACGTACATGGCTCTTACAGCGATCACACACGATCGATCAATCGCCAAGGACATGTATTCATAGAATCTGAACTAAGGACAGACAAAAACACATGTACTGATTATCTTAAACAAAATTCTTGATGTCGATACGCTTGAAGGATATCTTATGTTTATTGCTATCTCTGACCGTCTATCTTATATCTTTCTATCCATCAATCTGTCTATCTAACTTTAGATCTGTCTATCGATCTATCTTTGTTTCATTTTTTCTTTCTGTCTTTCTGTCTGTCCCAACTATGTCTGTCTGTTGTCTTTTGATAGATCACCTGGATATACGAGACATAATGTCTTTATGTTATAACACAGGGTGGACACTCAGATTCAAGTTTGCCATTACAGATGATGTGGAAAGCAATAATTTGTGCGAATTGCCATAATCTTGTAGAACCACGCAAATCAAAGCATAGCTAGTGTACATTATGATGATTTTGACTTGGATTATATCAATGTATGAAATCTTTTATCTTTTTTAATCAAATCATTGCTTGTAAATATTGCGATAAGACATTCAAATACACGAAATGATCGTTGAATAAAATTCTGCTTTTGTATCAAATGCTAATTACTCTGAAGTGTTTTTGTGATGAAAACATATGCATTGCAAATTGGACGACTTAATCTTCTGGAACCACAAAAATTGATCGTGCATCTGGCCATGCAAAAAATGGAACCGAACCAGCCAAATACGTGACAATTCTGACCAAGTGTCAACGATTTTATAGCGTCATTTGCTTGTTATGATGCAGTGTATGTAAAAATTTTGCCAATAAAATTGTGTTTCATTTTGCTTTCACTGCTCATTTGCGTCTCTTTCTTGATTTTTGATTGATTTTCGTACTCGACAGCTCTTGCTACATGCAGAATTAGCAGTTGAGATATTTCAGAGAAGAAGATGGAGATCGAATGATGATGATGATAAGATAATAATAATAATGATGATAATAATAATAATGATAATGATAATAATAATAATAATAATAATATAATATATTAATAATACCAGTAATAATAATAATGATATGATCTAATAATATAATAATAATAATAAGTATTATTATTATTATTATTATTATTATTATTATTATTATTATTATTATTATTATTATTAGTATTAGTATTAGTATTATTATCATCATTATTACTATTTTTATCGGTAACAATGATAATAGAAATAGGACTACAAGGCAGACAGATAGAGAGAGAGAGAGAGAGAGAGAGAGAGGGGGGGGGGGGAGAAGACCAGAAAGAAAGATGTCAGTAAGGCTTAACCAAACACTTTCCACGAAGGTCATAACCACAGCAGTTTTCACACAAAAGGGCTCAGGCTGTTTCCTAAGTTATTAGTAATATAATGGTTGATCTATGAGATCGTGCATGTTAAAGGGATGATACAGTTTTGGTGGGGATTTGGATTCAGGTTTAAACTTTTTGCGAGATAATTAGAAACCACTTTTATGAAATACATGTATTAAAGAATATACGTTTCTCAGAAGAATAGAAAGTTTGACAAAAATCGGTTTGGGAATGGCTGAGATATCCAAAAACAAGGTAAAACAAATTAGTTCTTACAAAAGGTGGGTCCCACGATTTTTTAGGACCACTTCGTTTTTCTGGATATCTCAGCCATTTCAAAACCGATTTCTGTCAAACTCTCAATTCCTCTGAGAATTGTATATTCTTCAATATTTCATAAAAGTTGTTTCTAATAATCTCGCAAAAAGTTTAAACCTGAATCCTCATTTCAACCAAAACTATATCATCCCTTTTAATGAATTAAATGTCAACAAAAAACTGGGGAAATCTGAAAGATATTAAAAGAAACATGAGTAATCCAAGCCTTTGCATGATGCAACATTTTATTAGAGTTTTCTTTGATTTTACACTTAAAGATACTCGAGTTACCATGGTTACATTTCTGACATGTCTGACAAAGCATTATTATCAATGCAAGGTTTCTTATATTCATATCAAAAGAAGAAGCAGAATGAGAGGTGTTTAAAACGCCATCTTGCCACAATGTAAGAGAAGACATCTCTTTCAACCTCCATCAATTGTTATTATTGTTATTATGGGGGCGCTATGGCATAGTGGATAAGACTCCCGACTCCCGATCGGAGGAGCCGAGTTCGAAACCCGCCCAGTGCTTTTACGTCCTATTGGACAAGATGTTTTTACCCACTATGTCTCTCTCGACCCAGGCGTATAGATGGAAACCTGGCAATGCTAGGATAATAATAATAGCATGGCCCTCTGGTAGAGCAGTGGCAACATTGTAGAGGCTACCCTGGGTAAATAAGACCTCATCATTATTGTTGTTATTATTATTATTATTATTATTATTATTATTATTATTATTATTATTATTATTATTATTATCATTATTATTATTATCATTATTATTATTATTATTATTATTATTATTATTATTATCATTGTTTTCCTCTTCGACGATCATGATTTATCAACATCAGAGTGTCAGAGTTATATCGTGATCACAGTTAAAAGACATCAAAAGAGCGAAACGCCCTCTAGATAGGAATTTGCTTGTATGTTTTCAGAACAACGACGTATAGACTGAATTTATTCAGGTCACCTCCTCTCAACGCAAAATGAATGCCAAGATGGTAGCTTTACGAAACATATTCATTATTTTTCTTAACAAATACTCTTCAGAAGAGTAGAATATAAACAAAAATGAAAACAACAATACACCCTGTGCAATTATTGAAATGCATTTCCATTTTTGCAGACGATATGGAGCACCTGATATTTTTTTTTGATTCTCCCTTTAAATTTGATAGATAACCAACTAACTGCGTTGCTTGCGCATTGCTTTCCTCGGATTTGTCTGGGATATTTCAGCATTAAAAATTACATCATAGATCTCTACATTGCTCTTCAATTTACTTTCTCTTGATACACTTTCGAGCGTTATAATGAATATGATATATTGTGGTCACTTCCGGGGGAAATTTCCAGTGGACTTTCAAACACGAATTAAAGATAATATAAAGTTTTGGTACCTCAAAAGTTTCCCTGAGTTTCCTTGTCTTAGTTTTTGTTTCAGGTTAAAGTATCTTTCATATCAACTAACACTGTGAGACTTACTCGCCCCAAAGTGCTCTCATGTCTTAGTAATCATGCAATATGGTTTCGTACAATACGTGTACATTGATTATCGCGGTACCGCGTCGAGTCAAACTAACGGCTCGTTCGAATTTTTCAGAGCCCGCTCTGCTCTGGTACGAAACCATTATTGCATGATTACTAAGACATGAGAGCACTTTGGGGCGAGTAAGTCTCACAGTGTTAGTTATATGAAAGGTACTTTCGAACCTGAAACACAAACTAAGACAAGGAAACTCAGGGAAACTTTTGAGGTACCAAAACTTTTCTTTAAGCCTAAGTCGAGACAACTGTTGCAACTAGAAGCATTCTACAATCGCAATACTCCGCCTCTAATGAGAAAGCCTATTTTTCATTTTTTTCTTGTTGTCGAATTCGTAAGACATAACCACCCAGCATGTCTCTTCCTATCTGTATGAAGCTTTCAGATGAATCATTAGTACTGTGTGCACCTGTTACTCGATTCTAGTGAGAGTAATTGTGTCAAGGTCACTGGGGCTCTGAATGTACGGACTATTTTTAAACTTGATTACAACGAATACATGCTGGAATCGGAAAAGACATAATTATTTAGGAACACGGTTGAAGCCGATGTAAGCGCTTAGTATACGGTCATGAAGTGACAAAATATGATAATCGCAATCCTATTAATCTCCCATCAAAGATTGCCTAGACGTTGTCTTGATTATTGTCTACATCGAGCAAGAGACGGACAAAATTTAGGGGAAAACATAACTGTGTTCCTTAATATCAGTAGTAGAACAGTCACATTTCGTAATGTGTTGCACCTACTTTCTGGTTCCTTTTTAGCCACAACTTCTGTCTTGGTCCTTTGTGATATCACCACCGAAGGCGAGGTTTCAAGTAGTGATTGATGTGAATGTCTCTTTTAATCTAGCAGAACACTCCACATTTATTGAAAGGAATAAGTGACTGCTTTAGGGACCAAAACTGACATCTTATCATTATAAGAACATAATTACGCAAACAGAAGGAAACTGACCAGAAGTGAACACAATTTATTAGTGGAAAAATGAGCAAAGAAAATGGGATTCCTCCCGATCGAATCCCATTTTTCTGCTCATTTTTCCACTAATAAAACATAAGAACATGATACACCTAGGACAATCTAAACATAATATGTGGCATTCGGTTACTATTATGGATCTGCAAATTAAGTAGATTGTTGTGTATTGAGACATTCTGAGAGCATTGTCAAGGTATGGGTAAGGACATGAATCACTGTGTCTCCACTGTCATAGAACATGCAACGCAATCAAGGCGTTGTGACGCCATGAGCTTAATACTAGTAGTCGGAGAATAAAACACAAGAATACACTGAACATGGATATAATGATAGATAGTCTTCAAACCCATTATGATGTAAATGTACCCTTACCCAATGGAATAAGGGGCTGATTGTCACCATGTTATGTTATCATACATTCACGTACATTCGTACGTTCACTGCGCACACTGTCAATATGACTGTGAGAGGTTTATAGGGATATTTATAAGTGCCCGTGTTAGGCAAACCGTGCCATCGCGTTAATACCGTCACACATAGCGGTGAGTCATTTACAAGAGCGTTTCTTGGAATCTCGCTCATTCTTCCTCGAATGCTATACATGTCTTTTACTTGTTGTCACGTGACAGGATCAAATAATCATGCCGTAACAAAATTATAAAGCACATAAGACAATTGTCATCTTTAGGAGTTAAGTTTTGTTCAAAACCACCTCCTTCATGAGAAGTTCTTTCGACACCGCTACTCTTTAGAGTTCATTTCTTCGAGCGTCTTTGCAGTAAATTACCTATACTCTATCATCAGCTATGAGGTAACATCATGCACCTGCGTATGAAATATTCCCTTTGATCGCTTTAGTACTTTCGTTCCCTTTTCCCGCTCTTTCCTCTCTGCTATGCGCTTACGCAGACGATCGATCACAGCCTTCGCTTTCGCGTTACCGATTATGGTGCGGAATTTCTCTACGCTGTCGAAGGTGAGCCGTTCCGACAGTGGTAAGTCCTTTGCTTCAAGAATCTGCTCGGTGCTGAGGTGCCTTCGGATCAGGACGTCGCTCTCCTGCTTGCACTCGGAGAAACGTTTGGCGGTTTTCCTCTCCTCGCGATGCAGCATTTTCTGGTCCAGCCGCTCCATTGCCGAGTCCATTCTTGAGCGGGTACGCCCGCTGTACCGACCGAACGGTTTCATCTCGGCAGTGGCGGGAATACTCGGTAGGAACGGTTGGTGCTTTCGCGTTTTGTTTCGGGGGCGCACGCTCTCTTGGAGGGTGTTGCTGTACAAGAAATGGTCCTTCAAGTTTGCCTTGAGTCGCTTTTCCACCGATTCGTACTGGGCCTGTTTCAGGCTCTCGTTGAAGTAGAGCTGTCTCGTGCGCCTCTCCAGTTCTCGGTCTTCCATACTATTCCTAGTACCGGCTCGACTCAGGATCTTCTGGCTGACTTGCTGCAGGGCCAAGTAGCGGTCATGCCCGCTGGGGAAGTCGCTGTTAAAGCCGTTGGCTCCCGCCATCTCCTCTTCTACCTTGTCAGAAGGACCAATAGGCTGCTTGATCTGGTTCGATGAAATAGACAATAGGGAACTTAATCCATTTCGTAAATCAACAGACACCTAGAATAACTCCTACACCAATTGTTTCCGTATGGACCTATTAGTTTCACTTCATTTTTCAGAAACACGCGTAAACATGATGAACAAACAAACGAAATTTTATTGGGAACTACACTGCTTCTGAGTCAGGTACATTTACTTTCCAGACATTATTGGACTTCATTTGGGTGAAATGTTCAAAATAAGCATTTGTAAATAAAGAAAGATATGGCATCATCCTCTTCGTTAAGGGTATGAAAAATATCATAAATACCTAAATTAAAAGTATGAATCGTTATCACTGAGACTTTCGATATCTTTTGCTGCCCTTGACAGGAAATGTTTATTGTTATCATATTACATATCAACATGACTGGTATAGATATAGAAAGAATTTTGATATATTATTTAGATCAATTCTTAAATATCAAAAGTCGTATTTCATTTTCCCCTTATGAGCAATGGGGTTCACTTTAAAAACTGGCATGTCCCTATAGCAGGTTTTGAGCTACCAATGCGCTGTTCAAAGATGGAACAAAGATTGAAATTTCGCTTTTGAAAAGATTGCATCAAGATATTTTGCATTTCTTTTTACCTTTGGCATGTATGTACACACATAATGAATCGTGGAAAAGCATATGTTCTTCTGCTGGAGCTGCAGCATTGAAATGTCACGTAGACAAGGTTTGGCACACTAAGTTCAAGGATATCTTCGTTTCTCTGAGATGAGCTCATATCAACAAAAGACAAAGGAAATGCGGTTCTGCGGTGAAATTTCCATCATTGTCCGAGCTGAAGTACATGATTTGGCTCCGACTCCGATTAAGGTATTGATAGTACCTCATTCAACACGTAACCAGTCAAAACTGTCTTACATGCTTCTTCCAAGAATTTCTATAAAACTGTTATTGAAAGAAAGATGCCGTTTTCACTTGTTGCTGTTTTTGTTTACTTCGACTCTTAATGTGGTTAGAGTTTCTTTTTGTTTGTCATATGCACCTGACAGACATATTGGGTGGACGGAAATGAGTTTGAATTCTAATAAAATAGGTATCCCTCGTTTCCTTTTTATTCAGTTGCACGCACATGAAACAATGCTCTATTGTGCCACATGAACATCAAGGTCTTACAAAACATAGGTGTGTCTGATTGAGTGGTAATTGCTATTTCTGTTGCCTTTTGATTGTAACGACAGAGACAAACTTTTGAATAACATAAAAGAGGACAAACATACTGTGTCGCCAATTTTTAATTTCCACACACTAGTTTTTAAAAAAGACGTTTTCATGTTGCGGTTTTACAGAGAGAGATAATACCTTCCCTGAATGAACTTCTAAGATGACGTGAACGAATCATGAATGAAGCGGTTACAATTAATGCTAACCATGGAGATGAAATGTTTGGAACTCAAACGCATGGATATTAGGTAATGGAACACTTGCAAATACTGAAGCGCAATAGGTATGTTCATACTTATTTCACTCCACTGCATGCATGGACCTAAAATACAGCGCATGCATTGTACCATCTCTCGCGTTTACTGAAATGAAATTAGCATTTATATTGCGTAATACAAGACAGAAGACTTATCAAGTAAGAAAAGCTCCATTTTCTGGGAAAAATATGCTACAATAATGTGATATATTATACATATATACATACACATGTACACATAATTATGTGTGCGTATGTTTGTATTAGATGGTTGCATGTAGACACATTAATGTATCTAAAGCTATAGTTTACAGGCAATACCGTGTAACAATGAATACATGTTTTGATATCTTTTCTTTTTTAGTACAATTGCGGAAAGCCACCCACAATTACGGATTTCCTTTGAGCATAAATGGTATACAATACAATTCTAATTATACATGAATTCATCATGGACAAGTGATTGAAAAAGCATTACACCTTTGATCACAGAACTCTGGCTGCCGAAACATTATTGTTCTAAACTGCTCTTAGCAAGCATCCCAAACAATGACGAAAGGTTACAACTTTGTTCTGGCGGGTTTTTTTTTTCCTTCTTGTAGTTTCTTTCTTTCTCTCCCTCCCTCTCTGTGGAATAAGTTGGGGGTATCATGATCGCTCATAGTTAGATATTCATAGGATTCTTTTTTTTTTAATTTCAAGTTTGCAAGTCTTTCTCTACCAGTGTATATGTTTTGACTAAGTAACTTTATTCCGAAAGGTTCACTTTATCGTTGCGAGTATAGACTGTGTAGCAACCAACCTGAAGCAACAGTAAACCTCTTTCAGTCTAAAATCTCTTAGAATTAGCCCACAGGGCTTCGTCTTTCTTATCACCAAAAGATAATCAAGACTTTATGCAGCACATACTACATGACTAACCTCTCCCTCCCCTCTCTCTCTTTCCTCTCTTTTTTTTTCTGACTTTGCATCCCTGTCCAAGAACCACAGCATCTTCATTACATCTTTTTAGTTTAAAGATAACAGACAGTGACAGCATATTTCATTAAAATATTCGAATCAACTACTCCGACGTTTCAATTCAATTCATTTCGTAAGTACCCCTGTATAAAACAGAGCAAAAAACTGCCACTGTTGCTCATATCGAAATCAGTCCCAAATTTAGAATATGTGTATTCGAACTTACCATTATGGAGAATGTATAAATACGATAAAACTTTTGAAAAAAACCTAAAAAGGTGAAGGATTATTCTTCTATTTAGGTCTCCAAGTTCACGGTTTATATTCACTTGTTTTGATTAGTTGGTTTCATTCCTACAGTGCATTGTACCAATACGGCTGAGTTGATTTGCTTTATTATCAATTAGGTCTAATAGCCATTTGGTCTGATAATCACCTTGTCTAATATCATGTCGGCTAATTACCATCCTTCGTCTAGTGGTCAGGTGGGCTAATTACCACCTCATTCATTAAGATGTTAACTAAGTGATAAACAGACCAATCCGATGTCAGACGAAGTTGGCATTGCCCATCAGGTAATAATTAGAAGAAATGGTAACTATTGGTAAAAACCATGTGGAATTTAGGGCCTAGACCAAGTTGGTTGGAGACAAATAGGATTAAACCAAGCGAATAGGCATTATGCAATTAAAGTGGGATAAGACCATGCGACAATTCATCTGTCACTTTGGGAATGTATTGTACATTGTACTCACATATTTACGGTATACTTACAGTTATGCTGTACCCACAGTTCATGTATGCTGTGTGTAATACTTTACTGGTGTGGTATTATTCAGAAATATTAGTTCTACATAGTATTGTACAAATCTTGTTACGACGACAAACCGTTACCCACTACATGCTCTTGAATAGATTTGTTAGGGTATAGACATGATAGAGTATGTACAAAGTCAGTGGACAACTAACCGTTAGCCTAACTTGCTGTGTGTAATACTTTACTGCCATGGTATGGTATAATTCGGAAATATTAGTTCTACATATTGTACTACTAATCTTGTCACGACGACAAACCTTTACCCACTTCATGCTCTTGAATAGATTTGTTAGCCTAACTTGCTTCGGAGACTACTTCAAGACATGCCGATTTTTCAAATGCTATTTAGCCGACTCACCTTTGTTTAATCTTAACAGGAGTGCTGTGTGAAGCTTGCAAGGCCCACCAGAGATTGCAGAGAACCCAAACTCACGTTCTCTTCTGCATTGCTTCAATTATTTTGCGGTTACCAGGTTCACTTTGACAACTATTCCATCGTGCTTGTAGATAGTCGGCCGATTGATATGTTCAAAAGTCTCAGAAGAAGCTCTTTGTACAGCGGTGTTGTCCACTCTGTGTACGATCAAACCACTGAGGGACAGGCCTATGTGTTTGCCCCCTTTATTTTGCCTTCACCGAAATCTTGTTTCGGCTGGCCACAAAAAATCGATCTAGGATTTAAGACGTGACTGGGCTGCACCCGTTGTTCGAGAACAAAGTCCAGCACGATTGAAAAACATGGATTATCGATGACTTTCCCTCTGCTCTTATTCTTTGCTCTTACCCATTGTGGACACCCCATTTCAAGTAGTTTGATCGGTATTTGGAGCCCCGGGTCAAATCAATGGCAGATAATGGCCGTCGCTAAGGGACAGGGCGAGAGGAGCAGGGAGAGACTTTAAGAAATCCGCCAACCATAGCACGGGACATTCACTGGGTGCTATTTTCCGCATCTTGGAAGTCACACGTGATTGGGACCAAGTGATGCCTATGAAAATAATCTTTTTCTGTCTCTCTTTTCCCCAGCTATCCTCAATTTAACAAGTTTATAAGGACATCTATCCTCAATTTAACAAGTTTATAAGGACAGAAAGTAACATATTTGGTTACAACAGCGTATTTCTGTTTAGCCTTTCCTTGATTTTTGTAATTTTCTTCTTTTCTTTTGGTGCAGATCCGATGTTTTAGCGAATATTATCGGAATTCAGAGGTATTAGAAATTCAAAGTGAACCTCAACATTCAAACAACAGGAAGAACTCCTACAAATTTCAACTTAAAACTAACAAAGAGTTTTAATTTTGATCGTAAAGATTCCAACGTCACACACATCATAATTTGAGTGAAGTAATTCTTTATCTCAATTGATTCTGAGGTATAACGGATTTTTTACAACTACACGGTGAGATTATTATTATTTGACGTTCTCTTGGTGAGTTAAATTAATTTTCTGGCCTGGATATGGACGGTTAATTAATGGAGTCATTAAAGTAGATTTGCCATTCCGTTGAATTGATAATGAGTCGGCCGATACAATACTTATACCGTCTAGCCTTGAATCTGAGCAAGTGACGTAAACAATTGTTGCTTAACTAGTCAAAAGCCGCTTTCCTTGTAAACTGAGATATTCTAAAGTGATTATAACTTTGCAATGACAAAGGCATTACGATCTGAAGCTCCAGTTTCGTCTATGCATGTATCTGCAACGTAGCCGAGAAGAAATTGAATATTTCTCTCCCTTAGTTTTATAAATTTAATCATTTTCTTTTTTCTATTTAGCTCAAATTTGGAAGGGTAAAAATCCAAGAAAACGAGAACAGCATAATCTGGTGAGCGAACTATTGTGATGGCAATGTTAAAATCGGACTAGAATTGTAAAAGAGAATCTAAACGGGGTCCTCTCTGTGAAGTCTCCAACATGTCCAATGGCCGTAGTTAGATTGATGGTCAGACGGATTGTGAGAATGCACTTTATCATAAATATATATGAAAGAAAGAACGCCCTCATGTTCTTGAATGAGCAGCCAGCATGGCAGTACTTCTCCAAAACCCCCTCAAAAAAAATATTCATTGGTTCATAAACCAGTATATTTCCAACAAAGAAAAATGTCCCTATTTTGACTCTAAATAGTGCGTTTACGGGCACACCATTATCACAGCTGCATGATTCACACTTCTCACGGGCATAAAGCATGCACACTTCTACAGCTCTGCGTTATCATGCCAGTGCAACACAACCTCACTTCACCGTTAGCCCTCTGAACGACTATTTTCTCTTAGTATAAAGTGGTAAGATTCAAACAGGTACTTTATGCTCTTTTGAACCATTTTTTTTTCTTTAGCTTCTACAAAAGTTTTTTTTTTGTTGAGGCCCAGTTTATTTATAGATCGAACACAAATCTTTTCCCTTTTTATTTTGGAGGACATCTCGCAGCCATGGCAGCAAATCTGCGAAAGCTTCGCGGCTCACTTGTTAAGAAGCACTGCTTTTATTATGATAATTCATTACATTTTGCAACATAACGTGGGGTCGAATCTTCATAGCAAAGCTTTGCTTATGACGGTAGTGGCCTGAATTCCATTTTTTCCTTAAGACATTGATATGAGTGCTTGTAACAATACAAATATCAACTTATTTGTCAGAGATTTTACATACATTAATTGTGTTCATTTTGCATATTGTTTTGCCGACACTTTGTTGAAGTTCGTTAATTGTATTGATGATAAAAGTACAGAAATAAAACCGAATCAAAACAAAGTAAGGAGGATTTTATCCAGCAAACAAAGTATATAGTTATTGCATATACAATTGTCCATTTTGTTGATAAGGTGATTATAATCTCTATAATTATGCTCAACAACACTGGAAGTGGTCAAAACTTAATTCAACTACATAAATGACTACCTAGCTAACTAAGTTGCATATATTGTTTAGTGTTATTTCTTTAAAAAGATTCCACTCGTCCATCTCTGTATTTTATTGAATTTCTCCCTTTTTCTGGTAATTTTGATTCTCTTTTATTGAACGTAAGCAATGAGAATCGAGAGAAAAGTCATATAAAACGGAAGAAAAAAGCAACAGCAACACAACTACCTCCTGTTACATGTCGAGAGAGATAAACAAGTTCCGAAGAAAACCGTTCTGCTTAGTAACGATACGCTGTATAACTGTCGACCTTGTATGTTCTTGAAGAAAATATCTAAGTTCATCTTGTATGAAGGCGGAATGGTCTAATAACCGATTTGATACGGTCTAATTCGACAAGTGAGCTTGTGGACTGAAATACAGAACGTTGATATAAATTCGCCCACGTTCCTCAGATCGAGCTGTAAACGCAGACCTACAGGAAAGTATATATATATATATATATATATATATACGACATGCACATTTTTTCTTAGAATAAAATGTCTTCAGTTTTACACTTGAATATGCAATTTCAAGACCTTTAAAGACAGGGATTCATGTCACCCTGGTTAGGGCCTTTAGCATGCAAGAAACGAAATATCGACAGCTTCAAGCTTCGATCTCTAGAATGGATAATTAATTAGTATAAGTACTATCGTTTTCAATTAAAGGATAGCCGGTGTATGTCATCGCTTCAAATGTCACCTCTGTATCTACATGCCAGGCCTTAATCCATTCAGGAAATACATGTGTTACTTTACCTGACGACATTTCTTTCTTGAAGGGGGCAGATTTCTCATTTCACTGCTTACAAGGTGAGGAGGAATGTTAGAACACGTGATCATGAGAAGTTAGGACCTGGAGATTACGCTTGGATTTCGGAAGTGTTTAGTTAAGTTCCTGTTGTGACCCGTTTCACACATTTCTGCGCTTTGCGTTCAGCTATAACGTACATTTCGTGACCTTACTGCGTATATACATATTGATAATTTTGCAGGACTCTCTTTTCGTATGAATACTAAAGTTAGCTCTTATTGTTTTTTTATAGTTTTGTATGGAATCATACAATTATACTAATCTGATCCTATAATTGCGAGTACATTAAATTTGTGGAAGCATCTGATACCATCGCTTTTGGTTGCAGAGTTCGCGTTTTCCAAATTACGGAAAAAGGGAAGTTCAATAACTCAGAAGAGCCAATATGCAAATGGCTGGAGTAACAATATGAGACCAAAAATTAAGGTTCGGATGTCCATCCCATCAGCTACAACAACAACAATCCTGCAAAAAAAAAAGGGGGGGGGGAATGAAAACAAAATGTCTCTGCAAATCCAGCAAACTATATCATGATCAAAAATAGGCCCAAAAACTGAGCTGTTACTGTCTTATGATGCTTCGCTGTACGAGTATCCACGCTTAAAGTTTATGCAGCAGTTAAGAATTTTGTGTTGCAAGTAGTTTCATATAGAAACTGTAGGTGAAGGCGTTTATGTTGTTACCATAGAAACTGAGCTCTTATACGCAGCTTCCCACCCATTCCCAGGGCATACTCCTCCTCATCAGTTCCGCATATCTGCGTATACATTGAAATTGTAATCAATGCTCATGGGTCGGGCTCGATTTGCGTTGCCATAATTTCTTTCTCTAAGAATGGGTGTTGCCAGCATTTGATCAACTTCTCGACATTTTACGCACATGCAGTAGGTGGAGCACCTTACGAAGGAACTACACACCATGCTTTAAATGACTTCCTAAAATCACGGAAGTTAAACTATACCGTTGTCCTTATCCTCTCTGTGGTATATACTTTCAAGGCGAATTAACGATATATGTTGCAAAGTGAGTACGGTAAGGTCTATTTTGCTCTATGATCTATTGTTCAAATCACAAAGGCCCAATTCTGTCAAGAAAACCCTCAAAATACTGCAATAACACGCGTCTGGGCAAAGGTATTTTACATCTAAAGCTTCAAACATCTTCGGTTCGTGAAACGACATTCCATCAAATTCAGTGGAATTCTGTTCCCTTCAACTGAATTTATTTTCATGTATACAGACCAAGAATTATTATTTCTTTTATTTATGCATGTGAAATTTTCTTATTTAATTTGTGTCGTTTGATGTAACAATGTTTTCGTCATTCGGCAAAGAAATTTGGTGTGTGTATGGGTCTAAATCATTTAAACCTAAACAAAGATACGAGGTTACTTCTGTTATTATGATGTTATGGGTAATTGTGTTACTGCAGTGGCGGATCCAGAGGGGCCGCACTCTTACGGTATTCCTGGATCCGCCCCCGTACTGTACTTCATCTCAATGTAAGCATGATCCTGAATTTTTCGTATGTGCTCACAATTTCTACAGGATAACCTATGGCATCTAGTGGAAATAGTTTTTTTTTTCAAATTTCGCAAAATTTCTCAATTTTCACAAATGTGGCGTTCAATACGTTTCATACAAGATCCACTACAGTGTATTGCGTAAATTGTATAGCCTGATGTGGACGGCATTTCACTGAGCTGTGGGGGTGGCGGATCTCGAAATAAGCACAAAATGAAGAATCAGGGGTGACTTGACTTGGGAACCAAGTGAAATGGAAACAGATAAAACTTTTATATCCTTCAGCAATTAAGCCACGCAATAATTTACGGAAGATTACCATCGACGTAAAGAAAATTATAGTAGACAACTGTAAACACTTATCGGGCATTCGGAGATACTGATGGAAAGTTATGATCTGCCTAAAAGTTAAAAGCTACCGTAGCTTCACTACATTGTAGAGGGCTCGGCTCGTTCCTTTTGACATACAAATTGCTGGTAACCCTTTCTATGCCAGGGACTTTGAGCAGCGTGTACAATGCTATGAGTTTTTCTATGCCAATTACCAACCAAAGCACACAGAGGGTTAAGCTTTACGACCAAGACTGTACAAACCGTACACACCTTTACTTATATCCAGTCATGATGACAAGAAACATTTCATCCTAGTTCGCGATTGAATTAGAGCAAACATTGATATGAGCCTGAAATAACAAGTATTAAGCTTCTATCTCAACTTACCAACTGGGTGAGCACGCCAGTCAAATGTTGCCATACAGTCCCATACTGTATTTTGCAGCCTCCACTGCTTCGTTGGTTCTGACTGCCTTCTATCACCGATAGTTGCACAATGAAGATTTGTCAGGGGTTTCACCTGTTTAAAACCAATTCTCCCTTTTCTCTATACAAATTACAATACATTAAAAAAGAGATTTCTAGAAGTGAAACTACTTGAAAACAGTGCCGACAGTGGTGCTAAGTGCACTGAGTCGGGCAGAGTTCCCTTAGTGATCCGTCATCTTGACGCAGTTAGTCCTCTTTTGACCTGTGCCATAACCGTTATGACCCACGTTTCTCTATGAATATATTTGAAACTATATACATAACAGATCTCCTCAACTGACATCTCATTATTCTGAATGAGTGTAGGAATTATAAGTCAAATATAGAGGAAGAAATCACACATCTGCCGCTACACAGCTCCTTTCTAAAACATTTGAGTTGTGTTTGTTTGTTTGCTTGTTTTCGGTGTGTTTTTTAACCCAAGTATGATAAGTATATAGGTCCTAGGCCTAGTGTAGAGTTAGATTAAGATTTAAACAGTACCAAACTGTTACTTTACAAGCCCCGTTTGCCAATTCCACGTGTAAAGTTCAGGGTCAGATTTTGAAAATAATCTTTAAATTGGAGCACTTTGTTTTTTGTGGCGCAGTCTTGATCATCTATTTTTATTTTTCTTGCTGGATAAGGTGTCTTCTTCTGAAGTAGTAAACGGTCTGAAGAAAAACAAGTGGAAGAAATATTGTGGACATGAGTGGCGATATTGAGTCAGAAAAATATAATGATACCTGAATACAAAAATGAATAAGTAATCAGATGAATGAATGAATGAATAAATAAATAAATAAATAAATAAATAAATAAATAAATAAATAAATAAAAAAATACATACAGTTCCACATGTAAAATTCAGGGTCAGATTTTCAAAATAGTCTTTAAATTGCAGCACTTTGTTTTTGTGGGCCAGGCGCAGTCTTGATCATCTTTTCTTTTTTTTTTTCCTATAGCGTAATGCTGGAAAAGGTGTCTTCTTCTGAGTAGTATATATGCGGTCTTCTTTAAGAAGAAAAAAAATAAGTGGAAGAAATAACTGTGGACACGAGTGGCGATATGGAGTCAAAAAATATAATGATACCTGAACACAAAAAATATAGGTTTTCCCGGCCCAATATCGCACTTTTTTTTCAGTCCAATTCGTAATAGCTGCATTCAATTTAGGACAATTTAGCCTAGATAGCATGTTCCGTATTTCAATTTTATGATGTTTTCAGTCAAATTCATTTTAGGGCATTCAAATTACCTTTAACATCATTCGAATCAGCACTTTTTCAGTTCAAATTCGTAAGACAAGCACCATTTCGCAAATCGTTCATTCAATTTAGCATGATATAGTCACGTGATCACGTATACGCTGCGCTCGTTCATTCGAATTCATTCTTGGGCATCCAATTTCGCATTTAATGCAGTCAATTTAGCAGACACGTTAATGCTTTTATTCCTTTTTTCCATTTTCATTCATCATAGGTATTATTTGCAAGCATCTTAACATTTCATATTTTCGTTTTCATTCTTTATTCTGATATCACCTTTGCAACAATACTTTCAAAATATGTGTATATGTTTATAATGTTATTTCGTTCACAGATACATTAATCTTAAGTTTGTTTTTATATTAATTGGGAGAAGGAGGTTTCAACTTACATTGTGATTATTTCTTTCATCTGCATGTTTCATTATTTTCATTTGGCATGTTTGGAGGGTGCTATATTGCGCTAATCATCATTAGGAATAAAGTTTTTGGATCAGTTCTAGCCATCAATGGTCAAGGTTGTTACCCTCAAATGCTTCTATGATTCTTTTCCTGTCTTCTTGAGAGATAACACGTCTGATCTAACTCGTGCTACCATGACTGGACATAAGAAAGTGAAGTGAATCTATGGTACTGGTACATGTATAGTTCTGATGACATTGTATGAAAGAAGAGGGGCGTTACAGAACAACAAACTTGAAGTATTTAGGGTCAAAGATACCTTTGCTATATACTTAACAGTGTGTGGATGAAACAAATATTCACATATAAATACGTATATATCACCGTTCTGACCTTTTCAAAATAGAAATAACATTACGTTAATTTGAATGAACATGATTGGAATTTGACTGCTCATACGCGAAATTGAATGACTGAAGAGCATGTGCCCATTTGAATGCCCGTTTTAAGAATTCGAAAGGCACATGTGCGAATCTCATTGATCAAAATGCTAAATTGAACGAACAAGTTACAATTTTGAATGACAGAATGTGCAGTGACGAGGATTTTCGCTAAATTGAATGAACCTTTTATTAAATGGACTGACAAAAGTGAGAAATTGGCCAGGAAAACCTATAAATAAGTAATCAAATGAATGAATGAATAAATAAATAAATAAATGAATAAAATAACTAAATAAGAATAGATAAATGAATGAATAAATAAATAGATAAATGAAAAAAATAACTTGATAAATATCAAAAATATATAATATTCTTGCCTGGATGGTTTCTGAAAAGTATTACAGTATTGAGGAGGAACCATTGAAACAGTGAAGAAATACTGAGATCGACAGTCTTCGAAGAGTTTGAGAATTTATGTTCTTTTGGTGAAACAATAATGCACCTCAGTTTAAAAAAGTATTCGAGGACGAGCAAACCGAAGGGAAAACCCCCATGCAGGCTCACTCGATTGTAGAGTCAGTCAACGAATTAGGTGGGGCGGGAGTAATTAATTTGTTGATGTGTAGTTGACTGGGCGCGTTGCAATGATTAATGATTCACTCTCATGCGATCATTTTTTTAACCTGTGTAGTGATGAGATTGATTAATGATTACTCATTTTTGACAGATACTTTATAAACATGATAAATGTTCGATTAATAGCAGTATTATAGAAGCTCATCAAATTGTCAAACAATATAGGCAATAGATTCACAGAAACAAAAGGAAGGTAGCATAATCAATAATTTCCCTTCACCTCCGATGCATGCTCTTCTCCTCTCTCCCTCTCTCTCTCCATCTCTCTCTCTCTCTGTCCAACCTCTCTCCCATAGCTTTCATCATTCACCTCGCGACCCGGAAGTCGTACCGGAGACGTGAGAAGCCGTTGAGATCATTCGTCGCTAACCGGCTCTATCCTCTGCGCTGCGCATCAGTTGGAGCTGTCATTGGCCAGCCGTGTCCACTCTTTGATGCTGTCCATCCCCCATTTGGGCTGCCCACCTCTACTCCTTGTTTCACTACATGTTTAATTCATTGCGTTTCTCATTGTTTTTCTCTCTCATATACATGTATATCATATATGAATTGTACTTATAAGTGTTTAAAGCTCTTGAAAATTGTAATTAGTGTGTGCTTAGGAAAAGCAAACTCTTTGGTCTTTTCACCACTGATATGATAATTGGTCACACACACATAATTGGTCACACACATCCACCAAAACCGCTAATAGTGATGCATGAATAAAAGCTGATTATATCGTGCATCAAGACTCATGCCTCCTAGAACGTAATGGCCCGAAACTATCACTGATATCCTGTGCTCGTATAATAGGGTAATGAGTGATTAAAGAAGTGCGGCCTCGAAGATAGGAGTTTACCGTTCTTGCCTAGCTCGCTCATGACAAGTGTCGTTGCTGTTGTCGTCGTTGTTATCAACTTCTGTTTCTAAACTTTTTAGCACTCCGTGGACTAATGTGGTATTTTATCATTCCTTTCCAGTATTTTACATCTCAATAAAATGTTCATCCAAAACCCATTTCTTAAAAACATATTTCTCGTTTTCATTTGCACAAACAAATGCTGGATTCACTGCTTCTTTGTATAAAATTTGTTACACGCACCCGACACAAAACAAAATGAATAATGTATCTCTCATCGTAATGATATCTTAGATATTCCTCTTCATTATGTTAAGAATTGGAACTTTGTTATTCAGCTTTTGTACGAACAGTTGTTGCTTGATCAGAATCACCACGCAATTCAAATCATCATTTCTCTTCTCTTTAAAACGAAAAGGAATATATTCTAGATTAAACTTCATCAGTACCCTAGAGCTTTCATTTATTCATTTTTCTATTTTATTCAAAATTGATCTACTAATCTTACATCCTTGTTGCTGCTTCAGCATACCGAACATGCGTAGCTTCTGCATTGTGTGGTTAAAAGAAGAGTTGGTCTATTCTTGCTAGCTCGCTATCAAAGTAAACATGTTTGGTCACTGCTAACAATAACTCCCACGAAGTAGAATCATACGTCGACCTGTTGTTGAATCATTGTTAAAATCATTGTTATGGCAGCACAATTGAATAGCCATTGTTTCCTCGAGTACAGTAAAATAGGATTGACGCCTCCCTTTGGTCATTGTTTGACGGGGTGGGGTCGTTGAATCCTAAGAGGTTACATCAATTTCGTAAAATAATATCAAGATTTTAATGGCTCCTTCCCGGCCCCTTTGGTTACACTTTTTTTTCTTTTGTTGTTGTTGTTTTTCCTGCCCATGCAAAACACACGTAAGTTCGAATTTTAACAGCGTAGATCTATGTTTGTATTGTTCATTCCACTTCTACCACGTACGATCGCAATCGCCCTCTCACTCTCAAACTTCTGTTCTCGTCCGTCTACTTCTAAACTGAACCATCTGCAGTCGATCCTACAACACCTCTTTCTTTCTGCCTGTTTGTCTGTCTGTCTGGATGTCTCACACTCTCACTCTCATTTATTGTCAGTCTATTTCAGTCACAGGTTGAGAAATCCTACAGGGAGCGCTTTAATACTCGATGCAACACGCCAAGATTGAATGTGCGCATGCGCGGACGGCTTTAACCCGGTGAGTGTGTGGCTTTGGCGGGATCTAGTCATATAAATAGTACCACGAGTCGCCCCACTCCTGTGTTGGAACAAGTTGCCTCCTCGTGTCGGGCTGTGCAAATTTAGAGTCATTTCCTGCCTGTTCTCAAACTCATCCGCCTCTTCGCCTCTTTGCTAGCGCGGATTTTGAAGGGGCAGGGCTGAAAAACAAACGGGCAAAGGGGAAGAGAAGGGGAAAGAGGGTGCACACGAGAAGAGCATAGAGTGGTACACAAGGCCACTTCTTCCTAGCGTGTTGTGAATCTTCACGAGTGATCCAGGCATAGGCCCTGCGGTTTTTCGTGCAGCCTGGCTGCAAACACTCGCCTTTAAATCTTTGCAGTTTTAACTATCAAAACTGCACAACTCTTGAGCACCTGAAGCTGTAGTTACATTTTGTCAATCAAATCTGTAGATCTGTCCTCTCTGTTGGAAATCCATTTCACGAGTCATCGCTTTCCAATTTTTCCTGCTCAAAACTTTTTGATCATGATGTGCATTCGCGCGTTGTTGGGTTTTCTCTCACTATGTGCATGCATCGTCCATGCGCAGAAGAAGCGGCCAGAGAAAACAAACGTGTTTACGATGAGACCTGTGTCTACTATCTATCTTCCACATGGCTACCGTGCTGGAAAGGCCCTATGGGGGCTAAATAAGGATGCAGCGGTTCAGACTGCCTACGACATGGACACAAAGCTAGCATACTCTGCCGGTAAGTAGTGGACAATAAACTCTCATATTCAAGCTTAGCTACAGATATAATGTGAATTCATAAAGTAACATCTTACGCATTCTTACGCGGCGCGTAAAAGCAGATTCATAAATCATTTGTACATTTACTTCCATCGATTAAAATTATACTTTGTAATTACAATAACAAAGTCGAGTCGAGCATAGATATGAATTTTCATGTATTTTTGTAGTTCGATGTTTTATTCGTCCACATTTTAATAGAACCGCATGAAAACAACGTTCAGATCATCATTAGATAATATATTATGTTCCAAAACTGACGACGCAATGTCATACGTTAATTAAACCACTCTATTGAAGTGGCATCTGCCCTTCTGCACCAGGTACGTTTAGAGATATTGCTGACATATTCATGTGTCCCCTATTTTTTTTTCTTCACCAATGCATCGTTTATACTGACAAAATCCGATTTTCAGCCTGCCACAATTTCAACTGGTGAACGAAATCTGGTAGAAGACAGAAAGTGAAGTCCTTTAAATTTCCTCTAGAAAGGTGATAATGAGAATTCTCTCTCCGACGTCATAATAAGTTTACACAGGAGATAGATAGAATGATAGAGAACAAGAGAAGGTACGTAAATGTGCCTGGGTAAGTCATAAATCTTCAGATATATGCATCCAAAGTATATGTGTTATTGTCCATGTTGTTGGGGAAATGTACAGTCTTTATCGAACCATATTTCTTTGACTACCTGCAAGGTCAACGTGATATTTAACCAATCGGGACAAGTCTGCAGCCTTCAATCAAAAATTTAAACTGAATTAATCAATGTATGCTAACATGGTATAAAGAAACCTCATCTCGTAACTGACTGGGCCATTTCAGTTAAATATGGCAGCAACACTCGAGCGAGCTGGCCTCAATGTCTAATGCTATTTCCATCAGTCAACGGATGTATCAGAAGTGAGTGGACTTAGGTCAAACTGTCCCTTAGCTACAAGCATATAACATGTACATATATATATATATATATATATATATATCCATGTTGGTCGCATAATTGAAAATATCCCCTTAGGCAAGGTCTGGCCAACCTGTCCATGCTATTCTTTGTATTGTAATTTTTGTATTCGCCATCGTTTGAATGATTCATGGTAACCATTGGATTATAACCCCGTAAGCAAATCTATTTTTCTCTCGTTGATGAGAATGACACAGGTATTACGCATGGACCTGCTAATCACCCTAAAGCACATACCTCCCCGTCAACACACATGCACTACCGAAGGAGTAAATGTGGTTTAATCCATCACAAAATGATTCACGTCAAATCCACCAACCCTCCCATCATAGTTACCATTTCGCAATGTCGGCTTATCTCTCCCTCTCTCATACTCATATAATTAAAATGTAATGATATATAATAAACACTCACAGTTGTTATTTTTATACATGTATTACAGCTATATAGAGGGAGAAAGAAATATATAGGTAGATAGGAATATATAGGTAGAGATAGAGAGAAAGAGAGAGAGAGAGAGAGAGAGAGAGAGAGATGGCGAGAAAGGGAGAGATAGAAGTGAGGAAGATGGCATGCTCATGTATCACAAAAATGGGTGTGTGAAACCAGGAATGCGTATGTTACGTTTTGCAGAAATTACACTATTTGACTTTCTTTTTCTTATAGTACATGTGTTTTAAAATCACTCTTTGCATTGGAAATCTGCATACAAAATATACGCATCTGTAATTATTGAAAAACATAATTTGATAGGCAAGCAATGAAATTAAGACATTTATTTTGGTCCATTGATTCTGTGCGTGCACTGACATGCTTTGTTTTGTTTTGTTTTGTTTTGTTTTTTTTCATGGTACCGAGCAAGAATGTGGCTGCAATGTTCCTAAAATCGCTTTTCCTGTTTCTGGGAGTGGGAAGGGGAAAAAGCAGACGGGCATTTCATTATATTTGTCACGTGTATGAATGGCAAAGGTGACTTTAAATGTTGCTAAATTTGACAACAGGAAATTTCCTGAAAAGAAAAGACACTAAAATGTTTTTACAGGGGCCCCCGCAAAGCCATGTCGTTCGTGTGCCAGATACTGAACGAGAGGACAAGAGATGTACGTGCGTCAGAATATTAAACCAGACGCATAAATGCACATGTCCACTCTTGGCTGAAATTCAAGCATTGTTTCGGAGTTAAAAAGAAAGACGAGAAATTCATCGTTAGCCATTAGTATCATTCATTGATATGCTGTTCTTACAATAATATGAATGGCTTCTACTTTTAATGACTCAACTTTTTGTATAGGTCCATCAACCGACAACAAGTATTTTTATTTCAGCAACATTATTCACCTTTGTGCATTGTTATGTCAACTTTGTTTTGTCTTTGTAATCATATTTTGTCATAAATTGTTGTTGCTGCTGTTTTTTGTTTGTGGTTTTTGTCTATAGTGACTGTGTGTCAGCGTCGCTGTCCATGTCTTGCTCTCGAGCTTTTTTGTTTTGTTTTGCTTGGTTTTGTTTGAAAACTCAATAAATGAAAAACCAAGCTTAAGTCTCTCAATACTTAATTTCAAACAGATTTAAACGCACATATCGTCAAACACACATACTACAATACAGACGAATGGAACACCGCGATAAGTGTTGAATGCCAAAACTACTAGTACCTTCTCTGCCGTGTGTCTTTTTGCAAATATAAACATTAGGTGCATTATTATATACATATCAGTTAAAGAATCTTCTGAAATTATCATTATCAATACAGTACGGAAATTAAAAGATACTCGTGCCAACAACTTCAAAAGCTCATAGCTGACCAGTCTATATACGTAGTAGATCGCAGGTGCGTCCCGAAATGCCAAGATTCTGAACTCCAAGCCGAATGGATACAAATAGAAAGGATCAAGGACGGAAGAAGAGTATAGCCTTCAACCGCATAGTCCTAGAATAGCAAAAGAACGAATTAAAAAATTACCAACATCTTACAAGGGGCCCCACTATACTCTTTCTGAGAGCTCATTGCTCGCAACCCAGAGTTAGGCAAGCGGACGCGCCCATTCTTACGTAACCATAATATCACACTTGTTAGTGTCTACTTTAAGATTATTCGATTGTCATAAGGTGATGGTCATGAGACAGTGATTAATCAAGTTGTCCAAGGTAATAATCACAAGTGCAGCCCAATCGTATCCTCTGTACTTGAATGGAACAGGCTAGATCATTCAATTAGATCAGCTTCTTCCATATATTCATTTAAGAGATTGTTTAAGCAAAGTTGCTATTTGTAAGTAACACAAGAAATTCATTCTGGGCTTTATCATTCCTGTATAATAGCGTTTTAATTGTTATTTCGGCATTCTGGTGAACTCTTGCTGTGGCATGTACTTTTTTATGTTACTTTGCAATGTGCAGTATGCTGGTATGTATCTACACTGTATTAATAATATGTCATCTTCTGTATATACGTTTTGCTATTTAATGTACATATGTTCATCAACATTATTCAGAGCTCCATGGAAGACCACTATTTATTGGTGAATGGACTACCCTGACAAAAGATTAGAAATAAATAAATAGATAAATAATCAGTGGACAGCTATCTTAAGTTGAAGAGTAATCACGTGAATTTATGCTGATGTATTTCACCTACAGAACACCTTGTTATGTAAGTTTTCTTTCATGAAACGCGGTGTTATATTAAATAAATTGCGTGTATACTGTATCCCATTATACTATATTACATCTCACATGAAAAAGTATGATATGTGATAATAACATCGTATTTTTCTTTACGTGAACTAGCAATTGTAAAATTAACTGAGGAATATCAATAGCTATTAAATAATCAAAACTAATCATGGAAAACGGTAACAACTATTATGACAACACAGTTTTTGTTATGTTACCCTTATTCGCGAGAAAGGCGCCGCAACCATCCGAAGATTCTAATGAAAGTTACTTACTAAAAATCTTTTTGCTAAACAGAGATGATTTATAACTTTTAAATTTTGAGCACAACCCTGCATACGGTGTGGAGACGATCTTTGGCCTGTAGAAAATAAAAGCAATATTTCGTCACACTTTAAAAAAAGAGTATGACATCACGCATTTACAACTATATGAAGAAGCAAAAAAAGAGAATCCCCCCCCAAAAAAAAAATGTAATGGTTCAGTAAAAATACGTATTTACTCCTCTTGATACTAACATTATTATACAAAGGAACATTAAATTTCCCCCATTTCTGGTGCGTCAATTATTAGAAAAATGAAAATGTACCTTAAATTTTCATTATATAGTTTTCCATCGGCTATGTGATGGTCTGTTTAGTCTTTTCATCCAGCAATGGCACCGAAACTTTAAGATTTCATAACCTTCGAACTAATTGTCAGATTTTCCTCAAACTTCTCTAATGAGCTCTATGATGATATTGTTGCATTCACTCAATCTGGATGATATTTTGGTTTCATTCTTGTTTCAATGTAACCTTTAAGTTTGCCCAAACATATTATGCGATATGCTCTATCCTGCTGCGTTTTGGGCGTAGCTTCCGTCCAGTAAGGATTCGACCCTGCCATAAAAGCGTCACATTACACGACCCACTGCAGTGTCCACTTGGCACGTTCTTCTTTATAAAATGTCAGGTTATGAGTGGCGGAACATGACGTAAAAAGGTACATCCGATACACACGGATTTTCTTGTTGTCGTTGTGCTGCGAGAAAGTCTTCTGCGAAGTGAAATGTAAGTAGATATGTGATTTTTCTTTGGACCACAAAATGTATAACAGGTACATGAGCATTCGATTTTAAAGACTGACCATCATACACTGCTTTAAGAAAAAATAGTCATTGTAAGAACGAATGTTCTATGCTCAAATCTAAAGATCTTCTGGTGAATAAAAAAAAATCAATACAGCTAAAAAGCTTGGAATTGCTTTTGCAGGTGAGATGCGAGTTACACTTTGTTATTAAGAAAGATCATTATTCTGGAGGTGCGTTATTCCACAGAAGTGAAAAGAAGAGTCCTTTGTAATTATTTTCAAAAGGTTCATGTAAATAAGTTTTGCTGCTTTTCTTTTGGAATCCACACGAAAACACACTCACACACGCACACACATGCATGACATTTACGTACTAGATATCTCAGAGGAAGTGGTTTTGTTAGGTAGCTACGAAAACAGCTGTTTAAGTCTAAATTTGGACGTCTAAATGACAGAATTTACTGCTATAAGAGACCGCAATAATGAATGTGCATTTCCTACATGGCTACCAATGTATTGAAATAAAGTCTTTTTTTTTCACACGCGTGCACTTACGCTGCAGTTAGTTCTTTTGTTTTTAATGCGTTGGAGAAAGCTTGTGCTAATTGATGTTGCAAGGTGATAATTTTCTATTTCACCTGTCACAATGTCTGGTACCTTTTGAAACGTTGTCATGATGGCAGCCTCTCTCCGATTGATGCGTAAACATTTCCATGAAGTTAAAATGGGAACGGAAATTCAGACGCAACTGGCTGATGTCCTTTAGCGAAGTAGGCTGTGATGACCCTGTTTATAAAAAACAACAACCCTGCTTCCATCGCACCAATATCAGAATAAAAAAAAGGAAACAACACAGAAATTATGTGAGTCGGTCTATTAGTTAAATATACTCTATTCTATTAATGGTATTAGAAAAAGGCAAATGTATTTCCAGTTTTCTCTTTAGAGTCTCTTCTCCAAAAAAACTACATGCATGATGTCGTATCATGAATATGCAGGAATATAAAAGAATTGATATCTTGCAAACAGGGTTACCATCATAAATGAGATTATTGTTTGTGACAGATATACTGTGCCCCTCTGTAAGTTAGCATGAATTATGCAAGAGAGATATATTAATTATGATTCATCTCATAATCCTATTTTCGAATGAAAACCAAGCAAAATGATGGAGTTTACTAGCTCTTTCTAAATTGGCCATTCACGGTACCTCCTCACGTTCTACGCCCTTAGAGTATGTTTGGTTTTTTTTTTTTTCATGTAAGACCACGAAGATGTATTTCGTTCTGAATCATACAAGAGCTTAAACTTGGTCATATTTCATCAAAACGTTTGAATGCAATTCACGCTTGATAACGGTTATGATGACAAACAATAAAACGGACCTATAGACGATGGCCAATATCATACACGCCGAACTGTAACGAGATGCCTTTAAGAAAGCTACAGTCCTATATCATGTTTGTTGCATGTGATTATCAAAACGTCAGTCTTATATATATTTATATATTTCGGCTCTACAAAGATAGAACCTTACAAGGGCAAGATCCATTTTCTGCAATTCTTCCTATAACATGACGAAATATCTATCGTAAACTATGCTATCACCATCACTAAGATCAACGTTGGTACCACCAAAGACTGTTTTTTGGGGAAAAAAAGAACTGCAATGTTGCAATCTTTGGTACTTTTTTTTTCACGGGAGAAATTTAACAAAAAATATACTACAAAGAAAAATAAATATTGCAAAATGTCGTGTTTACAGTGTGAGGAGACTAAATCCCGATAACGGATATTTCTGATAAGAAGAGTAATACAAAATTCTGTTGATCCACCATAATTCTTGTTGGTAAACCGCCATGACAGGAACGTCTGTACATTCCGATTAACAGAATTACACTTAAACCAAGGAATTTTCATGGCGGGCACACTATCTGATGCTCACACTTTTTTTTTGGTGTATGTACTTTGAGGTCATAGAAATAAGATTCGCATACAATGTTGATGCAATACTTTACGAACTATACCTACCGAAACCAAGATGCTTTGCAAATAGTCTGCTCTGAAGATAAAGGTCTCTTTTCTACAAAACTGCTCTTACATTAACCAAGAATAATACTGTAGCTATGAATTAATGTTGAATACTTTCCATTTCTTAGTAAGATATCACCCTGCGTTAGAGTTTCTTGATTTTTATTTTGTGTGTGTAGTCCCTATGTACTTTTTCTGACGGTTTTCATGATTGTATTTCATTTTGTTCCTATCCTCAGTGGTTTATAACTTGCTTTCATCTTTCCATGGGATGCTTCTCCTCACCATGTAAAAAATAATGGATCAAGGATGTGATTAGCAAAGAGAGAGAAAGAAAAACACTTCCTACTGATATAGGCCGATATGTAATAACGATGCTAGCTTATATCTCACATTACGTTGCAATCGGTGTAAACCGACAACGTGGACGTCTCACATACACGTCCTACATCAACAACGATGATTATGCACTTCATATCCAAAATAGTGGGCGCTGACATACCGTAGACTGGCCAGGAAACCAGGGGCGCGCCTAGGGAGGAAAAGTCGGCTCTGATACCCTAGTCAGCTTAAACACGGGATCGAGAAAAGGATACCCTATCTCGGGATTTGCTCCCCTCCCTCTTTCTTTCTCCCATCAGTATCTGCTCTTTTTCGAGGGGTGAAGTGGGCGTGGTCTATCAAGCCAAGAATATTTGTTGTTATTGAAATCACCCAAATATATCGTTGTCTAATACCGGCAGAGTAATTATGACATTTAGAATGATGAAAACTTGAAAAGGAAGCTAATTCAAATCATCCCTATCTCTTAAAAAAAGCCCGCAACAACAACAGCTGTAAATTATGTGATTATGTTATCTCATCTATACTCTCCATTAACAATATATCGTACAACTGCAAGTCTTGACGAACATAAAAAAGATGGTATACTTTTGGTTGAGATAGAGAATTCAGATTGTAATTTTTGGGATGATTATCAAAAACCACTTATAAAAATAAAAAGCATACAATATTATTCTGAGATTAATTCAAAGTTTATGTGCTGAATATCGCTTTTTAAACGGCTGAGATATCAACAACTGAAGAGGTCCTAATGAAAGGTGGGACCTACCTTTTATTAGGACCACTTTTTCTTTTTAAATTTTTGTTATTCTCGGCCATTTCAAAACCCGTTTTCATCACATAAACTTTAAATTCCTCTTAGAATTGTTTGCGCTTTGACATACGTGGTTGTTTATTATCTCTCTCAAAAGTGAAATTCTGAATCCTCCATCTCAACCAAAACTATACCACCCCTTTTAATATTTGCCTGTGACGTGTGCTCACAGACATGACAATCCCGTTTTTGCACTGGCATACTCAAAAGCCGTTTCGACAATTCGAAAATATGTGCCATCAACACCTCGCTGAATCGAATCTTGGTTTTATACATATAGAATGACATGATCCCGGACAAGCCCCCAATTATTACGGAGGGAAGAAAATATTCGTGGCACAACAACTTGTCACACGTTCCACTTCTGCCAACAAACAAATCACCACCACACCAGACTTTATTATCAAACAACAAAACTTTATTTCTCCTCTCGAATCGGGCGCCATCGTCCCCAATCTCGATCCATCCTCTGCCCCACGTGGGCCGAACATGCCACACCCACTTTGCATCAATGCATATTCATGACAAAATGGTTAGCTGTTTAAACAAATAGAGTGGCTTTTATCTCACATTCGTGTAGAGTAATGTTATACCTCAAGGATTTCGTAGCATCGTTTCCATCTTATCCATTTGTTTGGGCTGCAGGTGTAGATGATATAATGTTACATGTAAACACTCCTCGTTTAGTTTGCTCCACTCGACTCGCACTAGCGGAAATAATGGTCATAATATTCACCCAAATAAAAAACAAAACAAAATAAACGCAAGTTTCAAGCGTCGTCTACTTCTAACTGCACTTAAACTGAAAGTACATCGCACTAAAACAGAGCTCATCCCAGATTGGTAGTTTGCTGGAGTAATGGCGCAAGGCCAGTTTTTGCCCCCTCCCCCACCCCCCCCCCCAAAATATATATATATAGGCCTATATATCACGTTAAGACGATGGTATATAATATGCTATTTTTTGAATCGATCAATGTTTCTCTAACCTGTAATATCAGCCTATGGCATGAAATTGATACGTTAAAGGTATTGAAACTCATGTTTTGTTGTCATTACATGCCGATTGAACACAGTATCTCCAGACCTAGCAACGTATCGCATGTTGCAGTAATTGGACCAACATGGTCACTGTCGACATGATCGATATCGCTGAAAGCTTGAATGTTTTGTGGTTTTTTATATTAATTCATTGTATCCTGTTTTTACCTGTCAGCCTTGTTAAAAAAAAGCAGTTGATTGCAAATAGCCAGCGAGCGTATATTTTCTACGTCAATCATGTAGAATATGCTGCAAAAATAGATCAATTTTATTCTCCTTGCTGGTACAAATAATTTGACTCTGTTTTGTATTTTTCATGCTTTTTTGTGACTGCGAAAATAAAAAACATAAACTTTTTTCAGTTTTCCAGTAAATTATCAAGACGCAGAACCCACTACAGCAAAATATAAGCTTGTAAGCTTGTAATTTGAATCATTTGATAGTTTGCTTGTTCCAAACATTATCGATTCGTTTTTGCAAATCACCCATCACTGTACAGGCATGCTAACCTGGAAACATTAAACTGCACATTACTTGAATATGAGACCATTCTAAAGAAATGAATCCCACAAGGATTGGAACAATCATCCCCCAGCATTCCCACTGATTCCCACTGATCAGTTGCTAGCCATCCCCTGTTAGAAACTTCTCGACCACGTGAGGAAGTCATCGCTGAAGAGACATCAACAACAACAACAACAACAACAACAAAGACAACAAAGACAACAACATTAGCAACTTTTTTTTTGTATAGCAGTTGAGCACGGTATCGAGGAAACCTACTCGCTCTGCATCCTTTCGCGTTCAATCACGTGTTTGAGATTCGATTACAGTTTCAATTAAACGATCATTAAACTTGTTTCTTAGTAACGGCAGCAAATAGAAGGAGGAATGCCAGGGAGAAATGCAATAGTGAATGCCATTTTCATGACGAGGCACTGTCACGCATTTCCGTGGATAAAGTGTTGACAGTCTGGCTAATTTAGCAAACTTAATGAACTTAGTGCAAAACATATCAACATGTGTATATGATTATATTACATAATCATGGGGTTAAGAATAAACCAATGAAATGAGAGGTACAATGTAATCTCGAAGAGTATAGAAAGATCATCAAACAAGAAATCAGGATTCTTTTCCCTAAAAAGATTACATGACGGATTCTCCAAAATCCTAGAAAACCGAGCTAATGTCCCATAAGCCCTACTGGATATTCTGAGAAATTTTGTAAAGAGAAGATGAAATTCTTTAACGTTTGTGATTATTTCAAGAGAGCAACAGATAACGATGGCTCAAAGTCGAAACTCAAGCTATTTACTGGAGCCATATATACTGTTTTACTTGTTAAACCGCAACATTCTGTGGCATGGATAGAAATAGCTGACATTTGGCATTTCTAGAACTAATCTCTTCAGGAGAACCTCTCTCTCAGTATTTCCATACGCTGATGAAATTTGAAGGTCTAATGCGAACCTGTCAAAATGAACCCAGTCGAAAAAAAAATTAAAAGTTTTAACACCAATTCAAAGTTGACCTTATTTAGGAATTCCTGAAGCTAAGAAAGATCTTTAAAAATAATCTACGCAGAAAAAAAATCTCGTCAAAATCACCACTCTACAGATCATCGCTGACGAGAACGGCTGTTCAGCCTTTTGCGTCACCCCTGTCGTAATGGAGATACTGATACAGACTTACCAGATGGGATACGTAAATACAAAAATTCTAAAACCCAGGAGCATGCTAGCATGATACGAATGGCTTAATCAGGTCGAACCACTAGATAAAAACATTCTACATCGTTCAGCTATAGGCAATACACCTGTGCAATGCTGTAAGATGCCCAGTTTAGACCGTGTTTTTGCGAGCTTATGATCTGACGGGATTATGGGCTCCCCAATATTTCGAATTCTTAATGGCAATGTTAAAGCAACGCACGTTTGGTGACTATCTCATTACTGTGATTTAGAATAGAAAAAGGTGACAGTTCTGTCGTTATGAAAAATCACTTTGACGAATTAGGTCTTCCACATGTCGACGGTATATACTTTCCGTTAGACATTAAGCGAGGGTGGGGAAGCATCATCTCAAATCATTACTTAGGAAGGACGATTCAAATGAATGTAAGATTTAAACGTTATTGATAAGTGACAGATTTACAACCACTTCACATGATTGAGAATAACGCGATCTGCCAGAGTTTCTTTGCGAACCTTTGTATGGTCTGACACTCACACAATACAGGTAGCCCCTATAGGTGACGTGCCTTGAAAATGGTGTTAATCCAGCCATATCCAGGAAGGGCGTGTAATTGGGAGAAAGTGCCCGGGTAAAGTTTAACACCTTTAAAGCCATATAGGCTATGTCTATTTTAGTGATTCCATTTTGCTTCCATTTCATTTGTGCTTTATGTTTTGTGTTTATAGAGAAAGAGAAAGGAGAAATTAGGTTGATAAAAGTTCTCGTAGTTGTATACCATTGGACAAGTGATGTACAGTATATCCACTATTTCCTCCAATACAGTTGTGCTTTATTTCCATCCCAAAACAAAGTGTAATACAAATATGAAGTATACATCTGGTAAATCATGTCGGTAACAGTTTGTAAGAAATACAGATCATAAAGCGTCACACTAACTAAGAATAAAGACAATGCATACTCCCATCCGTAATGGTGAAAAAAACATATAATGCAGTGACTGAAAAGAATGATCTACTGGAAAGAAAGTTTGTACATCTGAGATCACTAGAAAATGTATACTAAACTCATGTAAATGTTTTTGTTTTATTTACAATTGGAGCCTTTTATAAATTATATTCATGTTTCATGTAATATTACAACGATATCATTTTAAATAGTATTTGTTTTAAAGCATAAAAGACATACAAACAGGTTATACATGTTGTGGATTGCATAAATAGTGTTTAAGTATAAAGGAGATAAAAACTTGAGATAGATAGTATAAAGGAGATAAAAGCTTGAAAAGAGAATGTAAAAGCACAGGCACTCTTTATTGAGCTGTGTGTACCAGGATGATATGACGAAAATGATTCTAATTTATTTTTATCTAAACTTATGTGCATTTCAGTTTAGTTCAGAAATATTTCAGAATGACAGTGATATTGGAATTTTTGTAATTGCCATGAATAGTAAAATAGTTGTGTATACATTGTTTTTATCGCTGTCTACAATAGATCCTATATTCCTATATTCACCCGTTTAAGAGCGACTAGACATGGTTTGGTTAATTTTTCCCTGAGCCATATCTCCATCGATGTTCACCTAAAAATCTTAATCTTTTTAGATGCAATGAAAGTGAGGGGGATAATCCCACCGACCACCGGTAAACCCTTCCCACCTCAACACGAGGTTGATCCAGACTGCACGGTGTTTACTCATTCCGTCCCAGCGCAGGAAGAATCAATTCAAGCCTCGACTTACACGAAAGTTATTGCACTATGAGAAGATCAGTGTTTACGTCAATTACGACCTGTGCTATATTTACATGTATAGTCTTCTACGCATTTCTTACACCATGTACATGTACATGTTCAAGGAAAAAAAAACCCACACACATTAGTATGGTTTGATTTACCTTCCAAAATGATATAGCTGCAAAAGGAGTGACATGAAAATACAGATTGACGAATGTTATCATGAATTTAGTGTATTCTATTTTTGCAACTTGCCAGTGACAAAATCTAGTTTAGTTGTTTAATCTCCGAGTAACAATACACTCTTTATCAAGATATAGACTCCTAATTTTATATTCTGTTTGTGATTTTTGTTTTTGCTTTTACCGTAAATGGGTAGTCTACCATGAAAACTTGGAAATGAATTCTAACGTAATGGTTACACCTCTTCGTCTTGAAATAAAAAAAGATCACTTATGGCAATTGGGATTTTCTCTTTATTCGTTTTAGAAAATTCTCCTAAAAAGATTCTGTTTTCCGCATTATGATAGCAAGACGATGTATACACACATGCAACGTTTCTTCGTTATCAGTCTGCAGAAGATGTGGTTTGTGATCTTCTGTTGAGTCACATTAGGGCACGTCAAATACATTTTTGAGCCCTGTATAAATCATCCATCTTCTAGGTCATGGGGTGGATTTCTGTGCAGTCTGCTCTCCTAAAACTTGTGAGCAAGCTTCTGACGACAGCATTCATCAGTCGCACAAGGTCATGAGATGCGTCTTGAGTTGATTACGTTGCATCAAAGATCGACAACTCCATTGCCTATACTCGATTGGTCTCACAGCGGTAAAGGTTGGCACGTTGGTGTCAACTGTGAAAAATTTTCTGCGTCGCTTGATTCAAGATGGAGGTGAATGAATGGTTGCCTCTGTGATTCTAAAGAAGGAAGTAACAAAAAAAAAACACTTTCAATAATTGTAACAAACTATTGATGACGAATAATTCCTGTTTGGTTATCATGTCTACTTGTAAGTGGACAATTATCTGACAATAACATTGGTTTGAAGTCTACGTAGGCCTATCTCTTTCGGTGAGAGACGAGGAGGTGATTATTGGGGGTGCAAATTGGAGCTTTGAATGGAGCGAAAATCGACCGCGTCTGGGACCATAGAGTGCTAGTCAATACCACGTCATGCACTTGGCAACTCCACCCCTCCGCAGTTTAAGTGAGATCACACGACAGGTGGACTTGTGGGATTGTCGCTGTTTCGTTTCACTCTTTATGGAAGCATGCTATAAATATAGACAGATGAATTGACTCTAAAGGCATGATTTCACTGCGGTCACTGTGAGGGAAGCCGATCAACGGAATTCGTTAATTTCATCGCCGTTGCATTGCCGGTATATAGAAGACGCTCGAAATGGCAGCTGTAGTTGGAACAAACAGACAGACAGACAGGAAAACAACACGAAAATCACAAGAAATGGGCCAGAGCACAAATAAACGCACAACACCAAAATCTAAATTCTTGAAAATGAAGTGTGAAGTGTGATGTAAACCTTTAGATTTCAAGTAGGCCCTACATCTGTTAATTAATTTCATCATTTATGTCATTCTTATCATTTCATTTATCTTATTTCCAACAAAATTTCAATTGCAATTAAACATTTGAATACTAAGTAGGCCTAATTACACAACTTTTACAACGTCTTGTTAGAAATTCTAACATGAAATCATCGTCAAGCCATGAAGGTTAACATTGACGGAAGAGTATGCGGAAGGACCCGGATGTAACTCCCCTGTAGATACAAGCCCTGAGAAGACGTAAGGACTATCATTGACCTCGTAAAACTCACACATTCGGAAATTATGCTCGCTGCACGTGCATTTAAAGCACTATTCTTGAACGTAGTCATTATGAACCACCCTGAGGATGTGATGTCATTGCCTCGTGAGCTTTGACATCAAGTCTGCTTGCTATAAACGGACACCTCTGCGTTTACGTGCAGTCAGTTTCAATTAAATACCAAGCAGCCGTTATCTTAGGCACCGATCCCGATATAATCCCTTCCTTTGTTTGTTAATTGATTGAATGGATTCTGTCTTTCCAGTCCTACATAGGGCTAGATATGTTTATAGACATTGAAAGTAGAAGATAAGACACTACGAAAACAAGCAATTCTTATTTTTAAGACCTGTAGCCGAGTAGCATGAGAACGTTATAATCAGTGTCCGTCTTGTACAGGTTCAAACAAGTGCAATTAGAGTTACCATATTCATAGTTGCATTCTTTCATCCTTTAATAATCGTTTTCTGCAGTAACTATGACGTTGTTGAATGAAGATTAGAGGAACTTTTAGCAGTAGAGGAATAATTTTCGCGGCAATCAAAAAGAACATTGAAATAATTACTCGTGAAAATTGATCATCATTACGGAAATAGTCGTCGCGCCTGTATTCTTTTTAAGTAAATCACATTGTTCACATCATATGTAACAAATATATCATCACATGTCTAAAATGACAAAAACATGGCTATCACACTTTGAAGATCAATTATTTAATCTTTTTGTCTATGAAAATGAAGGTGACATAAACAATGGATCCTCTCTTTGTCAGAGTCACATGAAACTTGAATTCACTGTCGTCTATACTGGATCATTAGACTATTTCATCTTCATGCCTTTTCCCATGGTAATTCCTTCAAATCCAGGCTTTATTACAAAACGCGGCAAACTTATATCACTGTCAGCATCCATACATCTTAAAATACAGTATACATACACGAAAAGAATCATTTATTAAGTTGTTTTCGGACCTGATCTTTGCTTCAGAATAACGGAAGCTTAATATTACCTCAGTAATGAAATTTGTAATTGTCAACGCAAGAAGGCTTCTTGTCTCACGGGTAAACTCTGTATTGTTGTTACAAGAATCCTGATGATTTTACATTCCTTTCAGCGTTACTCTGTTTAATACGGGCTGTATAGTCACGACCTTTGTGTTTACTAGTAAACAGCCCTCACACATAGCACCATGAAGCATTTTGCTGTATTCCGAGCTATTCTTCCCATAATTTACCAGAATGTCATTCAACGTTAAATAAACAGCGGTGTGTAAACAACACATAGACTCACACTTCAACACAACTGAAACAATATTAGTGCTAGTAACGTCTATAGAAGTGACAGAGTTTCTGTAATGATGTATTTCTTAATTGATTGCTACGCCTTTATTTTTTTTTTCTGGTAAATGTGCACGTGTAAAAGTGGAGCAGAATATTGTTTATCAAACGAAAAAAGCTTCCTGACTCAGAAGCAAGGTTCATCATGTTTTCCACTTAAAAGTGATCGATGTCTCCTTTTTATCGTTTACTACATTTGTAGACCAGAAAATTTCAGCGACGTTTAATTTCTCTAGATTCTTCGGGATGGTTTTTTTTTTTTTTTTTTGCGTAGATTCCAATTGTCATTACATCGGTCAGTGGACAAACCAGAAAAAAAAAAGAATCATCTTCCAAAATAAAATCCCACATACCAGCACTCCGGAAGACGTCCAACAGGTGACGCGGTTAGGAGCCTTCAGATCAAGTTCAGAAATAGATCTCTGTACGATTTTGTGTCAAGGACTTCAATGATTAACAGTGCCTACATGTCCAGACCGGTGAAGTAGGCCTATTTTCAATTAGTCACAGCACAGCGAAACTCCATGCAGAATTCAATGGGATCTAGACATTATTTGAACGTGATATTGCACATTTTGTTATACCAGCATAGCTTGAAATAATAACGTACTATGAAAATGTTACATTCAGACTTGATGAAAGAGTATATCATATCATCTTTTCATTGATGAAATCTCCTTGCGTGGCATTCCCATTATGTTTTTCTATACATGAGGTAAACTCTCATCTAAAACCAAAGCACCCTTCAAGATTATGGAAGCAAGAGAAAGGAGTTTGTTTAAAAGAACTCATGGCATTTATAGTCCATCTAACACATTCACTGAGGCAGAAGTGTTCTCCAAAAGTGAAGCAGGGAAAAGTCGTCTGGATTCAACACTTCCTCCTCACGTCAGCTCCAAGGAAAGAGGGTTACAAAGTGCGGGGGGGGGGGGGTATTATTTGGGAGTTAAAGAGCGTTAAATGCCACTAACACAGTACACTATCTCAAGAGAATTGTGATGTCCTGCAGAAAAGTGTAACCTACTGTCCTTGAGGTTTGACAACAGACTCTCGAAGAGTTGAGACTTTGCACACTCTATTCAGTGCTATTCCTGTCAGCAGTGGCTTCAACAGACCCACACTATAGTCTTATGATGTTTTCTCCCTATTTCTGAACCATTTCGGAACTCCCTGACCATCTGTGATTGATGAATATCGGGTCTCGTCATCTTTGTCCCTGTTTCTATCTGTCTTATATAACCTTTCAATCATCATTCTAAGTTTACATATTTTTTTTTTAGTTCACTCG
Source organism: Diadema antillarum (assembly GCF_040938485.1). Classification (NCBI taxonomy): domain Eukaryota; kingdom Metazoa; phylum Echinodermata; class Echinoidea; order Diadematoida; family Diadematidae; genus Diadema; species Diadema antillarum. The sequence continues at coordinate 208,157 of NW_027271833.1, read as the reverse complement.
ATGGTTATTACCAAGGAGGTATAGCAGATCCCTCCTTGATAGTACTCTTATGACGAGTTCAAGGAATGAAGGAAAGTACATTCATCGCAATAATGATGCTACAATGCTATTTAAAAATGGCCATAACTGTCTTCATGAAGACACATACGTTCATAATGACTTTTTTTTTTGTTATCATTTTTATGTCGTTGCATAAATGCTGTTTCATAAATGATTATCTGTGTCAGTGTTGACGACGTATATAGTGCTGTTCCCTTAATGTGTGCGTTGTAGAAGGCTTTGGTTTATTTGGCGGCTAACCACGTAGACTGTTTTGCTGATGAGTGTGAGTTATTCAGGATGGGTTAGTTCCTTTCAGGAACGCTTTCATTCGAGAAGAATCTACGCGGTGTACCACTGTCTTGTAGTGGTAGGTTTTTTCTTTCTGTACTCTTGTTCGTTTATCAACATTTTGATGCTATCAATAATTATCCTTCAGAAAACTTAATATGGCAAAATTCTCGAGGTGAGATGAATTCGAGGTCTTTCTTCTGTATGACTTCATCGTCCCCCCCCCCTTTTTGGCGGGGGGGGGGGGGGACTTGCTCAGGAACGCTTTCATTCGAGATCCTTCGATTTCCTTTATCTATTCTTCTTTCCTCGACACTGATTCTGAATCATTTTTCGAGGTCGAATTCTCCGAGAAGGATATTGGTTCCATGCCCTCTTGTGCCATGATAGACGTAACCTCTTCGTTGCAAAGTCCTCGATTTGTTGGGGTTGCTACTATCCCCTGTCTCTCAATATAATTCCCCCCTCCCTTTAAAGGGATCGTACTGTTTTGGTTGAGACCTAATTTCAGGCTTCGAACATTTTTTGGTGATATAATGAGAAACCTTTTATGAAATATGAAAGAGGTTGTAATTCCATGAGGAACTCAACTTTTATTTGATGAAAATTGGTTTTGAAATGGCTGAGATATCCACAAAAAAAGAGCGATTGTAATAAAGTGTTGGACCCACACTTTATTACGATAACTTTATCTTAGTTTGCTTTTGGATGTTTCAGTCATTCCAAACAAGATTTTCATCAAATAAACTTTGAATTCCTCTTAAAATGGTATGCTCCGTACTATATCATAAGTGTTTTCTTGCTATCTCGCAAAAAGTTAAAAGCCCTTTTCTCGTCTCCACCAAAACTGTACCATCCCTTTAAAACTTTCTCCGTCTTCTTCCCGTATTTACGTCTTTCTATATTTCCCACTTTTTCTCTGTCAGTCTTCCTCTCTCCTATACACACATCTTTGTGAAACATTTGTAAATGTTTTACAAAGATCTTTGTTATGCATGTGATATAAACTGCACTTTTGTAGTGCTCCTTTGTCATTACATTTTGGTTAGGCTTTCTTTCAATTTGTCACACCCATGTAAATCGTTTGATTTGATTTGAATAGCAAAATGAATACAAACAAACGAACGAACGAACACACGCCTTATAGCGCTCAGCCCTAGCGATGTGCTAAAATGGATTACTCGTGGGAGACGTAACGGAGAAGAACGCCGCGAAATAAGATATACATTGTATGCCCCGTAAATGATAATAAATCCTTTTGGACAGGGCTTCAGATGCAGACGGGATTTGCGGTACACTGTTTTCCTGCGGATCTGAAGTAATTTACTATGTAACATTGTATGCACATCCGAAATGTTATATGAAAGTTTAGGTAGAAACTTGATGAAAAGCTTTCCTCCCAATTAAAAGGAAAGAAAAATAGCTATGATATAGTTTTTTGTATCAATGTGTTATTAACTGATCGCACGCCATTATCAGAACTACCGTATTACAATGTGGATGTGCTTTTGAATCTTTTGAAACGAAGACATTAGAAACATGTTAGGCTGAGGAAACTACCGGGAGATAAAACTTTCGAAGTTAGAAATATCAGCAGTCTTGAGGTAAATATATATGAAATTGTTCCCCATTTAACGACCAAAAATAAAATGAAAACATTGCCAAACAAAATTCATACCAGGATTTAGGCTCTGTTTGTACTTATACCTGTAACCCCTACATAACCACAAACGTGATAATGTTGTCTATCAGTCTTCAGTTAATGATACTTCACTGATTGTTCCTTTTCTCTTTCTCTTCTCTTTCTTTTATTCTCATTTTCACAGATACTGCAAATTAGATATTTGAATGTTTAAATCTATGGGACCAAATATTTCTCCAAGGAGCTTATTCTTAGAGATAACTGCAATTGCTCGTTGTCTTTTATGATTATTAATATATCATTTATCAATTCCTTGAAAAGTTATTTCGCAGAAGTTTGTCTGCTTGCAGTTCTTTTTGTTGGTATTGTTTCGTATCAAATGTGTCCTTGTCGTTATGTTATTTAGTCAATATTTTCAAACGGAAATGAAACGAATGAAAGTGGGATATTGTCCTTATCGATGAGATATGAGAATAAATACCTAAAAAGAAAAGGAAGTAGAATAAAACAACCGGACGTATGTTTGATATTTCTTAGCCTTGAAAAGTTTTTAACTTAGGAAGAAGAGAAAAGGATTCAGTTTCAGTCATTCTTTTTTACCCTGTCTCCCTTTCATTCCTTGCTCTACTTAACCGCGCCCAATTGGCTTGCTACTCTACATACCGTAGCTCCACCTTTTAGGGTGTCTAATTAGAGTCGGAAGGACATGATTAGCAGGGCCTGAATGCGAGTCAGACCTGGGGATAAATTGACCTGTCCCTCAGCGGTCTCACGGTGATAGACTAATTAAGTGCCCGTGTAATTATCACAGTAAATTGGGTGTTTTTGGAGGTGTCTCACAACTCCTTGCCCCATCGTTTCCTTTACATGTCTTAGCGTTAGTATGGAGTCAATCGATATATTAATGAAACAATAGTTGACAGAACATTTGCTCCTGCGACAATTGCTCCGGTCTTAGTTTCCCCAAGGACTCAGGGTTCGGGTTGTGATAAAGGGTTTTAGGTCTAGTTTGATGTGAGGATTAGGATTAAGGGTTATGTTTGAGGGTATAGAATTTATGTTTAGCTTAGCGTGCAGATATATCATGGGAGCAATTGTCGCAGGAGCAAATGTCATGGAATAGAAAGAATAGCCTTAGCTATTCTCTGATTGATATACATGAGTGCAGAATTTCTTCCAGGTTTTAGGTACAAAGGGTCGACATGAGGAAGTTGATAGTATTGTTTACAGCATTTCTTTCATTGAACTGATAAGAAAATTGCTAAAATGCTGGGTGTCCCAAATCATTTTATACCGTTTACACATAACACTGTTGGTCTAATACAGACAGAGTAGATCCCATTTTTGTTCCTTTTATTTCTTCTGGTTACTATGACCACACACAGAACTACCTCCTTGCCCTAAAAACAACTGTTAATCTGTTCTTAATCGTGCGTGTGGAACGTACGGTATCTGTAGTTGGATTCTTGGCAAAAATAAGCTATCCAACACGTTTTTCGAATCAGTTAATCAGGTCAATTGGCCGGCATCTCAGATTTGTGCGAAAGTGTTGCATTAACATAGTGTAAACCTTGAAATATCGCCAGTCTCGTAGTTATGTTTACAAGCACTCATCTCTCATCATACATCATCACCATACGAAAATAAATCTGACTCTGCTCAAAATATAATTGTAAATTCCTTCCTGGTGATTGGGCATGTACTCTGTACATAAAAATCATTCTAAATAGCTATAATTCAACAGATCGATGTATCACTCAAACAGCTCTATCTGACGTCCTTGGACTGCAGCCAAGAATATGAAGAAAATTCTACTGTTTATACCTGCACGTGGCCCCATGGAAGAGATTACAACCCGTAGGCGTAATAATTATGCCCTATCTAAAGTGATCACATTAGGGGTGCACAAAGTCAGCTATTATTTCTCCAATTCTTCAAGTTTACTGTGATAGCATCGTGGCTGAATTGGCGTCTTTCGTGATATTTGTTGTTGTTTTTCTTTTTCTTTTCTTGTCGTTGTCAATGATCCTAACGTTACATTTTTTTCACCATGATGTTCACAGTTAGAGGATAATTACATTATACTAAATCTTTGCAATCAAACTTTTATGGGCTAATATTGCTTGTAATTTCTCACGAAACACTATTGAATAATTAGATTCAACTTTATACAGTCTTCTTTGTACGGGAATGGTGCAAAATGAAAACGCGACGAGGCAAATTCAACTGCATTCATACTGTCAATTTCTCGTCAATTGATTTTCAGGAAAGAAATGGATTCACGTTGTGGACTTTGCAGACGTTCACTACCCTAAAATCCTCGACAAATTCGAGTCGCCACGCCCACTCACGGACATCAAGGAATGCGGACAGTTCGTCGCCTGGGCGATCGAGGGAGAGCAAGTTACCGACCCCGGCATGGTTGTCCTCTACAACAAGTTTTCGAGGGGAACCAGGGAATGGACCAAGAGATGCGAATTCCAAGGTAAATAGAGCAGATCTGGTTGAAACTCAAAACTGTTACTATGTGTTACGAATATAATACACTGCATTTTTAATATGTCTGATAAAGACTGACTATACCGATAGAGATGAACTTCTTAGCGTTATTCATCATGAAGTTTATGCAGTGACCTTTTGTCATCTCTATAATTTTTGTATGTAATAAAGATATAAGTGCAACGATGAAACATGCCTTGTCTTTCCTGGCTAGCTTGAGTTGAACGTAGCAAGGACCGACGGAATGGTAAAATGTTCTTTATTACCCACGCCGATGAAAATCGGCAGGGGGTTATGTAAAGGGTTCCGTATGTTTGTTTGTTTGTTTGTTTGTTTGTTTTTTTTTTGTTTTTTTTTTGTTTGTTTGTTTGTTTGTTTGTTTGTTTGTTTGTATGTTTGTTTGTTTGTTTGTTTGTTTGTTTGTTTGTTTGTGTACAAGATAACAAGAGAACGGGTAAACGGATTTGCACGAAATGTTCAGGGAATGTTTGGATAATGACAGGAAAGAATCGATTAGATTTTGGTGATAATCGGTTGACCCTTGCAAATTCTGTGTGACCTTGAAGTTTTGACCCCATGGTATAGTGACCATTCCGAAAATTTCCCGTTTCTCACTTTGCGATTTTCCGCTACCATACGAACACATAAACTCCCCAACGATCCGACTTCGCTGCTCAAATGTTCGTAAGAATTCCGAAATTTACGTTTAGGCCTATTTGAGGGACTATGTCCTTCTAGATTTATGAAAGTTCGTTCTCCGTCATCACAAACTGGCCCGTATTTTGATGATTTTTCAAATTAACATTGATTGTTTTTTTCGTTAGAGGAGCATTTTGCTCGGTCGCAGTCACACTGCACGATATGCGTGCTCAATGTCAATGCGTGTGCAAGGCCGCTGAAAATGCATCGCGCTCTACACTGTTGGTGCAAAATTGCACCGGGGACGTTGCGGCGCTCGTTGGTAGCCGAATACTGGTGCAGTAGACATTTGCATTCAACCCTTGCATTGAATAATTCCCGTAGACACTAATCATAGGGGTAATTGCCTAGGGGGTACGTAAATTTTGTTTTTCTTTTTTGCTTTTGTGGATACCATCAAAGATCGTACACTCATACGACCTTTGATATTTGATGATTTTTCAAATTAACATTGATTGTTTTTTTCGTTGGAGGAGCATTTTGCTCGGTCGCAGTCACACTGCACGATATGCGTGCTCAATGTCAATGCGTGTGCAAGGCCGCTGAAAATGCATCGCGCTCTACACTGTTGGTGCAAAATTGCACCGGGGACGTTGCGGCGCTCGTTGGTGGCCGAATACTGGTGCAGTAGACATTTGCATTCAACCCTTGCATTGAATAATTCCCGTAGACACTATTTCATAGGGGTAATTGCCTAGGGGGTACGTAAATTTTGTTTTTCTTTTTTGCTTTTGTGGATACCATCAAAGATCGTACACTCATACGACCTTTGATATTTGATGATTTTTCAAATTAACATTGATTGTTTTTTTCGTTAGAGGAGCATTTTGCTCGGTCGCAGTCACACTGCACGATATGCGTGCTCAATGTCAATGCGTGTGCAAGGCCGCTGAAAATGCATCGCGCTCTACACTGTTGGTGCAAAATTGCACCGGGGACGTTGCGGCGCTCGTTGGTGGCCGAATACTGGTGCAGTAGACATTTGCATTCAACCCTTGCATTGAATAATTCCCGTAGACACTAATCATAGGGGTAATTGCCTAGGGGGTACGTAAATTTTGTTTTTCTTTTTTGCTTTTGTGGATACCATCAAAGATCGTACACTCATACGACCTTTGATATCATCACACTCTCGGCTTGCTATAATCAAAATATCCCGTAAGAAAACGGCGTATTTCTCGATTTTTAGCGCTTTTTCCGCGACCCGTCGTGTAGACAATACTCTTAAAACTGGACTTAATTCGCGCGCGCTTGGAAAAGTTCCGATTCTGCACTTTTGACGGTGGAATTTGGGATTTTCGATGGATTTTTGGAGGAGACTTAAGGACTTTCCTGTACGTGAATGAGTGTTAATACCGTATGTGTAATGATGTGATTTGCGTGTGATGTGACTGTAGAACCAAAGATCGTACACTTCAGTGTACGATCTTTTGTAGAACTCACTGGCTGGTGATAAAGCACACTGGCAATTAAGTGGCCGAATTCTGGTAGATGACCGAATGCACATTATGTTTACCCCGACTTTGTACTTAGGCGTGGGTCTGCCGCCTTTGACGGCCCCTCTCTAGTTTCTGTTGTTTTGACGAGTCACAGCATCTTGTACCTTAAGTTTATTGCGGAAGCGCCAATAATGACAAGTACAATACCATCTAACATCACCTGATTTCTGTTTTATTTTTAAACAATGGCAGTGATAATGTTAACATGAAATTGAGGCGGTCATGTAGACTGTCAATTCGTAACACACTTTAGTACATATTTTCTGTCTCTAATTTCAGTGGGATCGAAACCAAAGAGCATCAAGTTCACCAGGGACTGCTCTACCATTGTGGTGGCTAATGAAGGAGAAGCAGCAGTGGCTGGGCAGGGTAGCCAGTCTCAGTGGGTGAACCCGGAGGGGTCGGTCAGCATCATTCGTCTCTATGGAAACCGGCCAAACCGCGGGCAGGGTGGTGGCCCCAATGGGGGCAATCCCAACGGGGGCAATCCCAACGGAGGAAGAAACGCATGGGGTAATGGCGGCCAAGGGGGCGGACAGGGAGGTTGGAACCAAGGAGGGGGGCAGGGTGCCAGAGGTGGGCAAGGATGGAACGGAAGGGGGCAAAACACAGGTGGACAGAATTGGGGAGGATCGGCTGGTGGAGGGTGGAACAACAGGGGGCAGAATACAGGACAGAACGCAGGGGGTACGGGGTGGAATCAAAACACAGGGGGTGGCGGCTGGAATCAAAATGGCGGAGGAACTGGATGGAATCAAAGAGGACAGAATACAGGAGGTGCGGGCTGGAACAATCAGGGCCAGACCCCCCGATGGAACTCGGGAGGGAATGGTTGGAACAATAGGGGACAAAACACTGGACGGCCTAACAATGGGAATCCAAACTGGCAAGGAGGGGGTCGTAACGGCGGCAATCCTAGTTGGCAAGGTGGTCAGGGAGGGCCAAGCACCCCGTCCTGGCAGAGCCAGGGGCAGGGCACGAATTGGCAAGGGACTGGCCAAAGCCCATGGCAGAACAACAACAGTCCTCGCAGAAATCCCGGCCAAGGTCCCCGGCTCCTGCACGAACTGGCACATCTAAGACGTCAGGTGATTCAACCTCCTGATGTATATTAGCTGTCTCCATCTATGAAAAGCCCCAGTAGGCCTATATTATGGTTGAGAGAAAGAGAGAGAATGTGTGTGTGTGTGTGTGTGTGTGTGTGTGTGTATGTGTGTGCAGTGCAATGTGGAACTGTCGCGGCTGAGTTTTTGAGACCATCTTGATAAGATCGCTGGCTTCCATACACGTATATGAGGTTCGAACCCCTGTCTTTCAGTTTTGCCTTTTGGCAAGGCACTCTATCCACGTTGCCAAGTCTTTCTGAGGAGGCTTGAAGCCGTCGGCCCCGTATTAAGGAAAGCTATACCCTTTACCATTAAAATATCTACCTCACATCGGTTGCAGCGGGTACTGTGTCATCATTCTAAATGAGGAAATTCTTGCGTCGAATTGTTTTTATCGCAAATGATTGACAAATTACACTCCATCGAGATAAAGAAGCATTGCAAAGTCTGATCGGTGTTTTGGTAGTAGCAATGACAATAGAAATCATGATACATACTCGAGTAGGATTCGAACCTACTGCAAGCTCTAAGGATTAGAACCAGCAGTAGCTGTCGGACGGGAGCTCTGTGGTCTAGTGAATAAGACGCCTGTCCGGAGACCAGGAAGTCGTGGGTTCGAATCCTGCTCGAGTATGTATGGCGATGATTTTTTTTCTTTTTGTCGTGATTACTGCTAAAACACTGAACTTTTCAGTGCTTACCTACGTCGATGTTTTAATTTGTATACAATAGGTAATTCCATGGACACATTAACCAAACTAATAACCAACAAGTTGATCTCTTACGTTGTTGATTGAAGCATAAGGACAAGACCAGATTTTGTCACAGCCGATGCCATCATTCGCAAGGTTCTCAAAGCTACGTACTCAAAGATGACGGGATAGCGCAGTTTTTCTTTGTAAACGGGTGTACTTTTAGTTATTTTTTTTTACTCTCAGTAATGTTCATATATTGAAGTAAGAATGATAATACATGTGGCAACCTTGAAGTCACAGAGAGCCGGGGTTGGGGTATCACACGGAAGAGAGAGAGAGAGAGAGAGAGAGAGAGAAGGGGAGAGAGAGAGAGAGAGAAGGAGAGTATCAAAACCTCAGTCGTGAAAGTAATTAACCTTTAGATCAAAAGACTGCCATATGAAGCAGGTCATCAGATTATTCAACTGAGTATTGCTACTATTGACCTCAAAGTGATTAATCACATTTTTTTTTTCTGTTGCAATATATTTTACAGAAAAGGCAGTTTCCACCTCCTCCTCAAACTCCACGCTGGCAGCCCCCTCAGAGGCCAACCTTCCCACAGACCCCCGCCAGAGGACCGGGCAGAGTTCCCGGCATGGCGCCGAATCGCCCCTGGCAAAACCCTGGTCAGCAGAATCCGCAGCAGGGCGTGACCTTTGGGAGGGGCACGTGTTCCGGAGGGGGCGGATTCAATCCAATCATCACGACCCTCGATTTCACCAAATTTAACCCTAGGTAAGCCATCCTGCCATACGCAATGCGTCTTAGAAATAAAGTTTGTCCCACGATATGAGTTAAGACGACAGCTTTGTATATTGCACGTAATCCGGGTCATTTCCTGGCGATCGCTTGATAAAATAGATCCAATTAACTGGAGCTATTAACCTGGATGACGACTTTGGTAGCTAACAACAGGATGTAAAAACAAAATGTGGAAGTCTAGATAACTAATCAGGTGTTAGATTTATCATTGATTTGAAATTCTGATTAAGGTTTATTATCAACTTGAAGGGTTGATGCTGCTGATTTCTTGTTGTTTTTGTTTGTTTGATTATTCATTGATCAATATTCATCGCTTTACAAATAATTGCAAACGCATCAAGAGTCTGATGTGCAAAAATAATGCACGTACTTGTCGAATACAAACAATAGTCAGAGAATGAAGACATGTAAACTGTGAGGAATCTACATAGAAGAATTGCTTGTAGGGCATAGATTCTCGTTTCATAAAACTCGTCATCAGTGACAACTGCCACATTTCTATGACAAATTTGCTCTCAGCCAATCAGATGCAAGGATTTCGGTAGCTTGTCACATCTATGACAACTTGTCACTGATGACAAGTCTTATGAAACGGGCCCCTGGAATGAGTTGTTAACCTGAAAATAACAAAATAAATTTGTATATTTTCCCCCATTTCTCATGTTTCGTGCGTCGTGCATGCAATATAGTGCGGAGCTCTTGACGGCACAGCTAGTGAGACAGCCCTATAAAGGTCAAATGGGGGACAAGCAGGAAAACACGTTCTCACAGGGGCTCGAACCTGAATATGTCACCCTGGATCCTACAGAAACCACGGCATACGTCAGTCTGCAGGTATGTGGAAATTCACAACTGATGACCAGATTTTGAAAGCTCAGTAAAGTGGGAGTATCACGCTATGACTATAGCTAATCAGTCGTGTTTTGCTCTCCTTTATTTTTTTTTTTGTTTTTCTATAAACAAATCATTGTCCAAAATGATGACAGCAAAATTGAATTCGGCTGACATGGTATGATCCAAGCGCCCATGTTCAGGGATATTTGTCAGCTTAACTGTGATAAAAGGTTTTGTTTATAAGATGTTGCAGTATTGACCATTTTTGTGAGTGCTTCCATTTCCGTACTCTCGTCCTTCATCTCTATATACATACCCTTTCCTATGATTTTATACTTTCTTTTTTTTTTCTAAAATGAATTGCGGTGGTAGATCATAGAAAATATGTGTTCTGTGTAGCGATTGTTTCGTCTCTGATGTTGAGATATTCAGTTTGATCTGAAAATTTCTACGCATTTAGATATAACCACACACTTGAGACAGTTTACTTCTGATATGAAGAGTGCCGACGCTTGATATTTTTGTCATGTGCATCCTCGCTGAGTGGTATTTTACTGTCAATACCAATGGTGAGGCTTAATGTTTATGTTTCTCTACAGGAAAACAATGCCATCGCCAGTGTTGACTTGCGGACCAACCAGGTGACGGGGATCCATCCACTCGGTGCCAAGCAGTGGAAGAGATACGACTTAGACCCTAGCCCAGGCAACGGTGAGGAGAGGCGGACTGACAGAGGAAGAGGGAAAGAGAGAACAGACAGACAGACAGACAGACAGACACACACACACACACACACACACACAGACACACAGACACACAGACACGCAGACACACAGACAGAATCACAGAAAGAAAGATCGAAAATAGATCTCAGTACAATTCCCCTATATGTCGTTCATGATACCGTGGTTGGACACTGCCTTTGAAATCAACCATAGAAATAGTCCCTAGATAATGAAAGAGGCCCCCATAATATCATGACAGACTTTTTCTTGCGCGTCATTACGACGTCGCCAAAAGGAGGCGTATGTGAGAAAGTTGGATATTGGCAAGATTGTAATAATTTGCACAAAACTCATGGTTACTGTCACGTTCATACGTTAACGACAGAAAATGAGAGAAAGGATTACATAAAAACAGTCGGAGAACCGTAAAGGGATAAACGTAAGTGACAGTCATTTAGTTTCGGTTAGTTATATCGCCGTTTTGCCGAAAATGACTCATTTGATACCCTTTTCATGCAAAACCTGAAAAGAAATCTGTACTCAAGTAATGCTTCAAAAGGGTCTGAATCATAGCATCTTGTTTTGTTTCCTCTTGCTTTTCGACATCCCTAGGTCGAACGTTTAAGAAGTACGATATCGAGAGTTTCCGACAGCCAGATGCCATCGAGACGTACAGGACGTCGAACGGCGATACGTTTGTCATCACCGCCAACGAGGGCAAGCAGCTGGAGTACACATGCAACCTCCACGCCTGCCCGCCGGGAGGTGGAGAGTTTGTCGAATTCGAAAAGGGAGACGAGTTTCCCGAAGGTATGTTCAATCTGTACTCGGAGGCGTGTTTGCTCGTAATCATTTTTGTGTAGCACCTCTCTCTAGAGTTTGAAATCATCCCTGTTTTTTTTTTTGCTCATCATGTCCTTGTGTATGCGATTTCGTTGTTATCTTAAGTTGAGGGCAGATAGATAAATTGTACAGATTTCTACTGGTGATTTCTATATCAGATATTTGACTATCTGTGCATAACTAATGCTAATGGAATGGATGCAGCGATCAATATAAAATAAACTGCTTATTTCCATGTTATGTTTTGATCTTTTAATGATTAGAGTGAATCCATAACTGAATTCATGTTTAATCTGGATCACAGAAATGCTGTGTGTAAAATGAAGTAATTATAAAATAAGTATAGAAAATACTGGAAAGATGATAAATGAAAGGAATGCAAGATCCAATTCAAAACAGAGTGGTGCCCTCTATTCTGGACTTCCTCTTGGCAGAGCTGTAATTATTTGAATTTTCAGGCCATTTGCAAAAGTACACTGAAAAGGATCCGAAACACTCTTTAAGACATCTTTCAAAAAACAAAAACAAAACGTTATCCTCTAAAGCGAGGCAGAATCAAAACCTGTTTCGAAACAGATCTGAGCCATCGAGAAACGTATGCAAGACAAACATTTTCAGGTTACAGTCTCGCTCCCATGTATTACGACCTTATGCACTGAACGTGTGGAACATTAGTCAGTTATATATGTACAGTTTGATAAAGATTTCGCTTTAAATTACAGATTACTGGCTGACTGATAAACTCCTGCAGAGGGTCACCAACGAAGAAATGCTGGATGCCTTTAGACTTGGTGAGTGTTTGTCAGAGAAATCTCTGACTTATTCAAATTCATGAAATTCTTCCGTCGAGATATTTTCCTTGCAACTGATTGACAAATTGCCCTACATTGACGTAAATGAGCACTGAATTGATCAGTGTTTTTAGGAGTAGCCATGATAAAAATTAAAAAAAAAATCATGGGCGTACATAGCACTCGATGGGCGTACATTTACGTCGATGTGGGGCAATTTGTCAATCACTTGCAATCTATGACTTGCACAGGACTTACCTTTCAGTACCGGTAATGTTTGTATGCCCGATCATCCTTATTACGGATACTGTAAGTCATGTTGTTGCTGTTGTTGTTGATGATGATGATGATAGTCATGATGTTCATGCAGTTCCTGCAACAAAATGGCCTGGCAAGGTTTGCCGTATACGTAGTAGCAATAATGAACGCCAAGTGGATTAATTGATTAAGGTGTATTTGGTATGATAAGATAGATTGAAGATACTTATTCTAGAACATTTGAGATGCAATATCACTTAATTAAACTGAATACGTAAACCGGCATATTGATTCAGATCGATGTTATTTCATTCCCAACAAAATCAAAGTAATGATATTAGAGACAGCGCCCTCAGAGTCCGGCATTAGGTCAATGATTGGCAGCTCTGCTACACGGCGAGGCATTCCTACTAATAGTCTTCTCTATCCAAGCCAACCTCTGCAGTGGCAGAGATCCTGTCTTTATCGTTCCCTTACCGTTTCCAGGTACCCATTTATAAACCTGCGTCGAGAGGGACATGGCGGGTAAAAACATCTTGCCCAAGGACGTAGGCATTGACCTTGACGTGATTCGAACTCGGGACCTCAACGTCCAATTTGAAAGTCACAAGTCTTTTCCACTATGCCAACAGGTCCCATCAAGCCGTCAGCTTTGATCACACTTCGAATAATATCAATAATTCCAAAGGCAATCGAACTTTAAATAGTCTGATATCGATGGGGTCGTAGAATTTCAAGACCACCGATAATCGCAATTTGGCTATGGACGAGTTATGATATATTCGATCAATCTCTTCAAACTGGTCTTCTGGTCACTGGTCTTCAAACATGTCTCAGCACTTATATTTTGATCATAATTTCGTAACATATATTTCCTAGGGTTTGTTTTTGTTTTGTTTTGTTTTGTTTTGTTTTTTTTTTTTGGGGGGGGGGGGGCAAAGCATCAAAGGAATAACAATTTGACGATGGATATGGCGTGATGTTCGTTTGTTCATCTGTTTTCCTCTTGCTTTTATTTTCAGGCAACCTTGAGTTCAGTCGAATCGATGGCCGTAGCACTGAACAACCCTTGAAGCACGACAATGTCTACTTCTACGGCGGTCGCGGCATTTCGGCCTACCGGGTGGATCGGCGGACTGGCAACTTGACCCTGGCCTGGGACAGCGGGGACATTATCGAGAAAGCCACGGCCAAATACCTGCCTAAGATTCATAACGGGAACAACAGGGTTGGCGACCCGAGTGTGACCATGGCTAGTACCTTTGACTCGAGGTCCGACCAGAGGGTACGCAAATTATACTCTTAATTGACCCATCTTGGAATACATCTGTATCGTAACACATACACTAGAGTTTGAAATTTTAAGGAGTTGATAATTTATTCATAAACAGGAATGATTACTAGCCTTCATAGAAACTAATTTTCATATGCCACCATGCAATGAATATAAGCATAAGTTCTTTTCCAAGACTTATAGCCCATGCAGATGAAAGATATTTTTGATGACCGTTACTTTTTCCCGGTAAGTTCTTCCTGGCTGCAAACTAAAAACAAGAAAATTGTACAGGGAAATGAGAATAGCTTTTCACTCTCAATCTACTAGCATCATATTCAGACATTCATAAACATTGAAAATTAGTTTTGATGAGATTTTTGACATGTTCTGCTATTAAATATCACTTTATATTCGATTCTTACCTCAGGGTCCCGAGTGTGAATCGCTTGCAATTGGAGACGTCCAGGGAACGAAACTCATCTTCGTGGGTATCGACAGAGTTAGTGCGATCGCGATATTCAGTGTGACAAAGGGACAATCACTACCGATATTCGAATCGATCACTCGTGATGGCCATATCGATAAATCCTTTTCAGAACTGTACAGGACAAAGCGATTCGGTGATTCCGACCCCGAGTCATTAACGTAAGTGTTTGAGCTTTAAAGGGACTATGCAATGCAAAATGCATGTTGGTTTGTATTGAATCATGATTTCCTGATCACTTATGTTGCCAAAACAATATCAAAATATGTGCCATGTTTGTAGTATTTTTTAAAACTATTTTTCTTCAGATTCAGATTCAGATTCTTCAGAATCCTTTCAAAATAGGAGTCTGTTTATTGACATCATCTGTCAATTACTGATAAAGTACGCACCTGATTTGTAACCAATGACAATGGAATCCACCTCAAGACCTCCTAGACTGAACATAACTCGTATGTTTCTCTGCAATGTCTTGGTAGTCACACTAGTAACGTGGAATCAGGCAGGTTTTGCTCCATCTTTGGAAAGGTGCATTCCAATATCTTTTGCTAATCATATCAGTATTTCAACAATGATTGACAGATGATGTCATTGACAGAATCTTGACAGAATCCACAGCCTATAAAGAGCTAACTGAAGCTTTTAAATCTCATTTCCTACTCCCACTGCCTCTCTTACGTTTTTAAAACTACGAAGCAGAGCCCTTTCAGCCTCTGATATCAACTTTAATATGCGCAGACACCAAATTCTAAATACACAAGAAAGAGGGCGCCATTTCCGACTGGCCCCTGGTCATTACTGTTTATTAGCATGAATGTTGATCATATCATTGGAATCAAATTGTATAAGTCGCACAAAGATGAATCGAGAAGGGTAATAGGAAAGTTCAACATTGCATATAAATACACAGAGTTCATGCTTGTAACTATTTTGTATTATTCGTAATCAAATTATATGGATGACATAGTTACCATTACATTCTTTCTCTCATATCCTTATTATATTCATTCATATATTCACGTATATATTCATGTATTCGTATATTCATACATTCGTATATTCATATATTCATATATCCATGTATCCGCATATCCATATATCCATACATCCATATATAACAATCATATATTCATATCCTTTATTTTCTAAAAAAAAAGTTTCATCCCTCCTGAGAAGACCATCGACCAGAGGCCGTACCTCCTCGTTACGGGCCGAGTGAGTGGAACCGTCACTCTCTACCAAATCCGAGACGAACCGATTTGGATGTTGCTGAAGGATAACCCCAATAGTGGTGAGTTAACTGTACTATCAACGCATTGTTTCGGATATGCGTTACAGCTACCAGGGCCCCGTTTCATAAAAGAAAACAACTTGTTATCAATAACAAGTTACGATAGTTTTTAATATAAGCTACTGAAATCCTTGCATCTGATTTGCTGAGAGCAAACTTGTCAAAGAAAATGTGGCAGTTGTTACTGATAACAAGTTTTATGAAACGAGACCCAGGTTCCCGAGGGCACTAATGGGTTACAGAATTCATCCCATACATTGTATGTATCAGTTAACTATGTATCTTCAGTGAATGCAGAAATTTTAATAGAACACACTGGCAAACATTCAAGGAAAGTCAGATAATCTGTTGAAAAATGAAGAATGTTTAACGTTCTGGTTAAATCCATGCGCCACCATTTTGTTTGTTATTTTTTATTGCAAAGTTCATATTCCCTGGGCTTGTTAATGATATCAGAAGTAGTATTCTCCTTGACTTCTGTTGGAGGTAAGGCAAGTGCTATTGAATTATCTTAACAATCCTTTGAAAGGTTCTGCTGTTCCACTATCGCAAGCTGTTTTATCATGTTTATAGTCTTCTCAATATAACTGAATTTGAGCATTAGTTGTCAACTTTATAAATACAATTCATGTGCTTTGATAAATGTTGCATGTCTTGTTATGCAGCAGTCTAGGTTGTGTGCAATTATTCTACCCGTCTAGTAGCGTGTATTCGAAATTGTACACTGATAAGCAACCAAATTTCTTCTTCTTTCTGTTTTTCTGTCGCCTTCTTGGCATACAGTCAGTATGTCAAAGTCCAATCTCGTTAATGTATATGATTTCACTGCTCTATGAAGAACAAACAAGGCTGTATGCTCTTGAAATGAACGCATACTCACGACAGCATCTTTGATCGCTATTTTATTTTTCAGATGTGCGACAGCTAGCCTCTCTTCCAGTCGTCCTTCTTTCAGCTTTCCTGGGACTCCTTACAAGCTGGAGAAGAATTTTTTGAGATGCCATGAGACATGAATCTTCCTCTTGCTGCTAAGTGTTCACTTTCTGTCATCGTGAAACAAAAATAATCTACTGTATATTTTTATATTTCTTCAAACGTTTTATCTTCTCACTCCAAGGTCATTGTTAATGTACATTTCTTTTGTAATAGCGAACAACGGTCTTAATGTTGCCAAGTTTGTATTCATCCCGTCATGGTATGCTTATCAAATTATTTAAGAACCAGACTCCATTGTCTTTGCTCGTGTCTATGAATAGCGAATCGATAGAAGGTTGCATAAGAATATGTTGAGCGTATTCGTTGATTTTCAACACACTTGATAATCATGAGATATAAATATATTGATATATGTATATTAGTCTTCAAAATATATTTCAATGTTGATCACTTTATCCATCATTATACAAAGTTAGATTCTGGTATGCATTATTTCAGAATCATCACCGGAAATTCACTATTTAGTTTATGATTCATCGAACTTTGCCACTTTGGAAATACTTCTATTCACAGTTACGTACATGATATACATCTTCATCTCCATTTTCTTTCCAACTGATATCATTAATTAGACTTTTAAAAAAAATTATATTCTATGTACATGACGTATATAGGCGTTTGATTGCATTTGTTGAAATTGACTAGTGGTGATGAACTATCTTGGCTGTAAAAATAAAGTCGTTTAGGCATGAATTACAAGCTAATGAAAGGAAAACAATGCCAAACTATGCGGCTTCTCTACACTTGAAGATGATATAGTCCTTACACACTTTTGATTAACTAAATAATATAAACGTTGCAGAAAACAAAGGATACCTCCCCTCTCAAATCTACTTTTAGAAAACTCTAGGTAGCGGTAAAATGTATGTGACTATTTCACTTCTGCCTTAAAAACTTCATATATCAGAGGGGATGGAATTTCGTCAAATAATGGTATTCTAACACTTTGGTATGGTATGCCGTTTAAATTGCGCATGAGTAAAATGTTGATTCAATTGATTCCGGGAGAATTGCATCACGAGCTTCGAACAGTTTTCTATAAACATCAGGAGATAGGAGTCTAGAATAAATTATGATTTCAGCTGATACATCAATTATTTTCTGAATTGTTGCTATGATACGTGAAAGTTTTTATGTGTGTATGTATGTATGTATATTACGATTACGTGTCAACTATACCATGGAGTCGGATGAAATACAAACATTCATGACGGACATCTTTATGTAAATAAATGTCGATCTGTTATCAAATATTGCGTGCCTTTTCTTTTTTTTTTTCTCTCTCTCTCTCTCTCTTTGAGTTTGGTGAAGTTTTATCAAACGAGTGCCGGGGAAGTATGGGGCTTTGATAGCTTGAGGCAATTATAGAAGAAAATGTAATATCAAATAATTGTGATTTACACATCTAGCTATTTAGCTGAAAATGAAAAAAAAAAGAAATTTGCATGGCCATAAATGCATTAAAAAGCTTTAATATTTGATAAAATTGCGTCAATGTGAGTGCATTTTACTGTAAATGAGTTATCAGAGCTTTACTTCTTGTCTAAGTATGTCTAATTCTTAATGCATTTGTCGTTAAAATATATGCGTTAAAAACAATTGGGTTAACGAATTTATGAATTCAATTCAATTCCATTCAATTCAATTCAGTTCACTTCAATTCAGTTCAATTCAGTTCAAATTTTATTTCATTTTCAGAAAAAAAAATCGACATTTCACTTTCCTTGGTAACAGAGAATAAGGTTACATAAGCAAAACAAAGTAAACTGAGAAGAGTATAAGATAATTGTGGAACCTTGTAGTAATAATACGTTGTCATGAGAACTGAAGTGATAAATAAGAAACAACAAAGCGTAAACTTCGAAAAATGGAGGGACCCACTAAAAGGACAAAGCATGTAGAATGTGGGTCCCTCAGGTAGAGAATGTCAAATAGAAGAAAAAAAAGTTGATGCACAAAGAAATAAAAAGTCTGGGAAAAAGTCTGGAAAAAAAGTCTGGAAGCCCACTAAGAAGACAGCGAAATTAACGGACACACTTACACATGTGAATAAACATTAAACAAGACTCGGACTACAACGAAACTAATAAAGGGAGACTAAGAGACAAGACAGAATGAGACAAGACTACACATGACAAGAAGACAATACACCGGACAGAAAGGCATAATAGATCCATCGACCCTCAACAGAAGTATATCGAAAAAAACTTGAGGGGATGCGTCAAAAGGACACGGAAATATAGAGAAATAGGTGTAGAAGTAATATTAATAAAATTGAATCTAGCGATACCCTGCAAGTGTTTTAGGACAACTGACAACAGGCATGACAGGGACGAGAAGATACGTTATATTATTATACAATATAATTATTATCATTTTTAATGTAAGTTCTCCGAAAGGGAATCAAACTAAGCCAACAGGCTAGATCATGAGTTGCCAGGGCGAAGGTACTTTGATGTCATTAATTTCCACATAAGACCGTATAGTTTGAAAGGTCACTGAAATCCGAAATATAATGAAGAAGGATGACATCTGGTACAATGAATGGGATTTGGGAGCAGAATTACACTCCCTGTTCTTACAGCGTATCATAACGAAGAGGTCATGCTAAGAATTAGTGAATGTAATGTACATCAATGGAGGGGAGGGAAGGGCATCAATACAGTAGAAATGAAACAAATATCAACCCTGATATCAGGGTACGAGCAATCATAACCTGACGGCCAACTGATTTATACCTTTGCGCAATCACTGGATAGAATTAGATCGGATTGCTGGAAAGTGGAAGAGAGTTTGAGATTTTTTTTTCTGTTTCACATACTAATTTTCTTTTTGCTTGGGCAATATGCTGGCCATTCCGTATTCTGAACAATATTCATTGGAACTGGTGTGCATTGTAGGCCTGCACCAACTGTTTTGACGGTGTAAAACGAGCAACGAATAAACCACAGGAGGGACAATCATATTTCCATTTGAATCTTCATTGCCACGTGGAAAATACAAATACAAAATAAAATCTGGAGTGAATCATAAAAAAAATAATAAAAACATTTGAATAATTAATTCATACAACATTGAACAAAAACAACCACAAAGGAACTATCCTCTAAATAAACAATATCTTATATATATGTGAAATATGTAAACTGAACTACATTTAACCGTCAATGTCATATCTAGCCCATGTTTTTTGTTCTTGTGACAAATTGACACGTTTCAAACAGAAAGAAATTGGATGAAAGAATCAGAGAATCTAATTTGATGCCGTTGTAAAGATACAGTGTAAAGAAATGTTCCTGTCTTTGTCCAAAATTAGCATTTTTATTGATAACTTTCTATGCTCTTAATAGACATGTATTAGAACTCAGAGGTGCCAGTTGTGATAAGATGGCAGCTTTTTTGTCATAAATTCTCTCAGGACGTAAAAGTTGAAACATTAAAGTCTTACTCATCACTCACAACAGTAGTTGGAGCATCCTATACAACAATCATCAGGACATTTTAGTAGCTGCTTTAACGGAGTGTATTTGGAGGCTTTGGAGAGTTTGGGCGCAGACTTATCCTTTGAATGTCGCTGATGAGCAAACCTACTTTGAGCAGAATAGGGAACTGGTGGCAGTAATAAACCCTACTACAATGTACTTTGATTAAAAGTTGATACTGCGTGCTGTAAACCTTGCACATGGGCAGCACTGCACGTGCTCTGGCAATGTATAATACGAAGTACTCAGCAGTCTGTGACAAGTACATTATGTGTTCATCCCACGAACCGACAGCCAAGAGTAATGCGGCCCACGAGTTCGACATTGAAAAAAAGGTCCATGAGTCATACAGCCCATGAATTCGACACTAGGCGAAAAAGCCCACGAGTTGGACACTAAGCAAAAAGGGCCCACTAGTTCGACACTAGTTAAAAACTACCCATGAGTTCGACACTATACATCGCGGGGCTTAATGTGTCGGTCTCGTGTACTTGTTTGACTAGTGTCGAAGTTATGGGCCTAGTTTGGTTAGTGTCAAACTCGTGGGCCTTATTATATTGTGTCGGACTCATGGGCCTAAATAATTGCTCAGTGTCGAACTAATGAGCTGTATGACTCGTGGTGATAAATTAGTGATAAAAAGTGTAGTGTTCGAGAAAGAAATATTTCAAAAACGAATTCCCTCTGTGTTAAATCGAGAGAAAATGCTTCATAATCACAACAACCAGTTACATTTTCAATGAAAAGACAACAAAAACTGGCAATTATTAGTGTATGGACTCATTTGAAATAATAAAAAAAGAAACATTACATGTAAACCCTCAAAATCCCTAACCTGTGATTTAATGCGTGAAGTATCCCAACCTGAAAGACTTTATATATGAATATCTATATCTATATATATATATATATACATATACATAAACAGATAAACAGCAACACTTGGTTGAAAACATAATTAGTGAGGCATACAAGACTGAGACAATACAAAAAGACGCACGTCAACGAAGCTTTCAAACTTGGTGTTTTATCGTTCTACAGAAATACTCACCAAATCTACAATATATGTGCAAAATGCAATTCTGTCAATTAATGCTGAAAGAGAGAAATGGTGAGAGAGAGAGAAAGAGAGAGAGAGAGAGAGAGAGAGAGAGAGAAGGGGTAGATATCGGTTATAGAAAGCTTTATCTTTTAAGACGGAGGGGGATTTAATCCGATGTATTCGGGAATTTGAAAAAAAATGGTTGGAAAAAGCAGCAGTTACTACTTATTCTTGTTCATTTTCTATTCTTCTTCTTCTTTTTCATCTTTCTTCTTTATGATATCTTTTATCACTGTTACTATGAATAATCTGTGTCATTAAAATCAGTACTATCATTATTATCAGCATTATAAACTTTCATGATCATTGTTACTTTCCCCCCTTTTCCGATGTTATGAAAAGAAAAAGTGCGTTCTCTACGTTGGTTTGTAGGCAACAGTCAGTCTGCGAACCGCTTCGAGTCACTATCTCTACGTATATAAAAATCAGTGGTTCGAGCGTGTCTGCGGCGCCTCGCAGAAATAGGATGGCGCTGTTCAACTTCAGATATTTGCCTTCATCGCAGAAAAGTCCATGGTGTCTCTCGACTCTACATTCCGACAGAGGACATTGTTCTTGAGGTCAACAACACTCTAAAATGTTAATGGTAAATCGATATTTTAAATGTTGTCACTCTTCTAACCTTTTGTAAATGTTAGATTTAACCCTCACAATGTTGGACTCATAATTTCTAAATTGGTGGTTCAACATTCTGAGCGCCAAATCTAACATTTTTGAGTGTTGTAGATTTAACATTTAGTAATATGCTAGAGTGACGGAATATAAAGAGTATCCCCCATCTGCCGTTGGAAGCAAGCAATAATTTTACACAATCAGATCTGCTAACCTCTTGTCTTTGTCTATCTCTCTCTCGCTTTCCCCATTCTTTCTTTTCGCCCCCCTCTTCCCCTCTGTTCTCCCCCTCTCTCTTTCAAACATTTCTTTACCTCTCTCCTCCTTTTCATGTTCATCTACTTTTTCCATCTCACAATGTCGAACGGAAATCTGCTAGCGTACGCCACTAATTATCGCCCCAACCAAAATACTGCGGAGGAACACTTTATCATGTTTGGTATTTTTGTGTGTGTGGAGGAATTGTCAATCATTATCATGGTTTCTGTGTTAAAAATAACGATTTAATCTGTCAACATTGGAGAGAAGAGGGCCATGTGCTACGGATTAACAATTTTTCACGCAAACAATGACCGGGTAATTGGACAAGATGAAACATCCCGACGAACAGTTTTTGGAATGTCTGAAAAAAAGTTGATGATACACGTGTCAAAATGTCGAGAAAACTGTGTATTACCAAAGCATCAAGTTCACAAACAAAAATCTTCGATTTTCCCATCTCCATAGTTTTAGGTGCATGAAAGGTGACTCCGCCATCCCCCCCCCCCCCCACCTCCCTTCCCCTCAGTGATTGAGGTTGTGAATGTGATGACAAAGGGCTCGGCAAATATTACTGTCTCCTTTCGATAACTATATCCTTGTCGTCGAAGAAGAAGGTAATATAAAGGAGACCTTTGTGTTATGTTTCTGTTACAAATTATATTGAATAGTGAGTTGAAGAAGAAAACGAATCTCATTTCATTGTGGATTCCCCTTCGACAAGAGCAAATACTTTTACCACTGTTCCGATCACTAATGAACTTTTGCAACCATTTCATTATGTCGGGTGCATCAAAATTTACTGTGTTACTCATATACCCGTTTTTGTTATTATCTTTTTCATCATAATACACTGGTATCCTAATCATTCGTCATATCATATTTAATGGGCATCATTTTCGCCAATAATGTCATAATAATCTTATGTTATTACGTCATAATTTCATTGGTTGATGGCTCAGATGATGACATAATAGGGTATTTCCTATGTTAAATAATACCGTATTTTGTACAGCGGAAATGTCTCATTTAGACGCAACAACCTGCGTGCGGTTGACTTTGATGAAGAAGAGATAATGCTGCGGTACAGCCATCAACGTTTGTACTTCCCTTGTCACCTGTTGATAGGGACCTTTCAACACTGTGGTATCTCAGTTTTAAAAGTGGCGAATTTCGGTGGTTGAGGCGTGTAATTATCCTCATGTGGACGTGAAAAAGCATACAATCGGTAACTATATACTATATATCTATTACAGAACTTATAGTATTATTCATTTTTAATGAGGTATTTAGAACAAAATATTCATAAAACCCACTTAGTTTTAATACAAAAGTAGCAATTATCGAACTTTATTTTCTAGGTCAACAATTTTGTAGACGTAAATGTTAAAATGTGTGATGTTTAGGGATGAGTTGGTGAATGACGAGTATATTCCTTACGAGTAAAATTTCAAGACAACTCAAATATCTTTTAGTTTGCCGCTCAGGTGGATGACGTATTTTGAAAAGAGATCATGAAATCCACGTCGTTCTTGTACAAAACGAAGATAACTCATCCAGGTCGGTTGTGGTGACGAGATAAAAGCTATGAGAAATCTCCTGCTCCCATTGAGAAAACTCTGTCCCTCTCGCTACTCCAACAAACTACGCATGCTCAGGACTGTCTCCTGTGGAACTAATTATCGCTCTCAGTGGTGATTTCGAACTTTAAATGTATCATTTTTTTTTAACCAATAAACGTCAATGTTGGTCCCTACAAGAGCCATAGTGCGACAACGCGCAATGTTTACGTGTTTACCATATTTTTATGAGTCTCAATAAAGTGTGAAAATACAATGTATCATTACCTATGTAAGAAAACAATAACATCAGCAGTTGTCTGCAATGAACAACATGTTTCACATCCCTTGATTTATTTGACATTCCTCCTTGAAAATATGGAAGCGATGGAGCTACTTTAAAATGTGATTGAATCTATTCAGTCATTCTGCAAGTATGATTATTCTAACATGAAAAGCTTTAAGTTCGCAAAATTAGCGTTTTAACTTCCGTCTGTCTGTTTGTTATTCTATTCATCATAATAATAGACAACTGATTTCAGTAACCTTGAAAAATCAGCACCAACAATACGAAGCATATAAAACAAGACTGAATGAAAGCCATGAGTCACGTGGATACAAGAACAACAGGTTTGCTGTCTTCACTGCTTGTAAACTGGATGATGGGGAGTTGGCTGTACAACGGAGACGGCTTGAAAACAGGGACAGGCCGCCGCGTTTCCTCGGTGGGTCCAGGGAGGAGGGATCCCACCTCCCTGGTGAGTCCGCCCGTGACTCACTCCATTGTTATCAGCCCAGGAGTCTCCTCGAAGTCTCACAGAAACTGCCGCTAATCCTCCCTTCGTCTCCATGCTCTTTATTAATCAATTAACTCCAGCAGCAAGAGAAACAGCAAATTAAACAACAATAACCAACAGCTGATGATGATAATGGCTGTATAAAATCGGACGTATGAGGTACACGTATACTATTAAACCAACAGCCGTCAAAATTATATAATTCGTCACCTAGCATCGTCAATGGTACACTCAATATTTCTAAAGATTTTATCAGTTTCATGCATACTTACACCACTGAAGTTTTAGACAATTATTAATATGTGATGCCTGGCAAGGGATTATCATGGTTTGAGGGACACGACGCAACGGTGAATGCAACATACGCTAAATCATCTAGTATTTCTACGAAGGTTATTATTTTTGTAGATATACATTGTGTATATTTTGGCCATATGAGTATAAGACAATGGTGAGGCTTTACGGGGATTTCTCAAGGTTTGAGCCAGACGACAAGACAATAAATGGAACATACGATATATAATCATCATTCCAACTGAACTACAGCCGTTTGCGTTATCAGGACACGAGACTGATTGTTGGTCTGCGATTCATTGGTGACTAACTGGGGTAAAATTGGGCAAATCTGGCTGAATCTTTCGATATTTTTTTTTTCTATTTGGCGGGATGCCTTCAAAGTGATTGAGGTCCTAGTTTCCAAAAGGTGCGAAGAAGCCTATTTCGATACTCAGTATACAAGTATTCAATTTGATTAATAAGTCATTCACAATTGGATTATCACACAGGTTAACAAAGGAAGATTTTGGAATGTTTAGAATGTCGAAATATCATGTCAAGAATATGACCTTGACGCCAAGAGTTCGTGACCATAAAAATCATTCATTACACCATCCTAAAGTGCAAAAGGCTCGCGTTGGCTTGAGTCGATGGAGAAGGGGGCCGCTTACTTTACGTTGAGGTTTCTCAGATTCTTTCTTTGCTCTTATTTCTTCTTAAATTTCCCAAGGCCTTCTCACTATCCACCGCAAGCCAGCCGCGAATGTCAAATGAAATGACATCTCTAAATCTCGCTGATTTCTGCAGAGGTTTAAAACGTAATGCTACCCTGGGCATAGAGGAAGTGAGGCAATCTGAAGGAGGACAAGAACGTGGGGTGCAAAAACCTCTGCAAGAAAACCTTGCCCGGTATTCTGTACAGTCAGACGTATCATACCCCCTTCTAATCCTGCAATGCCTGCATGCTCAAATGCAGCCGTTATATGCCAAGATCCCGAATATTCGCCATGTGAATTATGAACTGCGGAACTGCTCTGGGTATTATCATTCGACTTGGTACTTGGATATATAATAGCTGAGTCAAATCGATCAATATTGTTTGCGGAAGTGATTCATCGGTGCAGCTATAACATAATGTCTTTTCTGCATAAATTCTGTCATACAGCGAAAACTGAAAGATTGGCAAGTCTGTCTGACTTAAATAAGTATATCATATAATAATGACTTGATGCTTCTGAGATGCGAAGGTACAAACTTATCGTTTCTCCACCACAAGTTCTTGTCATATTGTGGGCGTACGTACATCAAAAGAAAAAAGAATATGCATGAGTCTGATGTTCACAGGTTCCTTTTTTCACATTATCCCTCCCTTCCTCCGTTCATCCATCCATCCATCCATCCATCCACCCATCCATTCACCCATCCATCCAGTTTTTATATCGTTTTGACAATTAAAGAAAGATGCATTACGAATGCCGAGGAACAGATCAGATACTAGTAGATAATTATCCTTCTCTTCTTTTCCATTATAATTATATTCCTTATCATATATAATCTTTATTCTCACTATTCCCCGCAGCATTATTCCGGTTTGAATGAGCATCTTATATCATGATTAAAAAAAAAAGAAGATATAGAGAGCTTGAGAGAGCTTAGCGTCAACGAAATGTCTGTCATCATAATAAAATTCATGCTTGAGCTGCGGTAATTCTCCGACAGGAAACCCGCCCGTTAGACCACCTGCAAGTGTGGGGCACCAATTCCCCAATTTCAGGGCCCAGATTGAGCTAGGGCTAACGAGGCTCCCCGGCTTAAATGATTAACTCAAGAGGACATTATTATACTTTACGTTTATACTTTTTTTCATTGCGTTATTTTTCTTTTTTCAAAAGAGGAGACACGTAAAATTCTAACCTACGTGACACCTCAGTTTCTTTCAAATACTTTCATTACTGATTAGCCTGAAGATTAATGATGCCCCATTCACCTCGCTTTTTGAATCCCTCCAACGTCTGACTGTTGTTGTTGTTAAAGATAAAAAGACACTTGTCATTATTCATCGGTGTGATTATCTTAAAGGTTGGAGTCGTCAATACGACCGAATTTTGTTCCTTCTTGGACCCAATGGAAAGTCTCACGATGCCCTAAGATGTAAAATAATATAGTAGAGCGAACATTAACATTACTTACTCTTGAAATAATATCTTACTGAACTTGCACTGAAGAATATGATATGATCATATTAACTATGTTGACATAGTTCTTAAATTAATTAAAATTCACAAAGAAGAAAAACTTCACCCACAGTTAATCTTTATCTCAAGAGTCCATTCAATGAAACAGAAAATATATAGAGAGTTCGACATTGCTAACGGCAGACCATTCTCTCTCTCTCTCTCTCTCTCTCTCTCTCGGGGGAATGACATCAGTAACAAGCACAGAATCACAGAAGTTAAACATTCCACTAGAAAATGGAAGAAAAATTATTGATTAGAAATTCTTTGCTTAATTTGTTTGCTTAATATTACTTTCTTTTCTTCATGGAATCTCGTTTGTCAGGAATAGGAATTCGTGTTGAATGAAAAAAAAAAAAAGAATCGTAGACATAATAACTATGTCTTGCGTTTGCTTCGGACCACAAAAGGTTGCGTGTTTGATATCACTTTCTCATTTCTTTCCTTTCCATTAATTCGTTATGTAACATTAACCAACAAAGTGGTAGAGTTATCACATTTGATGCGTGGTATTATTGTGTAGTTTAATTGTATCACAAAACATGCCACTATATACAAATTTCGCTATAAGCCGTAAAATATAAGCTGATGTCACTGTTTTTCAGAATAAACCATGCTTAACTGTAGACGTTTTAGTGTAGAAATTTTTTTATCGTAACTACTGTTCACATTTTGTATATTTAACAATACTTAACATTGTTTACATTGATTAACACTTTGACATTGGTTGTTTCTACCCCTAACTCACATTTTAGAACTATTTTGCAGCACTAAACCTGGATTTTGTTTCATTTGCAAATAGTAAATACGCCTTAAAAGACGACAGTGCTTTTTTCCTTGAGTCAATGTGGTTGTACGTTGCTTGGACAATACGTACTGTACACTCAGATTTGTTATTCAAACCCGTCAGGGATTCTTTTCAGCCTTTTGCTTGCAAACATTGTTTAATATCCTCGTCAAAGACAAAGGCATCGACAGTTGTCAACAACAGTCTCATCGAAGCGAGAATGGAGCAGATAGGTAATCCCCCATGAGTAAGCCTCGAGTCCGATAACCTGCACAACAATGGGCAGCTATCGCTGGAGCCCTCTTTCAGGAATTCCCTTCAGTATTTCCGGGGCCTATGAATACCTGTCAAATTATGTTGTGAATGAAATAATAGAGGATATTGACCATTACAAACAAGGTGATGAGTTGTTAGTCATCATTGGCTCAATCAACCTTCTATGAAGTGCCACGCATAACAAAATGTGATTTTGAAAAAAAAAAGATTATACATAGATATATAGATGTCATTCCGTCATAATGTGGACTTTGAGAAATGAGTGAATCTATACAAATAGAATGATAGGTATTTCGTCGAAATGGAATGTGAAATAAAATGGTTATCACGTAACAGTGATATGATGGCTTTCAATCATAAAATCGTATTCAAATTATTTTGAGTAATGGCAAGACTCCTTGTGAAAGACATCCACAATCTCCATTAAAGTCATCTTTTGTCCTGTACTTCCGGAGGAAAAAAAAGTGGTGTCTTTCGCATAAAACTAATGATTTGTTGTAATAACTTATTACAGACAATGTTAAATGTATGCTTTGTTTTGTTTTGTTTTGTCTTGTCTTTTAAGTTTTTTGTTGTGTTTTTGCTAATTATTACCTTAAAGTGCGACAACCCGCGTTCCTCAAAATGCTGACGCATCGTCCGTGATCGCATGATGTCGATCAGGTCAAGGAGTGGCAACAACTCCTTGGTCAGATGCGTAAGTTTTCAAAACCTCAGCGCAACGACCTATGTCCCATTTTATTATTTTGTCCCCACGAACTTGTGACGTCATTGATTACCAGGCGTGTTCACCTCCTAGCAACCGACTGCCAGCTCACTTAGCAACAGTTTACTGGGACAGTTTCCTTGCAGTATACTAACTTCTTCACTTGGTGTACTACATCAACACCATTCTCGATACAATATTTTATTCTACTACTCATGTTCTATTTCCAAACAGTGACCACTTTACAGCCGATAAAACCCGAGAAGAGCTTATAAAGAAGATCGAGTTCAAGATCGATTTCAAGGGATAGAGAAAGGGGGGGGGGGGGAAGGGGACGGGGAAAATGCATACAATGTGGATTACATAAATTCGTACAGATGTAGATATGATATAGAGATAGAGGGGCGGGGATAAAACAATGACACCGAGCCATGAAGGGAAAAACAATGTTTTGGGCCCGCGTTGTCTCCATTCTTCCGATAAGTGGCACCTGACTTCCGCCGAAATCCTCGTCGACCTCCTCGGGGGAACACAGGGTTATGTGACTCACAGTTTTCTAGGGTTACACGGTTCCAGGGTGCGTGACTGCAATACTCCAACCTCTGCCTCCCCCTCTCTTATCCCTCCTGTATCCTAGTCCTAGTGTCTCCACCTGCTACTTAAAGGAGACATCCGGATGATTTTCAGATTTTTACATTTGAACAACCATAAATTAGTTACAGAGTACAGAGTTTCAGAATTTATATTGATTGGGATGAAAAATAAGAATGTTTTCAAAATTGATAATAAATTGCAATGAACGAGGATGATGACATGGTAGCCTCAACATAAGAATGCATGAGTTGGGGCTCAAATAAGCAGAACAAAAGAAGAAGGCATGCATTAGATTTCACACAGGTGAACTTGCAAGCAAGCAGTATTGCAAGGAATTACACTGCTACCTTTCTGAAATATGTGAGCCTTCTATGTCGTCATCATCATTGTTCAGTGTAATTTGTTCTAGGTTTTTCAAAGTATTGTTTTTCTGCTCAAGGACCACAATAAATTCCACAAATCTGTACACAGATACATGGAGCTGTCGATTTATGTACTACAGGATGTGAAATTATGAAAATCATCTGGAATGCCCTTTTAACATCAATAGAGATAATACCCACAGCTTACGTACCCTCTCCCATGTCCTACAGCTCAGTTGGTAGGTGCCTCTCAAACCCTTCTCCCCCACAAATCGTAGTATTGCCATCTCAAAGAAAATATGGATAGAAAACAAAATCAGTTTTTCAAGTGGGTAATGCTTGTCTTTCGATGCAAGGACAAGGTGTGCCGTCGAGAGAAAGCCCATGACTCGTTTTGCGTTTGATTGCGAAAGACTTGTTGCGGTGCGCTCCATCTGACCTCTAGTCTCTATTTACAGGTTGCTATTAGCTTTTACCTTACGTCGACCACGAAGAAAAGCGAAGAAGGAGGAAGAACCGTGTTGTCACAGCACAAAACCCGGACTTGTCATTCCCCTGCAGCCGCTGTGGTCGATTGTGACATGCCTGTCACGAATTGGCCTCTTCAGCCACCAGCGAGCTTGCGCCAGACGTGGACGTCAATGCCCCTAAATCTTCGTTCACGAAGCAAAGCCAAGAAGAAGAACGTCGACCACTTAAAAATTGCTTTATGACACATGAATTATGTAAAATATTTATGCGCTGGTAAATAAGAAACATCATGTAGATCTACAGGGGTTGATATTGAAAGTGTGAAACGCAAATGCCCTACACTCAAAGCAAACAAACCTACACAAACATGAATACCTTGTGAATGTCTTAGGTGAGTTCTAGTGTAAAAATCTTCAAGGACAAAATGAGAAAGGCGACTAAAATTTGAGGCACCCTTAATTTTCCTTTTCCTTTTCTTGGAATGTCCGAGGTGTCTTACAGCTGTCTTGATATCAGGGTCTTGTTGTGCACTGTTCACCATGTCCATGAATTCAACAGTGTGACTCCCTAAGCTCCTGAATCATTATTCTAAGTCTGGACGACCTCATCCCTGCTACCTCTGGAAGGTGAGGAGCAAATGGTGAAATGCTTTTCTTATGTTAGCTTCAACATGAAAATAGACACAGTTACGTAATCTTGAAAGTGCTTGAAGGTAAGATTGGCTTTTATATAGATATCGATTTTAATGTTTTAAAGGTAAATTGAAATGGTAAATGGTTGAAAGCCACCATCATGAGCAATTGTTGGTTCATTCGATTTTGTTTCATGCTATGTTCTTCATTTTCGGGTAACCCTTTGGGAGATGATTAAAAAATGATCTAAACACAAGAGCCCTTCAGCTCATCAGCTCAAACAAAATTAATGTAAACATGATTACAATGATTAAGAAAATAGCACTGAAAATCGTAAAATAAAAGTCTCGACCTTTAACAAAAATACAAATATAAGAGCTGCAGAGCCACACTGAGAAAGTAAATTGATGCTAGAAGTCTTGACGTCATAACTGCAAGGCGTAAAAGAAACATTCAATTTCAATTTAATGAATGATTCAACAATTTATTGCAATGCTAAGGATGACAACATATTTAGTTGTACAACATTAAGCTACGGAACGTGTGTGCAAGATAAGCAAAAGAGTGAAAAATCCAAATAATCATAAACTATATCATTTTGCCCCCTCATAATTTAAAACGTGGAAACCATACGGAATGTACGCCTTAAAACATGCGCTCGACTATGATGTGAAGAGATTGGTCTGCGGTTGAAGACTACCACGTCCGAAACTCTTAGCCAATCAGTGTGCTTCATTGATTGTGCGAATCCCCAGCGCGCGGTAATTCTTTCTAATATACGAGAACTGCAGTATATCTGTGCGTCCGCCCAAAGGGCTCATCTGTACGTCAATGGTACATTGTATTACGCGATAACCAGTGAAAAGTGTTTTCGCTCCACATTTCTGATCGTATCACGCAGGGAAAAGGACGTGGTTGACCAGCACACCAAAGATGCAGTGGCTAGGATGTTTGATGCTGGCGAGCTTTACCCTACTCGCCCTACCGGCAGTACAGGGTGTTTGTCCGCCTAGAGACAGGATTATGATTTCTGGCTGGTTTGAGTTTGGACGATCATGTATTGGGTGAGAAAACGCCGGAGTATTTTATCAATTCTTCACTATGTGTTCCCCTTCCCTCTCTCTTCAATAATTTCCTCTTGGGCACTAATCAATGCGATAGCACCATGTTCTTTTTGATATTTTTAGGAGATTCTACTGTTTGTTTATTCTAAACAAATTACACTAAACTTAACCCTATTAAGCCCAAGCTATTTTGACCCCTCGCAGGCCCAAGGGGGGGCACATTGTGCCCCCCCTGTATAACTTTTTTATTATTTGATGTATCATCGTCATATTTGGCACGTGGGTAGAGTAACTCATACTCTACATGACTGTACATTTGAATTTTCACAAGGTCACCCATGGAGGGCGCTATTTACTAAAATATAAAGAAATACATGGGAAATATGCTAAAAACATGATTTTTCTGTATAATTTCTTTATCCCCATTATATATGTCTTATTATAGACCAATCATTTTCATATTTGCCACAAATGATAAGCAAGTGGAATTTTATTATTTGTCATGGTTGAAATTTCTCAAGGTCACCACATGGGGGCGCTATTCATATCAACATAGTGATACATTATGAGACCTGGGATGAAATGTTTGGGATGGGTACATGTATAGTTATGACATTTCATTTTTGCATAATACTGGAATTTTGAGATTGCAAATTGATAATATGATAAACAAATGATATTAGAGGCATAACTTGGCTAAAGGAATCAAAATAACTCAAAATATAAGGGCAATCTTTAGAAAATATTATTGTTTTCAATTATCTCTATTATATCTATTGTTTTATGCCTCTGTCTCATAAAAACAAAGGAAATAATAAGAAAAACTTTCCAGGACCATAATTACTTCAAATTTTGCTCCTTCAACAAATTTCAGCCAAGAAACACCCATTTCATACACTGTAATGCTGTTAAAAGAAATGGGAACAGAAAAAAGATGCAAAATCTGACTGACATGGTTGTCAGTTTATGGTTGCCATGGCAACCAGCAACACCAAATATAGCTAAATTATATATCAAAATGTTCGCAATAAGATTTTAGGAAAAGTCACCAAATTTGGTTGAAATCGGATCAAGGGCGAAGGAGTGGCAAACGAAAATCTGGTAGGGGGGGCACAATGTGCCCCCCCTTGGGCTTTATAGGGTTAATGTTTGTTCTTGAGCTGTTCTGTAATTAAATGCGGTAACTGAAGCAGTGATAACTTGAATGATAAACTAATCAATTTTTTCCTCTGCACATTGACTACACCCTTATATCTTGGTCACTTATTTGTTTCTCATCAATGACTGTATAGTCCTGTCTTTTCGAATTTCTATTGTAGTCTCGCTGCCATTTTCTGTTGTGTATTTCTCTTGTTTAAAGCAACATTACATATCACATATGTTTTGTGCCTATACCCTGTGCGTTTTTTGTCCAGCTGTATATTCCATTTTTTCAGTGATTCGAGTCTGATATTCTCCTGTTTGTGTAAGGGAGTTTTAGGCCAAGAATAAAATGGCTTCACGCAGATTTCACAATTCAATGATTACTTCTAACTTGATTTACACCATTGTTAGACAAATTGTTACACATACTAGTCATAGTGTAATTATTTTTTAATCTTGTTCTTGTCCTTTGTAATTGCTAGGCTATTATGCACAGCATGATAGCGCTGGTAATCCTTTAAGCGTTTCGATCACTAGAACAACCTCTTCTCACCTCAGCGACTGCTGAAACTCACACGCGTCATCCTGTTTGACATGTTGCATGTACATTAAACAACTATAGGCTTCATGGATTATTCATCCACAAGGCATCTCCGCTTGGCTGAGGGTGGGGTAGCGCCTGCCCTAGAAAAAGCTTAACAGGTGTTCGAGTCCTTTTCTCTCCCTTCGCGTCATATCCATTCTACTCTGTCGACATTGCGACTTAAAGG
This sequence comes from Diadema antillarum, assembly GCF_040938485.1. Taxonomy (NCBI): domain Eukaryota; kingdom Metazoa; phylum Echinodermata; class Echinoidea; order Diadematoida; family Diadematidae; genus Diadema; species Diadema antillarum. The sequence goes on along the minus strand of NW_027271833.1, from coordinate 174,260 downwards.
AAACATGTGTGATGTCGTCAAGACGAGAAAAAAAAATGCAAATTCACGGCAAGAGTCAAGTTTAAGACCACTTTTCCCCCACCCCCTTTTCCTCTCTCTCCACTTAATCACAGGTGGATGTCATGCTTGATTGTAAAATTCGTCTCTCTTCCAAGCACGCCTCGGAAGAACAAGATTAGACCCCCTAGGGGAGGCGGATGGAGTCCTTTAAACCTTGAATGCGAGCGGCAGTGTTCCCTGCAGGCTGGAACTTACCCTCCACTCATAATAAAGCGCGCCTACACACACATACACCTATAAACCTATACACACATAAAGACATACATACATACATACATGCACACAAACATACACACACACACATACACCTATGCATACACACTCATAATATACCACCACATTATCATTCAGGCACCTAATCCACATGCGCACAATTTCCACATCATATGTGTTTCTCAAAGTATACCATTATCGACACCTGTGATAAATGTCGATGTACTAACGCATCGAAATAAAGTAAGCATATCCTTTTAAGAAGGCGATTTGGCATCGTTTTTCTATACCATTCTAAATCTAAAGATATTCCGACAGGTGATACACTGATTCATTTGCCCTGGACAATTGAGCCTATTATTAGAATAACTGCATTTCGGATGCAAACAATTATCTCCCGGGTCGTTACGGCGGAACGCACTATCAAATAACTGACGTTTCAGATGGGGAAAACATTCCTTCATGCCTAGTGGTACATATCTTTGTACACACTCTGTTGCCTTAACATGTCACATTTAAAGACTGATGCCACTTCAAATTGTCATTTTAAAATTTCTTGGGCTCGTTAAAATGGCGACGAGCAGATACGGGGACTAACGCAATCACACTTTTCCCTTACCATAACAAAATGCTAGCATTATATAGGTGAAACTGAAAGAAAATAGCATCACATTTTACACTCAAGCACAAACGCAAAATAGTAATACATTTTCATATGTTTACTTTGATGTCAGATTTACCGAGATGTCAGGTTTCCCGAGTTATATCCATGCTAATCATCTAAATACCTGTCTTTGTAAACGCTTTCAGAAAAAAATCAAATGTTAATTCTTATTTCCTTTTTAATTTTTATCGTTTACAATTGTTTTGCTTTGTTTTGCTTCTGGAGGGATAAACTGTAATGTATGAGAGCAGATATTTACAAAAGACGTATACAAGTAAAGGTTGAATTGTCAAAGTTGTAAAGTCTTCTTCCTAGCTTATTAAAAAAGGGAAATTGCTACATTATCTCCTGACGACAGGTATTAAGTGCGACATATTTCATGAGATGCCGATAAGCAGGTGACGGTGTGTTCTCTCTCTCTCTCTCTCTCTCTCCCCCCCCCCCCCCCACCCCCTCTTCTTTTGTCGTCAAATTGTCAAACCGGGGGAGAAGTGATACCCCGCTATACAATGAGGTAAAATTCGCAAAGACGGGAATGTTTTAATGAGGATAATCCGCACATTGCCAGATACCAAAGAGCAACGAAAGTTCATGACTTCGCCTGCCACGGCAAGTTGTGATGAGTAAGGTAAAAAGCTCAAACGCCACTCCCTCGGGGAGCCTTTTGCTGTGCTGACACAAATTATAATTCCAGGGCTTAAATAGGATTCTTTCCGATCTTTTATCATTGTAGAGAGCATCCCCCTCCCGCGCCTTTTCTTTCCTTTTTTTCTCTTGATACACACACACACACATACACGCAGAGCTAATCACACAGCCCCCCCCCCCCCCCGCCCATTTGGGAACAGGATGCATTCTGTGAAATTTCCTCAAGATAAAAGCGAAGTTATGGGCGTGTCTATAATAAAAGGTGGCTCAAGGTTGGATGCTTGAATTTGTTAAAGTATGAATTCAAGTTTGAGTCAGAACTTACAAGCCAGTGACATATCTCCTGTCCGTGAAACATTTTATGCTCTCTTGTAACAAATGGCAAAAAGGATGACACAGTCTCTTCAGAAAAATCTACTCGGTACTGGGGGTAAGAATTATGGGTAAAGGGTAAAAGTGCAAAGAAAAGTCAAGAAAACCCTGTTTTTCCAGTAAACATCTTATCATAGTGAAGGAAAGGTTATTTTTCTTATTTCTGTAGTATTATTATTTGCGTTATCAGTATTATCATATTGTTATATCATTTTTGTTATCAATATCATTGTCATCATTACATCTATCTTAAATTATTAACTATACTGTGATTTAATAGGGACTAATTCATAATACACTAACCTTATGATAAGATACGAAAATAGTGCCACTGACCTTTAAGTCTTGCGTCACTTTATTTTACCGTTACGAAAGCTTGCGCTTTATTTATCTGTCATTCGCTATCACGAGAAGTCATGCTTTGATGATCTCGTCACTCGCTGAATTAAGTTTCTGTTCGTACGTGCTCCGGAGCCGAAACGGGGAGTGGCTCATACTGAAAGATCGGAACGGGTGCAAATTGAGGCATTTTTACTGGGATTTACAACCGTCTGGGATAGCTGATATCCGTTACGACGGAAGCTGTAGACCCTTACATCCATCCCCTATAGCTGCCTTGTGCACAGACCAGACGCTGTCTGTCAACTAGGCGACTAGTATTCGGCGGTCTCTGGAGATGAGCTGGATTGGCGGTAAATGCGATATAGTCCTCTTGCTACGTGGTGCTTGCTACTTCACTGATATTCATTTTGAGGGAATCATGCACTGAGTAGTTAGATCCGATAGCGGCAGCGGATGATAACTCTTTCTATGGCTGTCTGCCCCCTTTCTATCTCTCCCTTTCTACAAAATTAATGCAAACATAATAATGCGTTTCGCAATATCTCTGTGGGAAAGAATACAATGGCCCACAGTGTGTTCTGCGTGTTTGGTGTGTTCACAGTGTATCCACAATGCGTTCACATGGTCGACTTTGATGAACACACTGTGTCGAACGATGAACCGTCTGGTTACACAGTGTGTTCACAGAGTCAACTATGTGAGCACATTGCGAACATACTGACGAGCAATTTATTATTGTTAAAACGGTCATATTTAAGACGGTGTTTCACACTGTGTTCTTTCCAGCAGGGATTGTATACAACAGAAAACCTTCCAACCATATTACATTGTATGCATATGGGACACAAAATGATCAAAACCAGATACTTAGTAACGCATTGACATAACGGTTATAGGTCACTGTTCTTGTTTTGGAAGCCTGAAATGACTCATGAATGTAAGGCTTACTATGCCAGCCAAAGTCCGTAGATAAAAAAAAAATATTGGCAGAGAATTACATAATGTTAGGCAGGTTCTACATCTGTGACAGAAGAAATGAGAGAACCTATCACTGGTTGTTGCTCTATTTTAACCATAAGACATAATGGTCTTTCATAAGAGAAAAACAAACCACACACATATAAGTTTACGTGAGGACTATTGCCACCGATTCCATAGGCCCTACCCATGCAGTCATTAAGGTATAATGGAAGTATGTCCGACTGTCCTGATTAAAAGAAATGGAAAACTAACCAAAACCATCTAAACAAATACTTATACATCTTGTGACCTTATATCACTACAGAATAGAGAACTATCGATTGTTTACGTGCATGACATGTGGGTTTTTTCTCTCTCTCTATTGGGGTTAATTAGCTCAGCATTAGATGACACCATATTTTTTTTTTTGTCTTAATCTGGGAGTATCAAGTTTGTGCGATTGTCATTTGTCTGTGTGAAGTTATCTGCGTTCTTTATAGTAACTGAAATAAAGCACAGACGAAAAGAAAAAAATACATGAACCACAACGTGTCACGAATAATTATATTATGATTGTATAAGTTAGTAATTCTATGGGAAGTTGTGCGAGATTCTTTTTCTCTTAAGAATAGAATGAAATGTGACTGTAATGTTAATTGTTATTGACCTGTGTTAAACCCGATGAGATTGTTGCCTTCGAGGTGCAATAGAAGAACATTTGAGCAATATTTTTGTGTTTCGTGTTGTTAATCCAAGGTAAACCACATGCTGCTGCATTTCTATGCTATCTGTCCATCTGTAAAGACAGATACACTGAAAAAACATTGGTGTTAGATTTAAAACTACGGGCGTTAAATCTAACACCGATCATGTGTCAATAGGAGACCACACCCACATGTGTAGAAAGTATGTTGTGATGATGTTGAAAAGTGTTCACTTGGCACTTCGTGGTGTTAATTTGACACTGCAGCTGGTGATATTTTTGACACTGCTCTGGTGTTAATTCAACAATGACACCGCATGGTGCTGATTTGATATTGCTGGCGTTAATGTCAATGGTATGACACCCGCCAGGCTTCTTTCAATGTGTACATACGTTTAAAAAAAAAAAAACAATTACTTTATCGAAAACAGTAAACTAAGAAACTATTCAAAAAAACAATTATGTGTTTTAAAGTGACACTCGGAGGAGTTGATCTAACACCACAAATGGGCATCGAAAATTTAACACCAGCTCGGCGTTTCATATTTAACACCTGCCTTTTTGCAGTGTATAGGTAGATGGAGACACTGAAATGGGATGACAGATAAGGGAAGCGAAGGAGAAAGTGCAGGGACGTGAGAAAAAAATAAAACAGTTAAGGTAGCCAACAGCCCGCCAACTCACGAGAACCAATGAAAGCTAAACTAGTAATGTTTAGAAAAATACTTTTTTTTAAGTCATTCTCTTTGAGAGGATGAGGATGAAACATTATTCTTGCTCCTATCTGGACAAGATGTCGAAATGATCCTATAAGCCCGACAACAGCTCAATGAACGTGTCAAATGTTCATGGTCATGGACACTCATCTCTTGCTGTGCCAATACCCAAATTGAATTTCATCCTCCTTCTACCAAAAAAGAAAGAGGAAAATGTTTTGTACACATGACACATGACGAATGTGGCTCAAACGAAACATTCTTTCTTCAGATGTGTCGACAGAATAGGGCTCGGGTAGCAATAGCTCGACAACGCGGGCGAATTTCGCGAGGGTTCTTCGGGATACCTGCAGGCACAACTGCGATAATCTTAGCAGATCTTCGTAGAATCCTCGAGGCCGACGAACACCCCCTGACAAAGATCCTCCCCTCTCTGAGTCACATGGGAGAGGATCAGTGTGCTAACACGTCTCCTCCTTTAACCCTATCACGTCCGTCATTTCAAAAGTCCATTGGCTTTGTATGATAAAAGCAATATTTCCAGTGGCAATGACGAAGTTAAAGAAAAATTCGAAGTTTCCTATAAAGCGTTGTTTGAGCTTAGACAGATGGGTGGTTGCCAAAGGAAAAATCTCTAATAACGCATCAAATCTGTCTGGGATTTCTGACAGGATGGATTACGAATAAAGGCTTTAAGGTTTCTGAAAGAATTCGCGAAGACGACGGTCAATTTTCCAATAATACTCACTTTTGTGTCAATGTCACTCGCTTCAAAAGCTGAAAGCTGCCAATGTGCCTGTCCTCGATATTTCTCACACTTGTCCAGTAAAGCTTACGCAGATGAAGAGATGAGCTTATAGGGTATAATTAAGTTGACCAGTTCCCAAACAAGGTGTACACTGACTCATCCATTGTTTAAGAAGCGAGACATGAAACAACCAATCACAGCTGACTATCTCAGTTTGGTTTTCTCCCCTTTATAGCCCTCTTTCCTCTTTTTACAAAACAACAGCAACAAAAACAAAAACAAAACACCCAAGCCTTGAAATTGTTGAGTACTGATATCTTTACATTAGAAAACACGACCATAATACTTGTCCACGTCTTCTTTATATTTTTTTTTCTTTTAAGGGGCCAGAATAAGGAGAAGAGTTTGATTTCAATCGAGGTGAATGGCTCAGTCCCAAAAGAGTAAATTTATGTCGGAAGTGGAGTGGCTTTTGAACGGATTTCTGCTATGCGTCAAACGGCGAAATGGCGGAACGGGGATACTTACGACTCAGCGAGTTGCATATTGAATGCAGCAGTGATGGTCATACTGTTCACAGTGATATTATATTGAGGCTGAGGGCTGAAGGGCAAAACCACTTCTCGTATGATAGATACATTAGTAAATAGGCAGCCGTCTCGTTAAAAGGGAAGTTTCCCCCATGTGTGTTCAACCAATGCAGAAAGTTGAATTAAACAGGGGTAAACGAGAAAATAACTTTGAATTTATTTTGTCATTTTCTAACAAAATTAATTGAGTATCTTTAAATCCTTTTACACTTCTTGAATCCACGCTCGTATTTCTCTTTTGAATAAAGATTGAAGTCAGTAACTGACTAGCTGTCAGGTTTCCAGCTTCTTTTTTTCATCGGGCCAAGCCGTCATAATATTTCTCTGATTGCTATGGCTTTCTAGTGACGCATTGACGTGGTGAAAATATATTTGAATATCAATTGTTGAAATTATGTCAAATACCTCTCTAATGTGCTATCCTTTCACACAAACCTATATCAATGGTAGTTAAATGGATCGTATAGTTTTGGTTGAGACTTAATTTCAGGTTTCTAACATTTCTTGGTGAGATAATGAGAAACCTCTTATGAAATATAAAAGAGCATGTAATTCTATGAGAAATTCAATGTTTATTTTATGAACATTGACTTTTAAATGGCCAAGATATCCAAAAAAGAGCGATTCTAATAAAGTGTGGGACCCACACTTTATTACGATCGTTTTGTTTTACTTTGTTTTTGGATGTTTCAGTCATTCCGAACCCGATTTTAATCAAATAAACTTTGAATTCCTGTTAAAATGGTAAGCTCTGTACTATATCATACGTGTTTTCTTGGTATCTCGCAAAAAGTTAACAGCCCAATTTTCATCTCCACCAATGTCATACCATCCATTTAACCCTTTGTGTGCTTTGAGCGCCGATTTGGGCAGAAAACACCATAAACTTGCAAATACTGTCCAAAATTCCCCGGCACGGAAAGGGTTAAAACGTGACAAGGGTAACAGAACCCAGGCTATACAGTCACTCACTTTGGGGGCTTCACACGTTCAGCAAGAAGCTTTCGAGTAAAATGCCCTGGTGACGGCAACACTGAATCAAACTCAACACATTCCTTTCTTTTCTGGGCTCATCGCTAAAAGTAGGCCCTACTATTTGCATGCATGTGTGTATTTATAGAAGTATATGCGTGTTAAAATAGTGATTAATAATTGGCTGTGATGCGACCATAACTTCCGAAAGCTAGGTGCATGCCAAATGACGTTCTGAAAATACAGAACTCACCCAGATTCATGGATACAGACTCAGACATATGCCTGTTCTAACACTATCTAATGTACGCTTCCATGTGGAAATAAGATTTCCCGCGGAAAAAAGAAATCATCCTCCTTTCTATTAGTGTTGTTAAATGCTTTACTTGACATTAAAGATACAACGGGTAGGTCATCATCAGGAATAACGATAATATTGATTCTTCTGGTCTTCGATGGAGCCTGTTTGACAAAATAATTCACTAAACATAAAACATTCCTAAAAACAGATAAAAAATAGGTAAACTAAAACACGGAATGATAACTAAAACAAATCATTATAAGCATGTGATTACAGCAATACTGATTATTGTCAACAGTGTAACACTTTTGGCAAGGAAAAAAAAAGGTAGGGATTTTAATGGTTGTTCAATCACCCATGTCGGTATTCAAATGCATGAATTGGAATTGAACAAGAACAAGAACAACAACAGCAACAGCAGCAGCAGCAGCAACAACAACAAACAAACAAACAAGCAAACAAACACACTTATGTTTGTGGCAATGCAAGTACACAAGGTGTAAAATCTTTTAACTCATTACTGAGTTACTGCACGTGCCTCCTGGGAAGGGACATAAGTAGGGACAAATGATGCGGAATTATGGCATTATATGCCGTCGATCAACTTACGGCGCTATGAACGATTGCCATTTCATTCAAATACTAGATTGTAAAGGATTACTCACTTTTCGTTCTCCGGTCCTGACCTGATAGTAAATAGTGGAGTGAGCTTGCTGTTGCCAGATATGTTGATTCACCCACATCTATTCACTGACAAAGATTATTTGTGAGCCTAAATATGATTCAAGCTTTGGACGATCACCAAGTTTTTCTCTTTTTTTTTTTTTGGTTATTAATTAGTGAGTCACCAACAACAGTGCAGATAAGGTATAGCATATGGGATGAATATAAACACCTTTTCATTGGTAATTAGTATGATTGTGCACTTATATTCTTTGTTGAAAGGGAAATAGAGAAATTAGATGTAAGACATATGATATTCATTGATATTCAATATAATTTCATACTATATGAGCACGTACATAATAATCATACCATATAGCCCATCCGTATATCCGTGTAAACGTGTCTGTATACTTTACATTCATAGAGAGCGACCATGCTGTTCTGAAGAACATCGTTATTATTTCAACATAAGATTAAAGGTATTTAATTAAGATCAAAGGTATCGTTTACCTTTGGCAGCAATGATTTTAAAAAAGTTCGAGTTATCACATTTGATGCATGTGTGTAGGTCAGTTGTATCACAAAACATCCTACCGCACAAACATATCACAATAAAGCCTAAAGTATAAGGAGATATCTCTATTACATTTTCTTACTATAAAACTGTAGACGGTTTAGTCTAGAAACAATTTTATAGTAGCAATTGTTCACATTTTGTATATCTAACAATACTTAACATTGATTATACTGACTTACATTTTTACATTGCTTGTTTCTATTCCTAACTCACAATTTAGGATATTTCGATTCACTAAAGCTGGGTTTTTGTTTCATTTGCAAATGGTAAATAATGCCTTTAAGAGACCCATAAGATTAAATGTTTTTCGTTCCATTGCCGCTCACATGCTGTAACTTAAAATCTGGCCTCCTTCCAGATTACAGATCTTGGCTTAAGCTTCCCTAATATTGATAATCACTTCAATCAGCTTATTCAGATACTACTAGTATGTCGCTATTCTGGAGCGATAAACTTGGGTCATCTTGAAAGGTTTACATGCATATGATGTTTAAGTGCCTCCCGCTACTAGATTGCGGAAACCAGGCACTGTAGTGTATTGAGATTGACCGGTGAGTATTGAATACCTTCTCACCTCAAACGACACACTAAAAAAAAAAAAAAAAAGGAGTGCAAATATGTACCCCTAGGGGTACAGATGCTTGTCCCTATACAAGGAACCCTAGAGGTACTCATCTGTACCCCATACCATCCCTTTAACTTGATTGGATCTTGATGGGAGAGATGCCACAAGAGCTGAAATGCTTTCAGTCTGAGTCCATAATGTGATACCAAATACTATCACTACTGAAGGAGTATCTCTGAGAATTGAGGACCCAATGTTGATGACATTTTTACCGCTCATTCAGAAGCAAGCTGTAGTTGATACTGGGACAAATGGAAGAGTTTCTTCTCTTCTTCTCGTTCGTCCCTTCGTCTCCCTCGTCATCTTCTCTATGTTTCTTCTTCCTTGTTCTTCTTCTTCATCTTGTTCGCCGTCTTCTTTTTTTATTTGTACTTTCTTTCTTTCTTCACATTATAGGATTCTTCTATTTCTCCTCCTCCTTGATGTCCTGCTCGTCTCATCATCATCATCATCATCATCATCATCATCATCGTCTCCGTCCCCCTTCTTCTTCCTGTACTAAAATCCCTCTAGATTTCTTGACACTGGCGGTGTCAGAGTAATTATCCATAAAGTATGAATGGCACTCAAAATACGGCATATAAATAGACCATAAGCACGACCATGTTCGGAGGGAGGTGAATATGCCCGTACATATATAATCCCCACTTACCAACGTATATTCTCTGTCTGTCATCGTGGAACAGGCCTAGTTTGATTACCACCGACATTGGGAGGATGTGAAAAAGGTTACGAGGAAATCAGTGATAGAATGCCTTCCATCAACTTTCACCCAGTAACACCTCTGCACCCCCTCCCAACTCTCACCCACTATGCCTCTCCTCTCAAAGTCTATATCATGAATGTGTGTTTTCCTCTGTTTCTTACCTTGATTTTGTTGTATGTCATGCATTAAGTTTCTTTTATTCTTTCTACTTGTTCTTAGATTTATCTTCTTTTTCTTCCTCCTCCTCGAAGTTCTCTCCCACTTGCTTTATCCTTCCTGATTCGCTCTCATCTTCCATCCTCTTCCCATGCTCTTCCAACACTACCATTGCCGTCATCATCATCATCGTCATCGTCATCGTCATCATCATCACCATCATCGTCGTCGTCCCCATCCTGTTCTTCCATTTTAGGCTCCTAATTTCTTCCTCCGTGTCCTCCCAGTCTTCCTCTTACAGTATCCCTCCCGTGGAGACCCAACTGTCATAATTTCTTAAAACTGTCTCCGTCAGTCAAGCGCCGCCAAACTCGAATTACAATAATGACTTTGATGCGCTCTTAATTAACTATTTTGGTGCTAATCCGAGCACGGCGGTGTCAACCTGATAACTTGATCTGTTCATCTTTCTTGAACGGCACACCACGTGACAAGCCGTAGCTGAGGAAGTAACGCCCTCCTCGACGCATTCTCTACGACCTCCGGGTTTCTATCTTGTGTCGGAGTCAGGGCTTGTATGGGAGTGGCCTCAGACAAGGCTAGAAGCTGTGCTGTCAAAGAAATTATATGATTGTTACTTGGAACGTTTTTGTTTCTTCCTTTTTATAAGATAATCAGCGCTAAAACATTGGTAAGAAAAAAAATGTTTCGAAAAAACTATAAAGAAATACAGTGTATAAGGTAATGAATCAAGTCTATGTTGCAAATAAGGGTAGATCACGATGTCCTCTATCTGTTTCTTCAGTATAATGTTCACAAGAACACCAAGCAAGTAGGGCCTACATCTCCAAATCAGTTTCATTGCTACCTCAGTAACAATCATTCTAACGCTGGAATAAACAATAACAACAGATGGTCATACTACATGCACTCGGGTCTTACATGCAGCTAGAATGCAGCCTCACAAACCTGAACGTGCATGTTGATGTAATTTCACAGAAGTATCCTGATTAACCATGAGAACTATCATTAACTGTCACTAATCAATTTGCCTCATGACAGAAATTTAATCCTAGCGAAGACACCCACGGCCGACTGTCAATGTCCCGTGTAATTTGTTGTCACTTTAAAGCCCACCTCATTTATCGGAGTGCCATAACTCGATCTTAGCTCCTGTTTAGAACATCATGTGACACGACTTCATGACTCTGTCAATGGACGGGATGTTAGAACTAATGAGCGGAAGATGCTCACTCTTCTGTGTTTTTTCCATATTGGTTTTGGTATTGGCCGATAACACTAGTGACGTCATATATCACGTGAATGAGCCTCGTGCTCTCGGGAGCATCCGGGTCTCGGGAAACGTTGCGTCATCTCAGAACGTAAACTTCATTGCGAGATTGGTTGAAGTCTGTTCTCAAAACGTAAGACGGAAGAACAAAAGTTTGTTGTTGTTTTTTACCTATCATTGCAGCGAAATTTGGTGCAGTTGTGATTTGTGAATAAAGTTCCAGAAGAAACAGCGGCAATGACGATTGGTTTTTTTTCAATTCTATTGCAGATTTTTCGACAACATTGGAAGATACAAAGGTCCGAGTTTCATTTTATACTTTCAATGACAGCCAACCATTGTGGCAATAGGCGTAACATCCTGCTCATTCTAAATTAGTACATCGAAAGAGGTGCATTTTGATGAGAATGGATAAGACTTTAAAAGGTTCCAAGGAGAGGAAGAATGGCTGAATCATTCGTTTCAATCCCAGTCAGATTTCTTTTTAATGTTGTTCTTTCATTTACAAAATAAGAACATCAAAAATAATGTTCCTTCTCAGACAGGCTTTATTGGTCGATCTTTAGGGGCGCGTCTTTCTGTACCGGGCAGGACTAAGTTTTAAACAATGGTCACGATGGTCTAATACAGTGGACACGACCCATTTGTAATTTCCACCCAATGTCCAAGGCAATCCATTTGATTGTCTTCTTATATAGGAATACACTGTAATTGTTCTACGATCTGAGTTTTTGTATCAGAACTCTTTGCCAAGAGTATTCGGCGGGCCCTGGTAATCAAGCAGGAATCTAGACAATGCGAAAGGGGACTTCAGCCGGGTTTTTTTTTTGTGAGACATTCTAGGGGCGACCCAAAGAACGGGTATCCTACTATTCCTATGATTCTGTCAGAGGCATGAACATTATACTGACCAATCCACTCTTACCTGCACTTGACCATTTGAGTCTCGGCCGATTTGCTTTTTTTCCTGGTACGGTAGTACCAGGCGAACATATCAATTATTCTCATAATCTTTGAAAAGATTGACAATAAACTATTCAAAAACTCTACCACAACAACCACTACCACAACAACAACGACAATGACGACGACAACAACAACAACAAAAACACGACAACAACAATGCCACAAGCACGCACACTCACACGTTCAAACACACCTACACGCACATGCAGTCACTCAGACCAAGGAGGTACTAGGCAAGTACCTCCTTGCTCAGACCAGGAAAGGGGGCTATAATTTAAAGGGATAAATCGATGAATGTATCAGTTGTGTTATATGGAGGCAGACTAAGAAAGCTACTTTGATTGCAAATGAAAGTAGGGTGCCTATAATCTTGCTGACTATTCTGCAGGACCCTTTACTTATCTTGAAAGGAAATATCACAAATTTCTTGAGGAGTTATTAAAGCCCGACGGAGGGCTGAGATAGATGATCGAGGTGCATTGAACAGAACACAGGTGTATGATTACTCAGGAGTGAGTCACACCTAGGAACTGAAGCTCCTTGGTCCCTCATTATCCAGACTCCTCGCAAATACCCCGTGGTCACCGTATCTCGGTATAACATTCTTCAATACACAAGGTAAAAGTGGGCTAGATTCCCCCGCAACAGTCAAATTTTCCTCACAATAAAATCAAACTGAGCGAGGCAATTCAAAACAAAGCAAAACGATTAAGGTTGTAAAGAAATCAGTGAAATGCATTCGTTCTTTGCAGTTGCTGACTAGAGACTATTAGATGTCAATTCCACACGTGCAACACGTGGGTTTAGAGAACTACCTTCAGCCAAGGAGGTACACGTATCACCTCCGTGCTTCAGCATTATTACTGTGGAGAATTGATCACTCCCACTCGATCTGGTAACCATAGCAACCAATGTTGAACATCGGTTTGGCACGAGATCTTGTCTCCGGAGTCTCGGATCTTATTATTCATTTTCCGGCCTTCTGGATTCATTTCGTTCTCTTCTTCCAATGCCCCCCCTTTTTTTTTTCTCCTGTGTCTCAAATTCTCTACCTCGCAGGATCACACGGCTTGTTCTTCATTTTTCTGGTGGTGGTTGCCTGCCTTTGATGATTCAACATCTAGCGCCTGCGACTGATTGATAACAAATGGCTTTTATACTTCTATGAAAATGAGAGAGAGAGAGAGAGAGAGAGAGAGAGAGGGGGGGGTGGGCCACATGAAAAAATGTCACACATTTAAACGTCTCCTCGACATAATATTTTCAGAGTTTCCTTCCACATCAAGAGATAATCGAACCCATCGTGTTGCTGTTCAGTAACGTTCCTGACATTAATCCGGCATACTGGATCTGTCACACACATGTGTACCTTGATAAGATTGATATACCTTCAAAAGTTGTCGATATTCAACAGTATCTCTTCCACTCGATAATTATAAAGCATGCTGCACTTACTTTTTAGCTGTCTATCACCAATGGTGATTGCTGTGGTTGCTGTTGGCTAATGGCAATACAAAGAATATTCTTTTACGCGTGCTTAGGGGTTCTTCACTGGGATAGGGATTTTTAGAGAGACAAGAGGAAAAAAATCATTAAAAAATTCTTCCGCTGTCAAGTTGGGAGGTTCTAAAGAGCAATGATGTGGCAGTCGAGTCACTAGCGGGACAACTTCCGTTATCATAGGGATTTTTTTTTCTTCACATAATTCAGTTTTGAGCTACAATTACTGAGACGGTATATGGTAAAGTACAGCACAATATTCCAGACTGCTGTAGTGCCGTCACAGCAACTACAACTAAATTGGATTGAGTTGAATTCATAGCGAAAATAGGCAACGGTTATAAGCATGACATATTTCTGGTAGCCCACCCTTCTTTCAGGGGCCATTTAAGGATGAACTCTTCTCTGCAAATCCATCAAATTTTGACAAAAATTGTCACTGCAGACTGGCGATTGGCATTGGGGCGGTAATTCTCTGTGGTAACAAATCATGGCATTTCGTAATTACGTCAGTTAGCATCGGACTCGTCCATTTTTAGCATCACGACAGCTGTTTTTAGACACTGTTTTATAAATTTGATCAACCATGCAGTGCAGCAATGCAAATGGAGATGATGTTGTGGCTCAGTGGATATCATTCTTAAAGTCCAAGGTTCGAATCGCGTGGTAGCTGCAGCTGTGATGCCCTTTTAGCAAGGCACTTTCCCCTCAATGTCTCATACCTCCGGGTGGGGGGGGGGGAGGGTTACAGCTGCACTTCTCGTGGTTAATTCAATCGAAGCAGTCATTGCTCCTCCAACGACTACGTAAAATTAATGTTATAAAGCATAATTGAAGCTGATTACTAATTTACTGGTGTAATTTTTCTTAATTGCTTTGCGAAACATGATCCAAAGTGACACTATATCTGCCACAGCGCGCGATTAATCTACATGATTGAGCTTGAGCCACTTTAATCCTACTGTATTGTGCTTCCATAATCTTGTGTATCACACTGTATATTTGTAAATGATCAAAAAGATCACTGGATGTTGGATATTTTCTGTTCCATCACGAAAATGTATGATGTGAAGCTCTCTTCATTATCTCGACATAATTATCCGCTACTTGAATTTCTAAATTTGAGTTTGTGTTTTGCCTGATTATTTATTGCCTATGAAATAAATACCATCCTTACCAAATCTGCAGGGTTAATGTCCATTAATCATGCATGCATGGAACGTGAATGTGTAGCTCGACACCATGCACAATGACATGATGTCAACCTGACAAGATGGCCTCATTGGTAAGACGACACTGAAGTCTTGGACATGTAGGACACTTATATTATCATTCACTCGATCTCTCCCTCTCTCTGTTTTCCTCTCACAATTTCATTTTATTCTATCTTATTCTGTCATTTCTTAGAATCTCGCATCGAATCAGGATGAATTTTCGCGAGGCAACGTTTTTCTGCCAGCGCTACGGGGGCTCCCTCTACGCCCTCGACTCGCCGAGTAAGAACAACATCATGCTGAGCTATCTGACGACGGTCTTTGGCAATGGGAGACGACAGAAATTCTGGACCGGTTACTACAAGGCGGAAAACGCCCTCGGGTGGAGGTGGACGACCGGATCCACGTCTCAGTACACGGACTGGGAGCCTGGCAAGCCGGCGACGAGTAACGAGGCCCTGGGAGCCGTCGCCTGGGGTGGCACCCACTATTGGAAGCACACTTGGCAGGACGAGCCGCTGAGTGCGTCATTCGCCTTCATCTGTCAGGCGCCCGCCATGAGCGCCAGTGGCCAGCCGTACCCTCCGCCTACATTCCCTCCTATCCAGCCGGCTAATCCAGGACCATGGCCAGGACCTGGACCCAATACCCCCGTGAATCCTGGCCCAGGTGCAGGACCAGTCAACCCAAACACTCCCATCAACCCTAACGTTCCCATGACTCCTGGAGCAGGACCAGTTAATCCAGGCAATCCTGGCGTTTGGCCAGCTGGAGGCACGCCCAACAACCCCGTGGTACCTGGCACGCCCCTCAACCCCGCGGTACCTGGCACACCCAACAACCCCGCGGTACCTGGCACACCAAACAACCCTGGCATACCTGGCGGCGGTACCCCCAACAATCCGACAATTCCCCGTCCCGGACCAGGCGGTCCCGCCGTGATACGGAGAGGCTACCCTCAACGCTTACAACATTTGTTAGCTGTCCCATAATGCATCACCACGATATGTATAAAATATTCCCCGTCACTTGCCAAGGACATGTGATAGACACTGCCACATAATATACGTTGACATTGTATGGATCCCGGTTTTCATTAACCACTGAACACAACGCAGAGGGGATGACATCTGTCAAGGCCGTTATACTTAACTTTTATCAAGTTCATTTCATACTAGATGAAAAAATAAAGAATAGTTATCAGTGATTTCGCTTCGCGTCTGTTCAACAAATAAACTGTTCCTTATCTGGCTATAATACACTTTCATAGACGTAAGTAGCGATCTGTTTACTTCAGTCCAACTTTCCACTGAAGGGTCTCAACGTTGCTTAAGTTTGCCGTACCTTGTGAAAAAAAGGAAAAAAGCCAGAAACCACTAGTTTTGACTCAAAAGGGCATATAAAGCACCTCATATTACATAAAGTTTGCCAACCTATATCCCTGAAAATTTTGAGATTCAATCAGCTCCAAAGGCACACATCTGGCACATCACTCTTTCCTTTTTTACGCATGAATGAAGAACCCCGTGCAATACGTGTAAGAGTTGTAAGTCTTTCGATTGTATTTTTCTATTCGTTGTATAGTGTACCAATGAAAATGAAGATATTGTTATAAAGAATAAATGTTATGTACATACTCAGTGTACAAAAAGAAATGATATACGTTTCTCGTGTCATGCGTCTTGGTATCCGTATCGATTCTTCACTGGTTATATCCAAAGAAGATGTGTTGATAACGATAACGATTTGTTGTGTTTCACTTGTTTTTGTCTTGAGGGGGGGGGGGGTTGTAATAAGAATCAAACGCAAGGAAATTCAAGACGAAGATTATATGAGCAAGTGTTTGCCTTTATGGTTCAAAAGAAACCTTGTTCTCGTAGAGAACGATACCCTACTAAATCTAATTTGGAGATTTCGATTTCTTGCTTGACTATTTAATACCTACACAAAGTGCCCGAAATAATGGCCCGGAGATTGTACATTTTCTCATATAGGTCGTTCAGTTTGTGATTCGGTGGACAACCTGTTGATATACACAGAAAGTAACGGTGCCACAAAGATCTCAAGATTAAAGGGTGAGTACAGTTCCCAGGTCGAGGTGAGGATTTAGCTTTTTACGTTTTGCGAGATATTCAGAAACCACTCTATGAGATGTCAAAGAGCATGCAATTCTAAGGGGTATCAAAAGTTTATTTGATGAAAATAGGTTTTAAAATGGCTGAGATATCCAAAAACAAGGTGAAACAAAGAGATCCTAATAAAGTTGTGGCATGTCGCCTTTTATCATTATCACTTTCTTGGATATCTCAGCAATTTGAAAACCAATTTTCATCAAATAAACGTTGAATCCTTTTTAAAATTACATGCTCTTTCATATTTCATAAAAGGTTTCTCATTATCTCATCACTTAAGAATGTTCAAAACATGAATCCCCACCTCAACCAGTACTGTACAGTCCCTTTAAATCTAAAGCTGCCTGAATTAAAAATGATTGACAGGCATCAATGTAAGGGGTCTTGTGTACAATTCTTCTATTACAATGGTAGTTCATTACTACTGATCATGCTGACGGTTGAACATTGAATTATTCTCTTTTTGTTTCATTTGCTTCCTTTGATGTGAAAATGTGTTCTTTGAAAAACAAACCAAGAAAGTTCCGATTGACTCTACCGCATTTATTTCTTTTTCGATATACCATTCTACTATCTACTATCATCATCATCATCATTTATCATCTTTCAGTGCAAATTCATCTAAAGTCTTGGAATAAATGACAGCAATTGAAAGTGTCAAACAACTTATGAACGTGCATACAAGTAAAACCTGACACACTGATGTGAGGGACTATCTAAACAGCATTATTGAGTTAGCTATGTTATAATGTGCAGTCCAGAAAATTAATAATTTTATTAGAAAAAACGATTGTATGACGACTGCGTGACAACGCGAAGGAATGAACATAATGCATTATTGAGATGTTACTATTAGGGGGAAACACAAACACGAATCCTGCCTGTTTGGAACCGCTTTGGGCATAGAATCCAAAGGATACGAGCAACCTCCTAACAGCAGTGTATCAACGTAGGTAGTAACAGTGTCAAGATTGTTCACCAATCGGAGGTTCAACGGGTTCATATCGGTAAAGGTAATAAAAAGTCCCGTCAATCCAGGTCCCGCACCGCATAGTCTTGGACGGTGTACAGTTCTTGTATCTTGACATTATAAATAGTGGTCTGTTCACCTATGATCAACCAAAGAAAAGCTGATCATCATCACCAGAATAGGCTAGTCTTTGTCTTTTAACCCGAAGAAATACCTTGACATACAGGGTTTCTTCACAACTGTCGGAAAGGCTCGGTTAATTCCGTCCGCAACCCGCTATATAACAGATGATAATTATCACGTGAGGAAAACACCGACATCATTTTCATCTCCTTTACCTGCATGTGCTTCAGAATCTTTAGGAGTGCCTTTAGTTTGGTCTCTTTCTTCCTCGTTATCGTCCTCGCTATCGTCCTTGTCGTTGTTGTCTGTTCCAGTACCGTTTATGTCAACGGACTTTGGGAGTTCGCTCCCTTTTCCAGTGATGGAGCTTGTATCTTCCGATTTATCTGCACTAAAAGAAGATGAGGAGCCCGTGCGATCGTCGGCACTAGGTATGGACGCAGACGATGAGGGCGCCCTGACACTTTCGTTCGTTTTGCTTTGTTGACCGCGGTTTTTCTTGTAACTTGTTGAGGACGTACTCGCTTTACTCGGGGACGATTTTCGAGAGTTTGAAGAAAATGTTGTCGAGGAGTTGCTCCCATTACCTGAGCTCTTAGGAAGAGTGAGGGCTAGCATGTCACTTCTATTATTGATACCTGAGGTTTCCGATGGTCTATTTGCTCTTCTTGGGATCTGATGAATGACTCTCCTTTGTGCTGCAGTGCGTTTGTACACTCCTGCCCTTCCAACGGGCACACTGCGTTTGGTTCCGGGAACATTTTGCTGGTAACCAATCGCGGGAAGTCGTGTGGGGGCTCTACGACGACGCGCATTATTACGCGAATCCACTACATCTTTTAAAGATGGCGTTTTCCCCAAGTCGGGTGGCGTATCGATAGACTCGATTTCTCTGACCACTTGTACGATGGCGCGAAATTTCCAATGCAGTACATCATAGTCGTGCTGCGTAATGCTTTCGTTTTGCTCGTTTAGGAGTCTAACCGATTCGATACCTGACTGTAAAGCCTTAATATCTCTTTGCAGTATGTCGGCGCGCTTCTTTTCCTTTGAAGCTTTGGCGCGCTGTGCAACCTTTCCCCTTTCATTGGCCTCCTTTTCTCGCTGTGACTTGCTAAGCTGTTTCTTCACATTATCTAAAGCTTTCTGCAACTCAGCCATTTTGTTTTCACTTTGTCGAAGAGTTCGGTTTTTCTTCGCCTGTGAGTCGATGAGTCTGTAAGAAAAAAGGAACAGGCATGTCTTGATATCGATAGCAATGGCAGAGGAGAAAATACAACTTTCAATTGCCCGATGATTCTTTGATTTTAAGGGCAAGGGAACAACAAAAGTCTGGAGATGTATGCCACCAGTATTTAATCAAAATTGATGAATGAATAAGATATAGGACTTACGTTGGGCCGGTGTTATCAAACCGAGAAGTTTTATTGAAAAAGTGTAAAGAACATGCATTCTCATAACTCACATGAATTGAATAGAAAGCACTCATAAGGGAAAATCGTAATCTAACGGGGAGGGGATAATTAGTTCACCAATCTCCATCTTCATCGTCTGCACATCATAAAAAATCACAAAAATTGTAGTGAAGATTGCAATCTTTTCACACCATTGCAAACGTGGCTCCTTTATCTATGCGAAGCCCTTTAATGAACATTGTATGGTAGTTTCCATCAAAAAAATAAACGAACAAACAACTCACTTACTCATAAAGTTTGAAACCTTTTTTTTTTTTTGAAAAAAATGTATAATGTTTACTGTGATTTTTTTTCAGGGCAAATGCATGAACAAACAAAGTAAGCCAAATAAATAAAGCGTATTTAAGTTATCAGTACATAGCTTAAAATAACACTTCTTTGAGGAAGGATACCATAACTGACAAAAAACAAAACAAAACAAAAAAAAAAGCATTGATGACATACTTTTGCCTCTCCATTTTCACACTCTCCAAAGCCTGAAGGGATTTGGTGCGTTGTTGCTTCAGGCTCCGCCTCAGTTTTTCCGTCTCCTCTTGCACGTTCCTCTTCGCCGCCTCCCTGGCCTCAGCCTCCCGCCTGCTGGCGTCCTTCTTCATTTTCTGCTGTAACCTAGCAACGGATTTGGCGTGCCTAACTTTCATGTCCTCCATGACTTTGCGCAGCTCGTGGAACTTTTTGGGATAGCTCTCCAGTAGAAGCGATACATCGTCGGGCAATTTCGGGCCGACAACCCCCTGGCTGACTGTTTCCGAGCTATTTTCGTCATCGTAGATGTTTCCGAAATTGCCCGATCTTTTCACATCAACAATCGATCCATCTTTGTCCTTTGAAACGGTACCCGAGTCCGTCTTCGGCTGCTGCTTGCCGACGCGCGGAGAGGTCGCTGTTGCCTCCTCTTTTTGTAGAGTGGAATCGTCACTGGAAGAAAGTGCCCCATTCTGGATCTTTTGAGCCGAATGTTTGTCCCAATCATCCCTGCCTTTCTTTTCCCTGGCCACATAGTCGTCGAGGCGTCGATACGAGTCTTTGAAGTCCTTGATGAGAGCCTTGACGTCCACATGTTCGACGGAAGCTAGAGATAAAAATGAAAAACGAACACAGTTTGACAAAACCGTTGTAATATTACAGTTTCGTGTCATAACGTTTACTGTCATGAATAATGATATCAACTAACTTTTTTTTTGGTCACTATACAGTGTACATTTCATGACCATAACGCACATATTCTAAATACACCTCCATTACATTTTCAGTATTTTTTCTCGCTTTCATTGTAAATATGGAGATTGGGAAAGTGGATAATACCCATATGGACTTACAAAGTAACACGTGCAAGGAATGCCCCATATTATGAATTACATCAGGTCGATCGGGCTAGCGGGTCTGCGCTTAGAGAACAGCGTCAGTGCACATCTACTACTCTTGTTCACGTTGTACGCATATAATACACCATGCATACACAAAGGGAGTGCAATGAGAAGGAGAGAATCTGAGGGAAGATAGAAAACAAAATACGAGAAACATGTAAAGAGAGAGAGAAATTGAGATAGGTAGACAGATAGATAGACAGGTACGATAGATAGATAGATAGATAGATAGATAGATAGATAGATAGATAGACAGACATATATAGACTGATTGGTGGACGGATGTAAAGATAAAGAAAGAAAGAAAGAAAGAAAGAAAGAAAGAAAGAAAGAAAGAAAGAGAAAGAGTGAGACAGAGAATATTTTGTGCCCGTCTTTAACAACAAGACTTTAGACATTGCGATGTTTGTTAATCTATTGTGCTGTGCACCGTTTTATTCCGCGACTCATTTCAGGCGCATATTTGACAACTCGATTTTCGTCACCCGGATACGAAGCCAAAGGAGAAGTAAGAATTTCGAAGACAGCCGAGTAGGATGATCGGTGAAGAACTGATCTAGTTAGTGCACCATTTATTGTAATCTCTTTGATTTGAGTTGGTACACATGAGTCGGTTCATAGTTCTGTGATTTATTTTCGTCTCTAAAACAATAACATTATACACGCATTGATTACGCCGAGTTTCGTACTCCGAGTCTCGTGCAAATCAAATCCAGTGTGCAATGTTCAATATGCTGGCATACCAATGTCTTCAAATGGGAATGTCCCAAATGTACTACAGTATAATACTAACGATTGTTTGATAATCAGCCTTTTTTTTTTCTTAGAATAGTGCATCGATATTCTTGCGTAGTAGTAAAACTGGCAATGTATCTCAACTGTCTTTTACAAACCTCAGGCATATGCTCTGTGGTAGTCAGGTAAACCGGTTGTCAACGAGGAATGCAATGCCATGTCATTTATATACTATGCTAAACCGGTCTCTGCTATGTATTGAAGTGAGCCCGTTTCGCAAGGTATCAAAGGTGTTTCGAAACAAGAATATTTCCGAGTCAGCTAGAAACAAACTTGTGTCCTGCACTTGATATTTAGTTAACAAAACAATTAAGGCGACGATTGAATACTTTTGTATGTTATAGGAACACGATTACGTGTTGTACGAAGACTTAAGAGCTAAAGTATACGAAACAAACGAACAATCAAATGAATGTCACTAATTTAGCGAATATTTCGTTTAGCTGGAAGTCGGAAACTTATAAGGTGGGTTGTATTTGCAGGTTGATTAAAAAAAAAGAAAGACTGCTATAGAATGCTTTTAACAGTACCTAATAATCATATTTATCATTATCAATATCAACATTATCATCATCATCATCAATATCTATATTTATGACTGTAATATCATTACAGTCATAAATATCACAAGTATCCAATGTCATCATAATTATACTAGTTAGGCAATAATTGCCATCATTTTAGTACAATTGCCAAGGGAATTGAGAATATTTTGGCGATGAAAAAATATGCTATTCAATGTTGACAAAATTTATGACCTTCCCATTAAAGTAGTCAGAGTATAAAGGTTATATTATTTCCATAAAAGATGTTTCCATACGATAGTAGCATCTCGTAGCAACAGCCAATCAAGAAGCAGGATTTTTTGTTTTTTCAATTACCATGACATTTGCCATTGCAGCAAGAGTTGCTGTCATAGCAACTTCTTTTTAAAATGGAATTTGTTCCCAGGTGACATATCTCTATCACGATTACTGATAAAACTAGAAATGTCGCTACAGCAACTGGTTATACCCCCGCCAAACAACATTTCATAAGCTTTGGTCAAAACAACATTTCATAAGCTTTGGTCAAAAAACTGAGGAAGTAGTTAAATCCGCAAGATCTTTCCTTGATCTTCTGCCATTAATATGCCGTTACCATGGCAACGTACTTTCGGGTACTGTCGAAAAATGCGTCTTGCACATCTACAACCAAAGGCACACATCTGTACCAAGTTTCATGGAAATTGGGCAAAAACTGAGGAAGTAGTTTGCAACACAAAATTTTCCATCATTTTGGCTCATAATATGTGAGCTGTTATCATGGCAACATACTTTTTGTCACTGTCAAGAAATGTGTCACGCTGACCTATATCCTAAGACAAACATTCAATATGAATTCCATGAGAATTG
Source organism: Diadema antillarum (assembly GCF_040938485.1). Classification (NCBI taxonomy): domain Eukaryota; kingdom Metazoa; phylum Echinodermata; class Echinoidea; order Diadematoida; family Diadematidae; genus Diadema; species Diadema antillarum. The sequence goes on along the minus strand of NW_027271833.1, from coordinate 151,014 downwards.
GAAGAACACTGATGAAGCAGTTTTGCCATGAAGCATTTTGCCCTATATTTTACCAATAACATGCCGTTACCATGGCAACGCACTTTTTGCCACTGCGGAAATATGTGTCTTGCACATTAACATATTCAGATGAACATCTGTACCTAATTTCATAAAAATTGATCAAAAACTGTGGGAGGAGTTCGCGACGCAAGATTTGTACCCATTTTTGCCCATAATATGCCGTTACCATGGCAACGTACTTTTGGGTACTGTCAAAAAATACGTCTTGCACATCTACAACCCAAGGCACACATCTGTGCCAAGTTTTATGGGAATCGGTTGAAAACTGAGGAAGTAGTTCGCGACGCAAGATTTGCAACGGACCGACCGCCCGACCGACCGCCCGACCGCCCGTCCGCTGATTCCTATATACCCCCTTCAAACTTCGTTTGGCGGGGGTATAATGAAAGGATGAAAGCATAGCTTTCCACAACTCGTTTCCATTACAGTACAAAACAGGTGAGGATTGGGAGTACATATAATGTATTTAGAATTTTTACGTCAAAATCGGTGTGAAAACACAATTGGGTGTTTTCTTTTCTTTTTCCCTTTTTTTTTTCCGTAGCACTCGTTACTCGAGACAATGATTTCAGCAGAGCACGATGGAGAACGCAATCAGATAGAACGATTTCAATAATTTCTTACCATGGTCTTTCTTTGTCGTCTGCTTCACTGCTCCTTTCTTCGGTGGCGCGAACATTTTTTGTGCGGACCGTTTCTCCAGCAAAGACGTTTGATAAGTCAAGACCAGTTTTCGCACGCTTCTAATATCAAATTACTTACAAATCCAAAAATTGTCATCAATATTCTACACAAAATCATTTGCTGCCATCACCTTACTGGAAGACAGATAGGAAAAATCACTTGATATCGGGTTGTGAACAATTACATGCAGCGGAACTGCAAAGAGCAAAACGGTGCCGTATGTTCAACCGCATGTAGTTGCTTAGCAACCTTTCTTGTGTGACAGGTGTGTACTTGCACCCAACGCCTGGTTAAGTCAAATACGAGATTTCAATGTCAACGCTAGCAGCGCATTGTTGACACAGCGCATTGTTGTCCGAGTGCATGACGTTGTCAAGTTCCTAGCTACATCGTGTATGCATTCACACCCGGACATTCGCAGCAGGTACGTTGATCCGTGATTCACACAGAGAACTATTACTTCTTCTTTTTTTTTTTCAACACGTCTTTAATGCTTTTGTGAAAAACAATAACAAAATAAAACATTTGAACTACATGTACCAACGCGCCCATATCAAACGAGTAAAGACAATGGTTGTGAAGCTTGTATTGAATTTGCAGTGTCTGTGAGAAGAGTGATGTTCCAGTTGGATGAAAGTGCACAAGAGGAGTCATTAAAACCAGATGGCCATCAACAATCTTGTGTCTGCGCACTGCAAAATATCTGAGCAGTCTGGCTACGGCATATAATGTGACGGAAATATCAAACCTTATCGCTATTAAATGTATGGCTCTGCACGAGCGCTTTTCTGATTAATGGCCTGTATGATTAACGAGCCATGTATGTCTATAACGACTGATGACATCAGTATACAATAACATGCAAGTCTTGCTCCATTTATAGCGCTCATAGGATCAAGGAGGACCTCCATACTTGCAGGTACAATGTATCAAAGTTGCCTTTGTTTGTTGAGCCTGAGACACGACGCTCTATAGACTCCCGTCTCGAGGGCTTTTTTCACTCTCACACACCGGACAAGCTTTTCTCACGCCTAAAACAGAACAAAACTAAACAAAATAAAAACCGAAACAAAAAACAAAAACAAAAATAACTTAACAAACATTGATTTCTAACAACATCGACCACATTCAAATGTCTAGTTCAGTGGACAGTCTTGTCAAACAATCTAACTTGATTTTCCCTCTGTTCTAATAATTATCCTTAATGAAAGGAGTAGGGAAAATCTAGAATAAAATAAAGTATTATTTGGAGAAACTGGTGATTCTGCCCAGGTTGTCAACTGGCTCTGTTTAAGATTATACAGTGCTGTAGAATGAAGCTATTTATGTATACGGTGTGTAAATATGTATCATATTTGTACAAAGACAACACAACTACAAAGAGATAGAATATGTATTAGATATCATGAAGGTCAGGTACAACAGAGAACACAAGTTCAGTACTTGGTATAATGTCATAACTCATCCATTTCTTTTGATTTATTCATTTGCATTGTCCTCAACCAGACAACCCTTAACAATTCAGAATTCACAAAAATGTCCTCAATTTCATCTGAACACATTATGCAGAGTGCCTGAGATTGAATACCATTAACCATGTTTCATACACACCAAAACCGCAATCAGAAAATAAACTTGAAATGTATCATACTACAAGTATAGCATACAGTGCGAGAAATAAACAAACAGATAAACAGTAATCTAGAATCTGTATAATATATGGAGGAGCAAGAAAATGGCTATTTAGTCGCTTCTGTACTTGAAGATGGACGGGAAAATAGCTCTGTACACACTATTACACACATCTACCATGTGGACGTGTATGTTCACTTTGACCTAATTAGAAGCACACATAGAAAATCAGCAAAGTTGTACACAATATTAAATCAAAATCAACTTTAGGCATTGAAGCTTTTTGATAATCTCAAGCAGTACACATAAGTAATAAGTTAATCTTCTCTAACTGATGTACAATTACACAACTAGAATACAGCTGGGGATGACAACATGAAAACACATTATTCTTATCACTTCCATCAATTACTACATCATCGCTAAGAATTCATGTTGTTTATTTTGTGTGGAAAGTCATTTAAATGTTTGTATTTGGTTCAACAACAGATATATTTTGATATTCATATTGAGAACAAACGGGGATACAAACCAATGCCCGTTCATGTTCTTTTTTTATCTGATATTCATTCCTTTCAATATGAATACACCCTGCCTTATAACCCTGAAGATAAAATGCTGTGGACTTTACATCCATTACATGTACCTTCTCCTTAATATTGATGACAAAGTGTTCCATAGTCTCTGAACAGCATGTAACAGAATAAAGCTAGCGAACAAAGAAATATAAACTGAAATCAAAACAAAATGGCAAAGCTCTGTCTCGGAATGACACATTGTACAACATCATAATCTATTATAGTAATACACAAATAAATGAATATGTTTAAGTGCAAGAACACTGTATTGTATGCCGAATCATCATTTACAATTACACTCTCAACTCCCCTATTAAATAGAATGACAAAAGGAACTGAAATTATATAATCTTTAAAGTTTTAGTCAGCTGTATATTATATCTCAACAATGTACAGTGAAAAAGCAAAAGTGTAAATACGCCCAAGAGGTGATGAAAACGAATATGATGCACACATTATTAACAGCATATGAAAGATTTGTCCAACGTCTGAGTGAAAGAAAAGACAAATATAAATGAGTAAAAGTTATGTCTATTATATCTTAAGACTACAAATAATGCATTAAACGAAGATAAATTCCTACATATGAGAGCAAATGAGTCACAAACAAATGACAGAAACATTGAACATAACAATAATATGGATAGACTATCAATAGCTACCATTTTCAATGAAAATCCTATTAACAAAACTGACAAATTAAATTTCATACTACACTGTACTAATACCAGTAAATGCACATTGAATTAAGACTGACATAGAAATTACTACAGCAACAGTAGGCTTTGGGAAAAGTACATGTACACTACTATGTAATAACTCTGCATTCATAAGATAACTTATGACGCTGTCTCATCCAACTGTACATACAAACTTTGTTCTGGGTTTTCCTACACATACATGTATATACATGATATATAATCTGTACAATTTTCACATTGCAGTTCATGGTGAGTTCCATTGCTCTGTATCAGATTACATCATTTCATCATAACCGCCTGTACAGCAAATCACAAACTATTTGAATACATAATGCACCATTATAACTATGCACAGGCAAAGAAATATCTCAAATATCCCAGTTCTACACAAAGAACTACAGAATATGAATCAGGGCAGATTAATCACTTCAAAAATAATATATACAGCAACTGGCTGGCTGTAGATGCACCATATCTCTAACTTACATCCACTGATACAAATATTTAGTATGAATAATTATATAGTGTATCATATTTCTTCAAGGTGCAATATTTCATGCATCTATGTCGACTCACTCTACTGAACTTTATGAAAATAGCAATACTGTACCTACAATTTGTACAACAAATTTGACAATGACTATTACATGTACACAATCATATTGACATTAACCCGTTCAGGACGAATCCTGTGTAAACTCGGGCAGGTGTCTATGGGAAATGCGTGTTGTGGCAAAATCAGTCCGTCCTTAACGGGTTAACATTGATGTCATAGTTTACAGCTACATACCTGTAACAAGTCAGTTTCATTTGGAATTTATTTGTTTAGTACTACAAAATTCAAGGCTTGACAGTTTGTAATCACCAATGGTACTGTTCTGAAGGAAAGTTCATTGGTTCACATCGTCTCATCAATCTGGTTCAAGGCTTAGTAAAAGGAATTGCATGAATTCACATTTTAGGGACGTCAACAAGTCTTTCTTAAAGTGGGATGACATCCAATGTGTATCATAATTATGAAACCATTAGTAGATCTACTGCTTCAAAATAATGCTAGGCATACAGCTTGATGTTGCTGATGGGGGAAAATTCAAACTACACGGCACTTAACAAACAGTAATGGATCCACACATATGCCAAAGCACTGTGGAAACTTTGCTTTAGTCTATGATACAAAAGTGCAACATATTTTCATAAACACATTCTAACTACCTCTTGGTTTCTAAATCTTAAAGGTATGACATCTACTGTACAATTTGGTCTAGGGTGGCAGTATCCAGCAGTGCAGGTACAAGTTTTTAAATTCTGGATTTCTATGGCCGAGTTTACTTCTTAACCCCTGCAGTGCTTTTCTGTTGGACAGTCCGCACATTCTGCAAGGGTGGTCTCATCACGGACTGGCATAGATGATCTGAAACTATGCAACGCTCAATGGAGAGGGAGTCTGTATACCCTATGTACAGAACTGCATATCTTTATCTCAGTGATGTCACGATGATCAATTATGTGGGACACTCACACTGTTGCATGTGAATGGGAGTGTTTCATTGAACATTATGGCCAGGTTTAGAAGGGAACTAATCAAATGCCTATAAACAGCTCAAGGAAATAAATGCTATTTAGTGAATAGGGACTCGAAGAGTTAGTCTTGTTTCTATTTCTGTTTGACATGATTGTAAGTAGGTCGGTAGCCTTATGTTCCTTCCACTGTCATACATACTGTTCAGTCATTCCTTTCCCTGGCCTCTTTAGGAAAGGTATAATGAATTGATTTCCTATTCAATGAATTACTATCTTTCTACACAAATACAACGAAAAGCAAAGGAGCATTCTATTTCTAAAACATAAACACAAATGTACACACGCGCACACACACACACACACACACACACACACAAACATAATTATAATTTCTGCACATTCATGTTTTTATGTCTTATCAAGGCCTTACAAAGCCCAAGAATAATAAGTATCAAATTCTTATTTCAACTGCAATTTACAAGGAGAATCATATGTACACACTGACACACATAGTACTTTTAGTCATCATGCCAAATTTACTTGGCACACTTATAGATGTGTTACAGGTTTCAAAAGTTCCCTCATCATAGAATCACACCATGCTCAACTCTCAGAATGCTAACCAGTGGCAGTTGACTTTACTACCATGGCATGCATTAGCTGAAGGAGTGAACCCTGTACCATTGATTGCTGGAGATAATTCACTCTGATTCAGCAGCATGCATCTAGTATTCACTTGTTCCTCCCAGCCGATCCCGCGCTACCTTGTCTTCTTGAGGCTGCACCTGGAGACAGAGAGAGATAAAGGTATGACATAAGGTAAAACCAGAAATTTTCGAGCGCATTTTAATTTCCCGCAATTCACAAGAGCCAAGATTTGCAACATTTCATACAGGTGAAAGTTCTTGTCTACATGATATGCATTGAATGCCAGAGGCACAATTCGCGAAACTAAAAAGGCCGTTGGCTGCAATCCACAAAAATTGCATAAAGCAAAAATTTCTTGCTTTACAGTAATTGAACATAATTGATGTGATCTTGGATCACAAACCAACCAAAAGTTGCTAGATAAGATTTCTGACTTCATGATCAGATCAATGGAATTTCTGGAAGATGATTTCAATTTTAAGGTCACATTGTGACAGAAGATTCTCGGCTTGGCAGTGCTGTATATCTCATGAAAACTAGCTGGTTCTATCCCAACATGGGAAATGATGGTAAATAAAAAACTTAAAGCAGGCAACTGTAGAGTAAAGGTTTAGAAGATAAGGTAATATTCAAGTGCATACAGTCATCCTTTATTGTTCATGGTACAAATAAGTGAATTATTGCACGAACCAGTGGGTAATATATGCAGAGTGAGGACAGACAGACATACAATGCTTCTGGCAATCCTTTGTGACAGAAGCACAAAAACTCTTCTATGTGTTCCTGCATAATGTTTGAGAGTCATCCTTCACATAGTTCACTGCTGTAAAACGCTTGCATACAGCAGCTTAGAATCTTAGTTATAACACAGTAGTTTTTATGCTGAAAACTAAACCAAAAACAAAACAAAGAAAAAAAATCAGCATGATCCATATTATATAATGTACTAGTAATAATTTGCATGTGTGTGTTTACAAACACATACATGGTACAACTTGTTCTGAAGAAAGAAGCTTTTCTATGGTCTGATCATGATAACCGGATCTAGACCCGTACAGCCATGTGAAACATGCATGACAAGTGGTTGTCATAGGAACTGGATTGACATCATGGTTACCTGGAGTTGTCTTTCTTTGAACAAAAACTCAGACTGTCATCATTCGCCCACGCTCTCTGCAGCACGAGCCACATCACACACAGTCACACACAGACAAATAAATATCTTTTTCAGTCTCCCAAAACCACACAAGGACACAAAAAGTGCATTAGACATTTTTCTCTTCATCCTAGTACCAACGCCACTAAAAATAGCAAGTTAGACACTGGGGTGAAATTGGTCAGTGAAGAGCTAGTCACATATTTATGGTTTGGTATGCATGTTTGCAGCACAAATCTCTGAACAATTGTGTAGCGCTTTCATTTCAATCAAAGGGCAGGCTAGTAGTATCATCTTGGAATATACTGAAATCTATTCCAATCTGGTAATGTGTTTATTCGGAGTAAGACAACCAGAGAGCATTTTGTTCTCTAGCAAAATCAAATCATCTGCAACGAGTTAAATTCACACAGCAATATCTCAGAGGGATCTTAAGAATTACAATATTAGAAGAGGGAAAGAGGGAAAAATTAGAGTTTTGCACACACACAAAAAAAGAGAGAAAAGAAAGGAGTATGGGTCCATTTAATGAAAGTCTTCATGAGAGATGTTTTGCTCATAAGACACACTTATGAGAGACTACATGAAATGGATTTTACATCTCTCTGAAAGTCTCTTACAGCTACATTTCAGCAACTTTGGCCATTCTGAGATATATATAAAGACTTTAAATTGATGACTTTATGAAATGGACCACAGGACAAAAAACACTTCAACTAAAAGAGGAATGAACTGCAGGGAGGTGGGGGGCAGAAGTGAAAGAGTGTAGAAACTAGTGCCTATTCACAGATTCAAGCACATAATTAGTAACAACTGCTCTCACTCCATTACAAAATAAAGTGTAGGGGGCATCAACTGTGATTCCACAGATTCACTCTGAATCAAACTCAAAGTGCAGGGTGACTTCACACTGAGTGAGCCATGTCTTACTCTGCGGCTTGATATGCAGTGGTGATACTTCCTTCTCATCAGTTGCATTATGGGAAGGCTGACCTGATTCCATATTGGCAGCAAAAAGTGGTATGAACCAAATGAGATAATCATGACAGCAAGATCACCATGAAGAATTTGATCGTCTTATTTTCAGTCTTCATTTCTCTTTATGGGGGAGGGAAGAGGATGGAAGCCAAAAGGAATTACACAAAGAAGAGGACTAAACCTGTAAATAGGTGTACATGTATGTACTGATATTTCTGAGGGTATCCTATCATTCATTCTATTATTCATCATGAGAGTCGCAAAAAGACATAATAAGCCTTTTCACAGTTTTCATCTCAAGCAATGATTTCAATGTATGAGAGTAATCTGTACACATGTTCATGTTATAACATCTGTCCATCTGTCTGAACAGCAATGCTTCCTATACAAACAAAAAGGTTGGAGTCAGTGGAAACTATTTTAGGAACGGTCTTTAGGGAACATTCAATTTGGCACAATTAATGCATTTGAAGTGATGAAAAAATCCTGTGAAGTCATCATATCACAAAATACATTTTAAGCTGGACAGCTGGGATCAGAGACGGAAGGGATTTCACAGGATGACTGGCTATATATGTATTTCACCAGTGACCACTCATCATGGCAGACAAAGAACAATTATTTCTTTTGTTTTGTTTGATTTGTTTTGTTTTGTTTGAGTTTGATTGCAGAAGAAAAAGACGGGGGATATGGGTGCATTGAATAGATTTCCCCAGTAATCTCTAGCATATGCCAGGCTGCCAACACATCACACATTAGAATCAAGAAGATTCCAAAAGAACAATTGTGGGGGATACGTGTGTGGGCAACTCTAAGCTCCCAGATCATGGCAGCTTTAACATCCTTTTGTCAGAAAATAAAGAGACATGCGACCTTCTGTATGCCACATTAATTCCTGTCCACAAGTAGGTGTGTGAAATTGGTGAACATTTGACTCAAATTCATACAGAAAGGGTTAAAGGCGGTATGAAACAACTGGTGAGTGGCTTTTCATAGAGTACTTTAATCTGTGTGGCTTTGCCGTGCAACGATGCCACCTCCTTTCCCTAGTTGCATGGTGGGAAGTCCGACATGATTACGTGGCCGGATGAGGGACAGACCACAAAGAAATGGCAGTGTCATTGTGATAGCACATGATCCTGAGGACTTGTGACATGTTACATTTCAAATCTGTAACATGCACATTTCCAAAGAATACACATTGTAGGAATCACATGTAGAGAAAGATCTCTCCCTTTTTTTTCTTTTTTTTTTTGGGGGGGGGGGGAAGGAAAAAAAAACATTAAAAAAATGTAAAAAACATCTGTACCAGGGTCTTTATACTAATGATCTTAAATACTTTATCAGAGCATACACATAGTGATGGACAACAGTGTGAGTACTTAGACACACAAGTACCCTCCATGTATCACAATAAATATGTACCTTCATGAAACATTTGACTTTTAAATACATTCTGCATGTTAAAAAGAGTGAGATGAAAACAATCTTGCATGTTCCTGCACCTCAATGGAAAAGAAAATCAGTTCATTTTTCATACCAAAGGCAAAGTTATCAAAGTGTGGTCATTAAACTTCTGCACAGCATGGTGAAACAAAAAAAAAGAGAGAAAAAAAGAGAGAAAATAACAGCAACCAGCTAATGCCAACAACAAATTATGAAGGCCTACACTTATCCTGAAATTCAATACACAGCATCCAATTCACTTCTCACAAACTACATAATATACATACACAATACATTCAAAATATCAAAATATCTTGAAATGATATTGTTAACCCGTTGAAGACGAGTCCCGAGTATACTCGGGTTGGTGTCTATGGGAAATGCATGTTGTAGCAAAATCAGTCCGTCCTCAACGGGTTAATAGTACATGTACCTGCATTGAATGCAGACAGATTGGTAGCTGGTGTGCAGAAAACATGGTTAGGCACGCACATTATATTGAGAAAGATGACACTGTTAATGCACACTTTACGCCTGTCACACTTTCTGTCAAAATGTCACTTAAATGGAAACTTTAATTAGAAGGGTACAAACATTGCTTTTTTTTCCTCTATACAAACTGCAAAGAAAAAGGATAACTTGGTGGTGAAAATATGATGCATTTTTGCTGAATTTTACAATTCAAACAGGAGAAAAATGTTGTTAAACAGCACAAGGTGTGAATAGTGCACAACATGAGCTACAACTTAAAACATGTGGGGGGGGGAGGAGAAAAAAAAGTCTACTGCTTGAAGTGAGATAAGGAATCTGTGATTACAATACATGTTACATATTAAACTTTTAATGTGCTGGTTGAAGTCAGATCACACGAAACCACTGGAGGTCTTACTCGCTGGCTTGCTCTGCAATGATGTCACTTCCTTTTCAGATGCATGGTGGGATGCACGACCTGTTTAGATGGAGGCAGGCATGGATTGCATGGATCAACGGCAATAGCATTGGCACGGACTGTCTATCCTGTGAAAGGTCTAGGACTATAATCACTTACACAGATTACGCCTCATGGAGACATGTACAGAAATGCTACACTTAGTATGGAAGTGTGGTGGATCAAAATAGGGAGCAAAGATGACACCTTACCATATTCAAGAGTATGAACATGACAAAAGTGTGAATGGTAAAAGGTGTAAATAGTGCACAAGGTAAGCTTCTAAGTGGAAAATATGGGGAATGGAAAAAAAAACTACCAATCAACTGTTTGAAGTGAGGCCAGAGAAGCAGTGATTGTAATTGTGTCGTAACACATGGATTGCTACATTTTGTTAATGTGCAGGTTGAAGTCACACCAAACTGTTGGAGGTCTTACTCGCTGGCTTGCTCTGCAATGTTGTAACTTCCTTTTCAGATGCCACTTCCTTTTCAGATGCATGATGGGATGTGCGACCTATTTGGATGGAGAAAGCAAGAATTCCATCCATGGATGAATTACAAGATGGTTAATAGCATAGCTAGCATTCATTGCCAGTGACTCGGTCTTTCTCGTGAGAGTACAAGGACTAAATTGCATCACGTACAGCTGACAGAGACATACGCATTAAATACAAATAATTATGGAAGACTTGTGAATCAAAATAGGGACAAAGATGACACCTTCTACAATATTCAGGAGTATGTACATGATGAAATGAAGAAAGTCAAATACGTAGAAGGTTATGGTGGAAAGAAGGCAATATAAAGTGCAGAACTGGAAAATCCACAGTGGAAACACCTTCAAGTTGGTCTTTGAAGTGTCATCCATCGATTTGGACATCAGAGAGACATGTATGACTACAATTCAGCGACCTCTTCCGGCACAGTGCATCTTGAATGTACTTGCATTCTACATGTACAACATACATGTATGTTGTTATCATTCGATGACCTTTATTCTACATATTCAAGAGCATCAAAAGTGTTACTTAATAACCCTATTCCAACTGACCCCCCCCCCCCTTGACATTTCGCGTCACTATTCTGCAACACGCAAAGATTTTGCCGCATTGTTTCATTACTTTTTTCATTGAAGTCTCCTGGATATTTTGAGACCAAATTTGCGACGGCTGGGTACACCGTTCTGAAGTTACATAATGTTTTGCACATGCATGTCAACCCGAAAACAGCTCAAATTCATGATATCTTGTGCAAATCCAATGCAAATTATGTGGGGTTTTTTTTGTTAAATTGACATAAATTTGATTATTTCAACTTTAAATGATTGAAATTAATCAATTCTAATGTAAATATGCTTGAAAGAGTGCCTGTAACAAATTTCAACAAAAAAAACCCAATAGAAAACAAAGGTCGAAAAAACAATAAAATACATAAGAAATTAACAAAACAATAAAAAGAAGAAATTAATTTTGATTGTCCTGTTTTTTTTGCAAGAAAATTGTTTAATGTGTCTTGAGGAATTCTGACACAAAGATTTAGCAATCCTTCAGTCTTTTTAATGCAGTTACAGGTGAAAATATGATTTCATGCATAAATTTGCATAATTAATTTACTAAAAATAGAAAATTACTATTTTCATAGTATATGACTGTGTAATCCTGTTGTTGACATCCACCTCTATGTTCAGGCTCAATTTTGCGGCAATCATGCCATCAGTGGCCGAGATCTGAAGGGGGGGGGGGGGGGGGGTCAATTTACCCTCAGTAAAAACTTGGTCTCAAATAGTCCAGTTAAAATAGGGTGAAGCTGTTAATTTCTTTCTCCTTTTCCTTGTTTTCTGTTTTGTTTTGTTTGTTTTTGTTTTTGCTTTTCCAGGGGGGGGGGGGGGGTGCATTATCAATTTCTGGTGCCTGGTGTATCAAGAGTACAGAAAAACAGTGTGCCTGACCAGACAAGGCATTCAAAACTGAGACAAGAACCATTACATGTACTTTTCGTAGATTTTAAGGTTTCAAATGTCAGATCTACACAGAAATGTCCTTTGGAAATACTGGTTCCTGATGCAAGGACACACTGTCTGCAATAATGTGATCCACAGTATAAATGAAATAGGTGTGCACAACATCTATAGGTGTATCTACGCATAGGAGCACTTGAAAACTTCAAAAAGGAAGAAGTGTCAGTACGGTGCATTCACAGTCACAGCAAATTTCCCTTACTCTGACGCCGGCTAGCCAAGGGAGACGCAACCTTCTCTGTTGAATGATGGGAAGTACCACCTGGTCACATGATCAACATGGGAAGCATTTGTGTGAAGACAGAAATATGAAAGCAATCAGGATAGGGTCCCCAACTAGAGGAAAGTGATAACCAACCATACAAACTGACACAGAGATGATTAGAAATGACAAAAGAATAGCCATAAATCACAAAGAAATGTAAAGGAAATGTGAATCACACTCCAAACATCACAACTAAGAAATTGAATGCAAACCTCACCCAGAGAAGTCTCATAATATGATCCCCAAAACAATCTAACTGTGTCAAACCACGGTCATACATGGCAGAAGGCAAAAGATTTAAATATATATATAAAAAAAAAAATCTCTCACTTGGTCGTCTGCTTGTCCTTGGTGATCCATCTTTCCCCGTTGCATGCTGGGATATGCGACCTTAGAGTACAGGGCAGGAAGAGTTAAAAATGTCATAATCAACAGTGATACTTGACAAATCAACTGGGGCAGATTACTGCAAGAGATGTCACTACTCGTTATAAGCACACAATGTACCGCAACAACCTCATGGTATCACTAATCATTTCCTAGAATAAAAATAAAATGCTTTAGATTGCCGGTGAACCGAATATGGTAATGTGTGAAAGTGTCATTAAAATGAGCTAATGTGGTTCAGTGGATAAGAACATGGGCTGTCAATCGCAAGGCCCCTGGTTCAAGTCCCCTGGCTGCAGCAGTTGTGCCCCTAGGCAAGACACTTTATCTCCATTACTTTACCTAGTCCTTTGGAGGGGACTAATGGCTGTCGGTCCTGCATAGTTGCTTGCTTATTTAAAGTATTCAATGCTTGCTTGTGGTCACATGTACACAAAATCAATTCTAATCGTTTTCAGTACAACAAGTAAATCTTAGGGGGTGTTGCAAGAAAGTCGAGTTGCAATTGATTGCAAATATCTATTGCAACTTTGCAATAGATAGATCGATTGCAACTTGCAATCAATCGCAAATTCCTGTTGCAAGAAGGGAGCTTGCAATTAATTGCAAGATGCAATTGATTGCAAGCTCCCTTGCTGTATTTTGTATTTATATAAGCGACTGGCAAGACAAGCCTAGCCAATTTGTCCATTTTTCAATGCATTTTGCATGCATAGTGTGTTGTGTCTCTCCTGTGGTGGAGGTTTGCTGTGCGATCGTTGGGGATTCGAAACAGAGTAAGTTACAAAAATTGTCGATTTTGATCCCATTATTTACTCATTGTGTCTTGTATTTAAAAGAGCTAGTTCCTTAGACTTACTTCTTATAAGAATTTTCTTGCAAAATGGAAAAAAGTGTTTCCTATAACTGAAAGAGTTGTGGCCGTCATGAACACTCAGTGGGCACACAGTACATCAATTATAGTCCCACACATAGCTTTTTGTGTTAGCATTTTTTCTTGCATTGGCAAGCTCCTTTTTTTTCTGCTGCCAGGGGCAGCACTCTAGACCTATGTCTATAGGCCAGCTCAAAAAAAAAAAAAAAAGTCGATGTCAACTAGACTCTCTGAAGGTACTCTATAAAAGTGTGAAAATGATTTGAAAAGAAAGTTCATCATCCAAATCCGCTACTTTCAAGCAGGATTAGGAGCTATCGATAGAGTGCTGGTGAATGCTATGGCGATGAATAGTCTAGGTGCTAACCGTTACGTTTCGTAATAGGCCTACGTTACGCCTTACACAATGACAATGTACGTAGCCTACTACGTACAGTCTATACTCTAGTCTAGAACCACTAGATTTTACTTGGCCTAGGCCTACCCCCTTGGCCTCATTCCTCTCCTGTACATGTGGGCTACTTATTTTGCAGTGATACTGATACTGTCCATGTGATGCAAAAGCTTGCTGAATTTTTGAATTGATGTGTAATTTTTTTTTAAATAGGCCTAGGAGTACTTGATTAGACTCGAGATGTGGTCTAGACCTGTGTTAGGCCTATATATTGTATATAAAGTAGTCTGTAGGCCTATTTGTAATTTGGGCTAGTTTCTAGACCTAGCTAGGGGTTTAGATCTAGGTAGGGCCTGGAGGTTCTAGTACTAGTAGAAGTTCTACTTTTGCAGGTCTTAAAGAAAGTTCAGAGTTGGCCCCAGGGTACGTGCTCTACGATTTCACTATTTTAGTCCAACGGCTAGAACTAATCAACCGTATCAGCGACCCCAACAAAGACGTGGCGTTATAGATATTGGTGTAGGCCTACAGCGCCCTGGGGTTCGTCTAAAACCTTCTTTGAGCAGGGAGGTGGAATCAAAGAGGTTGGAGAACCTCTGTCTGTGGGTGGAATAGACCTTGCTTATTTAGGTTGTTCTGTTCTGGAATTTGGACGGATCAATTGAAATCTTGCAATTTAGTGTTGACTTGCTGTATCATCAGAGACTCCAACCCCAAGCACCTTCTGATCTGGAGATTCTCCCGCCTGAAACCCCTAGCAAACGGGAGACTCCAAGTTTATGTGTGCGAAGCGCGAAGTTCCTAGGGTTATAGATGCTCTCTGGTGCTATCTAAGGCTTATTTTTGCAACATACGATAGCAATAAGTAAGAAATCCTTTCCAACGGGAGACATTGAGCCAGGGCGGGAGAAATTAAATCTCAAACGGGAGAACGGGAGATTTTGCAAAAATGGGTTTTCGGCGGGAGATCTCCCGTCGAAAACGGGAGAGTTGGAGTCTCTGTATCATTAATCAATAAAAAGCTAGAATTTGAAATGAACAAGGGCCAAGTGCATCTGTTTGGGTAACTAATACACAGCCCAGGGCCCCAGTCGCTGCACTTCGCACCGCATCTAGTTGGGCTGCTTTTTTTTTTTTTGGGGGGGGGGGGGGGGGGGAGAAGTTGAACCATATCTGTAGCAAGTACAGTGTACCTACAAGTAATCAGAGTTGCAATTATAGTACCGGTACTGTAGTGTAGTGTATCAAACAGTGCCAGTAAATAAGTTTTGTAATGCAGTGTGTAAATATAGGTCTATAGTCACCAAGGCTGAAATTTCAGACAAGAAGCGTACGGATAAGATGAGCAAACTGACTGTAGGATATCCAAGCAGAAATATTTACATGTGTCAGTGCT
The DNA here is from genome assembly GCF_040938485.1 of Diadema antillarum. Classification (NCBI taxonomy): domain Eukaryota; kingdom Metazoa; phylum Echinodermata; class Echinoidea; order Diadematoida; family Diadematidae; genus Diadema; species Diadema antillarum. The sequence goes on along the minus strand of NW_027271833.1, from coordinate 135,344 downwards.
TTTGTTGAAAACAAGTGGTCGAAGGGGTTGATGAAAGCTACCCAGGCCTAGAATTCAAGTGATTTACTTGATGGAGTCATAACTATGAGTACAACAATTCTTTATGCTCTTTTTGTTTGTGGAAAGAACAAATTGGCCTTGTTAGAATGCATTTAAACAAATGATATTTATGGACACTTACCAATTAAATACCAGAATTTGCATAGTACTCTGCTACTTACAAGTTGTGTGCCACCCTATACCATAGTGTAGTTGTATGTAACCCCGTAGGCCTACCCAAGCCCCATGTCACAGTGACCTCCAGATTTGGGAGATGAGGAAACATAGTTGAGAGTGCTTGCAATAGGCAGGACACATGAGAGCCTAGTGGATGTGATTTGCAATGTACATTGTATAATATATACAGCACTAAAAATATTTGACATGTCTGCATATGAATATGAGTGGGGGGGGGGGGGGGGTGATGGATTGATGGGCAGTCAACAGTCAACCGTGCCTAAGTCGATTTGATTTGGACTAAAGAAATAGATTCTGCTTCAAGAAATTTGGGCTTATGAAGATTAAAATCAATAGAATATCGAGAGAAGAGGACGATGTGAAAAGACCGTAGACTTTGGTGATTATTTGACTTTAATGTGCAAGGTGAATGACTGTATAGAGGAATAATTTGTTACAGAGGGGAGGATATGAAAGCAGTTCAAAGAGTGTTCCAACATTATTGTAATACCAAGAAGAAAGTGCCTGCTTCTAAACATCAATGTCTATTTTGTTCCTACACTGTTTGGTTGTAATTTTGCAAATTCTCATTGCTCTTTTGTACTTCTGCACGATGAGACAATTTTATCTGTTCTATCAACAGGGAAAGGAAGAAAAAGAGGAGAAAAACCATGTTTCTTCAAGACCGAGACTCACTCCAGCATGAGAATTCTAGCCAGTGCACACAGACAGTAAGTGAGCATTGTACATTGTATGATAATTTCTAGTTAAGAGAGAGAATGAAATGTGTAGAACCTCTCAGCTTGAAATGTTAATATATTGATTTGTTGGAATCTGTCATTATTGTTTTAGGATAAATTCTGATGTGATGTCTCATTTGAGGATACTTGTACAATGACTTCATCCTACCGAACAAGAAAATGTAAAGCATGGCATAGTAATCAGTAAAGAAGACTTCGCAGCAGTTCATAAAAGATTATAAGCAAAAATGATTCATTGAAATTTACATAACACAAAGCTACCCATAATGAAAGGAATGTTTTGTACAGCAATGGCTTATATTATGTACTAATAAAGAGTTTAGACATTCAAATCTCTTTATCAAGCCCCATGAAAACTGAAAATGCTCTACATATCCTGACAGTAGTATTCAGGCCTTCATGATTCAGGTACATTGTATTATTTCGGCACATGAAGTTGCATGTAATATGCATTTTTCAGTATAATACTGATTGTTTGAAATTTCCCTCATTTTCAAATTAAAATGTTGGCACCATCATACCTTTACACAAAACGCCTTTTGGATGTGCACAAAATGACTTTGTGAGTGCAATGTCTCCATTTTTATTTCTCATTTCTTATTTCTTCAATATTTCTTGTATCATGTATAGGTATAACTTCTGTGAATCAAGGGGAATGGCAGCTGAGGGCAGACAGACCAAACTTGATATCAGGAGACGGTATATACTTCAAAGGATGAGCAGCTCGCTGTCAACAATGAGGAAAAGTTCGAACAAAACAAGGCAGTGATTTTTTAAACACATTTCATCAGGCTGAGGTCATCACTCTTAGAAAACAAGGGACACACGAAGCAAGCAGTGTTTCAGAGCTGCAACAAGTGCATGGGCAGTAATAATCTCGGCTGCATCACATGCATCCAAGTGTGCTAGCTACAATAATAGCACATTGTGCTTTTCAAAGATATTGAAGAGTCCTCTGGATATTTCGCCCCTGTCACTTATTCTGTGTGAGTCATTTATTCTGCAGTACGTGTATTAGCACTGATAATGGGGTAATCATCCTTTTACTGAACCAGTGTTCAAGAAGTTACGTGTAACATCCAAAACCCTCTTGGCAGAAAACATATTGCAGAGCCCTGTTTTGTTCTTTTTCATGGGAAGAAAATAGAGAATGTTCAGTCCATGATGTGAGTATGTGTATATGCAGGGAGGTGACTCACCTCCCTGGTATATGTATGTACACTGTAAAGCACGACAGTTTGAGTTTCTAGAGAGCTGGAGGACAATTATAACTTAAATATACAAGAGTAATCTGGCCATGAACATCATGTCTATGGACATGTTTTACTATATTTTTTTTTCCTTACCCTGGTCCATTATACACTGTAAATACAGCTACTACTGTAGTCATAATCTCCAAGGTAACAGTTCACATGTCCTTGTTTTGTTATTCAAACCATAAAATATGGTTTGTTACTCTGAAGGCTTGTAAGTCTCAGCCATATTCCATTTCAGGCTATCAAACCTATAGAATAAGGAACATTTAAAATAACAAACAGTTGTAATAAAGGACATCATCGTGCTCAAAACTGCCAAAGTATATTGTGAGACCTTTCATGTTTCTTGGTGGTAAAAAGTTCTTTAATAATTACTGGTTAAAATTATGATGATCTTGATCTTGTTTACAGTTGCGTAGCACCACCTGGGGGCAGATGAACCTGTGCTGTGGCAAGATGGCACTGAATTTGATTTCTCAGCAGTTGAACCACTTATTTGTATTGCATTCATGGGTCTTGGGATGGTTCCCACTAGAAGGTTTGAGAAGGTAGTTACGAGATACTGTATGTAGTAAACCATATTTTCCAACAAATTGCATCTGTTTCACACTAGCACAAAAGATCAGTAGATACTGCTGTGGGCCAATTTGCAGATTACATAACTAATCAGTTGTACAAAGTTACATGTATACAATGAACACAATGGTGAATCTTTTTTGGTTAATATGTTGTTTCCCAATTGATATTGTAGCATAATTGAACACATTTCTAGGGCATTTGCATACATTTTTGGGCGAAAAATTAACAGTTCTGCATGTCGGAACTATTCTTCGCTGTAACATTTGGTTACCATAAACTTGATAAAGACATGTTTGTATGAGTAGATCACAGCACAAGTATACAAGTGCAGATAAGTTACATGTAGATAAGCTAACTTTATGCATGGTTGTCTTGATATTCAGTACAAATGTACTGTATTAGTACCTCTATGACCATGCATGCTTAAAAGATATTCATGAGTGCATGACAGTGGGGAACACACACATGAGTATTCAGCCATAGATATGGGTTAATTTTGAGCTCAGTTGATGGTATGATCTGGGATAGATAGGGCTTATGGAATGGGAAGAGAAACTTGGTGTATTTCAGATGTGAGTGCATGATTTTATCATGAAGATGTTCGTGTCATACACTACATATGTATGTGTTCAGTCGTGCTGAACTGCAGAAAAGACATAAGGTATAGAATACAGATTTCAATGTGGAGGCTTTGACACATGTAGCGATAGGCCTACATAGGTCCTTGGAAGAGAGCATGTGAAGAAATCCTATTTATGAGGATGGCTAGAGGTAGTTGACTGAAGGGTTTCCAGCAGACTGTCAACCAGTTTGCAATTAAGCCTGTTACAGAGAATGTTCATTTAATTTATCAGTTTTTAAGTATGAATGAATCTGATTATTGATTTAAAAAAAAAAACATAAAAACATATAGAAAAATCACAAGCAGTAATGAATTATTGAACCTAGTAATTATTCCAGTAGTTTAATGTTACATATATCATAATAATATGTAACACTTTGATTTACTCACCCCTTCTTATTTTGTAGGTGTAACTATAGTGTTTCATATTATGAGGAGTGTATACTATTAAAGTACACATGTAATTGGCTCTTCTGTACTCAGCAAGGTGTGCATTCTCATTAACTGCCTTTTCATGCTTGTACAGCTGTATACAGCTGTAGTATGCTTTTATTTTGCACATTTGTCTGTACCATCATTCATTCTATGAACATTTCTTTCGATATGAGAGCAACAAGAAAAGAGGTACAATGTAGGGGTCCTACATATCCGTGAAAGTGCACACTGTCTTGTTCAGAGAGACAGTGTGTCTTGTGTCTCCATCTTGTCTTGTCATCAATTGCCCAGCATCATCTGATATGGGGCAAATGGGGGGGGGGGGGTGGTTGAGGAGCAAGCTTAATTTGTGATACTGTACACGCCATACATTTAGCAAGTATTTATCAAGACTGAGACAATTGTGCAAGTAGTTCAATTCATGTTTGTGGGGAACAAAGTACTGAATGTAGAAATATATGTTTGCAGATGCACCCTAATGTCATTGTCAGAGTTGATATTTTTGTGTGTCTTCAAATTCATGGATACATGTAGCAGCTGTCTTGGGAAATTCATGAAGATATATACCTTGCAGAATATTGAGCATATATAGTAGGTTAATTTTGGTGTGGTATGGCGTTTATCATGTAATTCATCATATTCAAACAAAATATATGATTTTAGTAATACTGTTGACACTCTGAGTACAGCTATAGTTGTGAATGATTTTCATTTAGATCGAGTTTCACATTTTAAATTCCTTGGAATTATTGTTGACGACAAACTTTCCGGGAAGTTACATATTGATTATATATCCAACACAATCTCACGTAATATAGGTGTTATAAATAGAATGAAATTGTTTATCCCACAAAAGTCATTACTTATGTTATATTCATCATTGATACTGCCTTATCTTAATTATGGTGTTTTAGTTTGGGGCAACACTCACCATAACCTACTGGATAGAGTGTTCCTTCTACAAAAGAAAGCTCTCCGTGTCATCAGTTATCCTTTCATACCCTCCCGCTCAAATATGTTATTTGCCGCTAATAAGCTGCTAAAAAATAAAGATTTTGTATTTATTTAATTTGGGACAATTTATGTATACGTACAGCAACAACTCACTCCCCTCCATTTTCGATTCTATGTTTCAAAGAAATCAGTCATTCCATGACTATCCCACTCGAAGTTCCAATGAATTTCATTTACCTCTTTTACGAACAATTCTTGCTAAGAACACAGTTATTTATATTGGCCCAACTCATTGGAATTTTCTGAATAATGACATAAAAAATGCACCCTCTATATTTTCATTTAAAAGGAGATTAAAGTCTTTTTTATTGCAATTTTATGTTCCTACAGATTTGATCAGCCTGTTCGCTCATTTTAATTTCTTTTCGAAGAATTTTTATTACCAATGATATACTGTCACATATTTTCTCGTCCCTGTTGTCCTGAGACACTTACTGAGTAGATTCCATTCTACTTGTATCACTTCCGCATCTATTTCTCTCTATTTTTCCATATTTCCGTATCCTTTCCACGCATCCCATTATTCTTTCGATATAGCTCTGTCCAGGATCGCTGGATCTGTTTTGCCTTTCTGTCCGTTGTATTGTCTTCCTATTATGTCAGTCTTGTCTCGTTCTGTCTTGTATCTTAGTCCCCCTTTATAAGTTTGTCGTCCATGTCTCGCTTAATGTTCATTCGCCTGTGTATGTGTGTCTGTCTGTTACTCTGTCTTCCTATTGGACTTCCAGACTTTTTTATATGACTTTATTCCTAATCTTTTTTCCCCTTTTTGCATCAGTTCATTTTCTATTGACATTCTGTACCTGAGGGGCCCACATTCTACATGCATTGCCTTTTATGGGTCCCTCCATTTTTCGATATTTTGTGTAATGTTATATCGTCTATATCACTTCAGTCAATTTTCTTTGTAACGCATTTGTTACCCCAAGGTTCCACAATTATGTTTTCTCAATTTACTTTGTTTTGATTATATGTAACCTTATTCTTTGTTATCAAAGAAAGTGAAATGTTTATGTTCTTTTCGAAAAGTGAAATAAAGTTTGAATTGAATTCAATTGAATTCATACTTTACATCATTAGAAAATGTCATTCTAGTGCTTACAGCTGCTGAAATAAATACTTGAAGTGCACCTTTGAAGTACCATCCCGACATGCGCCACAATTTCTTCTGAATTTCCTGAAAACTGCAGGTGAATTTAAATCTGCATTTTTAAACTTGATTTTAGGGTCAAAATGCACTGTTTCCATGGCAACAGAATTTCAACTGTACTCGAGTCTATCACAAATTTCCACTGACCTTGCTATGTGTGTTTGTGTGTGTGTCTGTCTGTGTGTATACATATGTGTAGTACCTCGTGAGTACCTGGTGAATTTGACTGCTTTACAATTGTGGAAGTAGTTTACTCCACAAGATTTGAAGAAAATATGCAGTAACCATGGCAACACGTCACGTACAAACACAGAGAGTCTTGCATAACTACACCTTTGGATCATTACAGGCCCTACATACTGAATTTGAAATAAAGTAAAAGTTCGTTCCGCAATGTTTTGGGTAGTTACCATGGCAACGCTTTCCCCGACAGACACACAAAAACATGTCTTGCATTTCTATACCTCAATGTCATTATTTACACCAAATTTGAGTTCATTTGCTTCAAAATAGTGCAAGAAGTTCAAATCTTACGATTTTAAAGAAAATATGTTGTTACCATGGCAACGCCTTGTCGGGTACAAACACAATCAAGTGTGTCTTGCATAATCGCACCTATAGATCATTATTGTACATACCAAATTTGAAACGAATTGCTTAAATACTATGAAAGTAGTTCACTCCACAAGGTTTTTGGAAAATTGTGGTTACCATGGCAACGCTTTCTCTGACAAACACACACACAAAAAAATGTCTTGCACGTCTACACCTCAATGTCATCATGTACACCCAATTTTAGTTCCACTGCCTTAAAACTCGAAATAGTTTCACCCCACATGATTTACAAAGAAAAAATTGCCGTTACCATGGCAACGCCCTGTAAGGTACAAACACAAAGTGTGTCCTGCATAACTACACTTATGGATTATTATTTACATGCCAAATTTGAAACAAATCGCTTAAATACTGTGAAAGTAGTTCACTCCACATAGTTTTTGGAAATTTGTGGTTACCATGGCAACGCTTTCCCCGACAAACACAAAAAACATGTCTTGCACATCTACACCTCAATGTCATTATGTACACCAAATTTGAGTTCAATTGCCTCAAAATTGTGGAAGGAGTTCACTCCACACGATTTTCAAGAAAATATGCTGTTACCATGGCAACGCCTTGTCGGGTGCAAACACAAAGTGTTTCTTACATAACTACACCTAAAGATCACTATACACTTAAAATTTGAAATGAATTACTCAAATACTGTGGCAGCAGTTTACTCCACAAGGTTCTTGGGAAAATTGTGGTTACCATGGCAACGCTTTCTCCGATAAAGACAAAAAACATATCTTGCACATTTTCACTTCAATATCATCATGCAACCCAAGTTTCATCAAAATTGCTTCAAAACTGTAGATGGAGTTCGCGATGCAAGATTTGCAACGGACTGCCCGACTGACCACATGCTGATTCATCATACTAGTATACTGAGTAATCCTTATACATTTTGTGTATGTAAAAAAAAAAGTATCTTACACAATCATACATTACATAAAAATGTCATTTATGCGGAATATTTTCTTCTTTTTTCTTACAAGAAATGAACAAATTTGGAGATTTGTCCCCCAGCATCTATATAACCAGCCGCAATTATGACATTTGCAATCGATTGCAAAATTTGCAACTACCCCTGAATCTATTGCAAAGTTGCAATTGATTAGCAATTGATTGCAGAGATGCAATTGATTTGCAATCAATTGCATCTTTCTTGCAACAGAATTGATTGTAACTTGCAATTGATTGCAAATTTGCAATGGATTTCAGGATTTGCAATAGATTTTGGGGATTTGCAATCAATTGCAACTTTCTTGCAACGCCCCCTTAGTCTCAGTTCAGGTTGTCCAAATCAAATGCAGCAAAGCTCAAACACAGTCACACACATACAAGTACACGTTAACATACACACACACACATGTGCGCTCATAAAGCCTTTCTCTTTTTTATTTTCTCCTCTACTCTTGGTCTTATCCATGTCTGTAGAATTGAAATTTGATTCCTCTCAGCTTTTGAGACAATCCAAAGTTTAACTGTACTGTATGACCTTGTTTCAAATAAATTGTGGGAACCTTGAAAATAACTATATATTTACTGAAGCAAAAATGTTTCAAATTAATCAAAACAAGTCAACATTCATACAGTAACAGTAACAATTTTGAGCTGCTAGATCTCTAGAATCACAGTGCCAGAGAGATTCATCAAAGAGGGAGGTGACTTTTATTTTGGGAAATATATTCTTACTCGGTCGTCTGCTTGCTTGTGGCAAGGACTCTTTGTCTGCTGCATGCTGGGATATGCGGCCTAAAGGTGGCATATAGGAAAGAAAATTATGCACGTATAGATATTACATCAACATTTCTTCACTACATCCTAACTATCAAAAGGTACAGCTCATCTTTGGCATAATATGGGCTGAGATTGATTAGCTGGGTGCTTATCACTGATAGTTTCTGATAAAAGGAAAAAAAAATCTACAAAGTGTCAGTGAAGTTTATGCAAAGATCATGTAGTCTCTTTGTTAAATTTCTGCTTATAGTTGCATGGTCATTACTGAAAGTGCTGAATATGTGATTTTAAAAGATGTTCATGTTTCTTTTAATATTAAAGTGTTATATGATAAAGGGAGAAGAGTTTAAGTTTCACAACATAAAATTATTTTGCTCACTGCCTAAGATATATCTTTCAAAATGAGATCTTATGCAGCATTGCTTATAATCCACTGGAAAAGCAAACAAAACATAATACATATTATATATATTCAACATAAACTCTATAGGATAATGATTATATTCCTGAACAAACATAAAAAAAAAATGGTAATCATAAAATTAATAAGAATAACAATGATTGTATAATCCATGCTACTACTACTACTACTACAAACAAGTGTGATGATGGTTATAATAGTCATAATCATCATCATCATCATCATCATCATCATCATCATCTCCTCCTTCTCAACATCATTACAATAACAATGACAGTCATAAAGACTACACATCTGCCTTACTCTGCTGTCTGCTTGTTGGTGGTGACGCTTCTCTCTCTGCAGCTGTTTTATGGGATGTCCGGCCTGATCACATGATCAGAGCGGAGAGCGTAGATAAAGGGAGAGATGGATATTGTTTTAAAACACATAGCCCTCAGAAGCATAGACTGTGGCTTCCCATTATCAGTGCGAAGAAACGCAAAGACTTGAAAGTGGTGAAATCAAGTCAGAATAAAAGCAGGGATGAATCAATAAATAACCGACATGTTTCAAAATGCTTGGCGCAAATGTAATGCGACAAAATGTTTCACATCTAATGCATCGACTTCAACATCTCAATGCTATCTTGTACGTGATTAAAGAAATAAGGTACAATAAATCATTACAGAGAAGGAAACAGTAGTGATAATGGCTATTAAAGGGAAGAATTAGTGTCTTTAGTGCTGAAAGATTTCTTACTCTGCCGTCTGCTCGTCTGCGGTGATGCTCCTTTTTCAGATGCATGCTGGGATATCTGGCCTGATGTACGAGTGAGGTAAGTTTGGACAAGAAAAATCAGGGCAGTTCAGAGTGAGGTTCTTGATTTTTTTTTTCCAAATGAAACCAAGCATTCTTCTTGATCAAAAAAACAACAACAACCAGTCACATACTCATGTGACCTGTAAGTCAATCACATCATTGTTTATGTGCTTGTTGAAGAAGGCTTCACACATACTGATGACATTCTCATTTAAACAGTCAGTGAGTTCAGCGTGACAAGAGCTGTAGTGAGGTAGAGAAGTAGAGAGTTAGATACTATAGATAGATAGATAGATACAAATGTAGATAGATAGATAAATAAACAGATAGATAGATACAAATGTAGATAGATAGCTAGCTAGCTATATAGATTGATTGATAAATAGATAGATAGATAGATAGATAGATAGATAGATAGATAGACACTCAGATAGATATGTAAATAGAAGGAAGATAGAGGGAAAGAATGAAGCAGAAATGATCACTGCAACACACTCTGCCTTACTCAGTCTCCTACTGGCAGAGGAGGACGATTCTTTCAACTCTGGATGATTGGAAGGACGGCCTGGTGTGTGGTCATCAAGGAAAGCATGAGTGGACAGAAGAGAGACAGCCATTCACTTGAGATTTTGTACCATGTGTAGAATAGTTAGATGATCCTAAGCACAATTCAGCACCACTGACCTTTTCAAGACAAGACAAGGGACATGTCTACGCTACATTTGCTAGGAGTGAGTACCCGACATACATTAATATATAGAGAATTAGACATAAAGGTAGCCTTTGACATACATATCTGCTTACGTATTTGTATAATCATGCTAGTAACGGAAGTGGAGCTAAACATACATATCTATGTTACTCCAGTGTAATGGATAATGTAGACACTGCAAAGACAGAATGTAAATGGAATGTCAAACCTTTGTGTGCTCCGAGTGCCACATGGCACAGAAAATCTTTTCGCGGTATACACACTGTACAAAGTCCCTGGCATAGAAAGAGTCAATCTCATTTAAAAAGAGAGAGAAAAAATAACAACCCCCCCCCCCAACACACACACACACACACACACTGACAGAATCAAACCCCACACCTCCCCCCCCCCAAAAAAAAAAAAAAAAAGAAGCAAAAACAAAAACAGAAACAAAACAAAAACAGAGGCACAGTGCAAGAGTGACAGAATCAACTTTTTAAAAAAAAAGAAAAAAAAAAAAAGAAAAAAAAATGAGGCAAAGTGCCAGAGTGTTTGTGCAGGAACACAGCAAATGATATAGTCTGGGTACCAAAGTCAGATTTTGAACCTAATCTTGTTTTACCATCCACCCAATATATATATTTTTCTCTACTGGCTCTACCTCATTTTGAAGACACTCAATCCGAATCTGGATGATGCAGCTCTTGCATCCTCAATGGTTTTGAGATACAATAAGATTTCTGGTGACCATTTGGTGGTAATCTTGAATATTTCAAACCCATAATGGATGCAAGAGTTGCGTCAACCACATTTGGAATAGGAACTCTCAAAATATGGTAAAAACCAACATAAAACAATGGGTGCACAGTAGAAAACAAGGTTGGGCTTCTGGCACCCACACTAGTGTCCTTACTCTTTGAGACAGTTTTTTGTGATGATGTCTCTCCTCCTGGGTCCTGCTGAGTCATGTGACCTGATCATGTGACAAACGGGAAGACAACCACACGTGACCACACACCATCACCTCTCAAGTTGTTGAATGCCATTTATACGTGAGATGTACAAATGTATATCATGTTTACAATTATAACAAAAGGCATCTGTTTAACAAGTATCTACCCATTAAGAATCATAGTGCCTCGTTTGAAAACCACACCAAAACTGTGAAAGGATCAAGGGTGGTAGCTTCAGGCAGGATACATTGTGCTTATCAACAAATCATAGACAAAAGAGAAATAAAAAAAAAAGATAAAAGACATAAAAAGATCCCACCTACCAAATTAAAATAACAAACAAGAGGACTATAAAGAAATAAACCCTGCTGAACCAGTACACCAGTGCATGTGATTCAGCACATTCTCAGCCAAAAGCCCATTGTTCCCTCTACCACAAAAACAAGAAGGTGCAAAGTCAAAATTTGAAATCATTCATGAAGTATGAGGGGATCGGGTGCAATAACTGTGGGTGATAACAAAATTCTGTGCTTGTTCACGTCAAACGTGTCTTACTCGGTGGTTTGTGGTCCCACTCCATGATGTCATCCTCTGCATGATGGAAGGAGCGTCCACCTAGTTTTCAAGCGAGTGAGGAATCATATGCATGAGTGGTCTAACATTTTTATGTTTGATAGACGAAAAATTTGATATGGGTTCAAGTCTTCAAAGTGATTCTTACATGGGTAAACTTGGATATGTCTTGTACTATCATCTTTGGTGCAGATAATGCATGACTGACTTTTTTGGTAATTTTTTTTAAAATCTATCAAGTGAGCACGTCCTATCATTATCTTTTTAACACCTACAACTGGGATAGTGTGAAGTCTTGGTTAGATATCAGTCCTACTCAGGAGCAAGCTTATAACGACAGCGACGGCTAAGAATGAGGAAATCCTCTGATTTCAATTACCCAATAGGCTTTAGCAGTAAAATGGTAACAGATTGTGATAAACCGAAAGCCAAGTCTTGGTTTGAGATGCAAACAGCCATAACTTTGAATGCCTGATTTATGTGTGACACAAATGGCAGTCTCTAAAAATGGATATCTACACGTCCAGATGCATCCAGCACCCTTGGGGGGGGGGGGGGGGGGGGGCGAGGGGTGGCAAGTGACATTATAATGCAGGAAGATATCTAAATACATTGTAGGAACGTGGGTGGTTTGATCACAAGGATGATACAGTTCTTGGCTATTGGGGCAAACCACGAGTTGTAGACAATGACCACTCATAACAGTGTATGCCAGGTCTAGGGCAATTACCCCCTGGTCAATTACCCCAGACCCTCTCCCTGACCCTAACCCAAACTCTGATCTTTACTCTAACCTTATCACTAAACCAGTATTTAGCCAGGGGGTAATGGTCGTGGGGGGGGGGGGGAATGCCCTGATACAATGTCATCTTCTTGTGTCTATCAAAGAGGTCAAAGCTGTTAGCTATTGCCCCACCATCCTATTACCCAAAAATAATTAATTAATTAATTTAAAAAAATGCAAGTGCTACAAGGCAAGTTGTATTGGAGTGGTATTAACCTGTTTAGGATGGGCTGATTTTGCTACAACACACATTTTCCATACACACCCGCCCGAGTATACTCGGGACTCAACCTCAATGGGATAAACAAATGATACTCCTTCCTAGTTTGGAGAGATGGGGGTATTCCTTTGACCTTATGTAACAGTCATTGGATACTTAATGCATCTATTGGTATTCTTGGAACATGACGATATCTTCCTAAAGTAATCCTGCAAACATTACTTAGAATTTATGACATGACAGAGTGATAATTGTCTAAAATAAACTGTTGCAATTACACAACAATTCTCTCCAATACCTCCCTCAAACAAACAAACAAACAAACAAACAAAGTACATACAAATGAAGCAAAAGGCAATCAAACAAATGACAGAACACGTAATTCATACACAAAAGCTACTTTACTGTCAGTGCAAAACTGATGTATTTCCAGGTTATTACAACTTTCTTTTAAAATTTGTGCTTAGTGCGTTGAACTATAATTCAAAATGAACTATTACTGGTGTGGTTGCTGCTATATGGGAGGGTGACACCATAGTTGAAATGAAGGCTACATTCTGCAACTAGTGACGGCACACTACACTAGTAATATGTGCAGATATGCTTCTATAAGTTATATACACATAGCAAGCTGGATTCAGCATGTGTGGGCCTATATTCTTGGGTAAGGCTACAGTGTAAAGCTACATACAGTGTCAGACTATACTGTCACTCTTTGGTGTAAGTCTATAGTGCTACTGTAGCTTATAGTAATATCATACAGTGTGTAATCAAGCCTGCAGTGTTAGCCTACAGTGTCAGCCTATTGTGTAAGTCTATAGTGTCTGCTTATAAAGGAGGTCTACGGTGTAATCAAGCCTCTAGTGTCAGCCTTTGGTGTCGGCCAATTGTGTAAGCATATGGTGTAAGCTTATGTGAAAGAAAACAGTGCATGCCTAAAGTGTCAGTATAAACAAAATGGTGTCTGCCAGGATGAAACACTTGCAAAGGAGTGTAGTGACTTCTCTTTAGATGGCAGTTTAATTCCAGAGTGACAGGGGTCATTAGACATTGTAAAACAGTCAACTATCACAAAGTATTGGAAAGGACTTATAAAGATCTGTTGCGAGCAGTGGGGGTGGGGGGGGGGGGGGGTGGGGGGGATTAAAGCTTGAATCACATAGCACAGAAATCAAGAAACACAAAAATTAAGGGTCTGACACTGGTGTAACAGTGTGACAATCAGCAAAGGTCTAACACTATCTGGACAGGTGCTGTTGACATTGTGAATCTACATATATAAAGAATAGAGATACACCTAATCAGTGACTTGAGTGCGATGTGAGATGAGGCTACACTATAAATGAATATAAACAAAGCTGTGTACTCCACAGTAATGGATTTCTATGCCATCTATAAGTGCAATCCTAAGATGAATCTAATCATGAAGTTGTCACTGCATTTTGCCAGGTGCAGTGCACAATGAGTGCGGTACAAGTGGTTGCCACTATTGCGCACTCAAGGAACTACAACAAATATGAAAACAACAAAAAGTGGGGCAAATCTTTGCCCTTGAAAGGTGCGAGATTCAACCAATCACTGCATCAAGATCTTACTGTCCACTGGCTGAATGCCATATTTATCAACCGTATCTCCTGGAGTAACAACTGATCTTAAACCTGAGATAAAGAGAATACCACCAAGAATATATGGATTGAACATGCGACAAAATGGAGAAAAGACAAACACAGTATCCATCAACCCACCTTTCATCAAACAGTGTTGATTTCTTCCACATACTTTTGTTTTTTTCCTTTCTCCTAAAGTTATTTCTAATTTGTGAGATTTTCTAGCTAAGGAGTGTCTTTAAATTTTTATTCAGTCTTTGTACAAGAACAGTATAAATGATGCATGATGAAATAATCATCCGTAAATACACTGTACAAAGGTAAGCAGCTATGAAGAAATGTAAAGCCTTGTACAAATGAACTAGAATCAAATTACACACACGAGAACACATGAGAAAGATGTGTGAGTTGGGCATCTCTTTACAGGCCAGTATTCAATAATAGGGAAGCATGATGATTACAATATTATGATTCAAGTATACCAGTACGTAGTCAAAAACAACAATAAAAAGCCGAAATGAGTGATAGGAGAGAATAAAAAGTGGTTAGGTACTTCTTGTTAACAGTAAATCATTGATGTACGTCATATATTTCAAGGCTGGTCTTGGTATGATTTTACACTGGGATTTCCTACACTCTCTCCAGTATCAATGAAGGAGTGTACATCCTAGAACATAATTGGTGAAATCTGAGACATTGTAGATGTGATTCATACACAAAGCAAAGCAGGACAAAATATGTGTTGGTTAGTCACAGTTGGGGAAAAAAAAACACACGCACACACGGCAAAGTCATACTTTTGACCGACGCTAATCTTGACCCCGGCTCCGACGGGCTGGAGGGTTGGTGACTGACAGGAAGGGTCACCGAACTGACTCTTGACTCCACCGGCTCTGAACCCACCCTTGACCTGACAGGCTCTAGCTGCGGGGTCGGTGGGTCTTCGGTCAGTGGAATGGTCATTGAGCTTACGGGAGAGGGGAAGACTGTGGGGGGGGGGGGGGGGGAGGATCCAGGATGCCACGGAGATAAAAAGAGTTGACAAGAATGTAAAATATAAATAAATAAAACAAGATGTCATAGAGAATACAAATCACTGAAAGTGGAAGTAAGTATGAAGTTCCATGTAATCTAACTTGCAGGAGCATAATGAAACTGAGGAGTATACACATAAGTATGAAAATGAAGGCACACTTAAGAGATAAGTTTACAACCTTTGATATAACTTATGATCTGACAAGTATATTATTGAGTTGAAATGGATATGATACTTTCCTGATAAAAAACAAAGAATAAACATGATTAAACAGGATTGATGTGATTGGAAAGTTGAAAAAGGGATTAATCACAGAGGCATGGCAAAATACAATACTTTTTTGGTAAACTGCACATGGCTAACATCTGGAATGACAAGCAAATGAACTTTGCTGCTAGGCTCCACTGAAACAAATTAAACCATGGCACTCATTCCATATTCAGTGGTTAGTGGTATGGTTCACATAATGTATATCACAACCTGCACCATTCATAGTCTTCAAAACTACAGACATACAAAAGCAAACCAACATTAACCCACACTTCCCAAACTCTGTGAGTTACAAAACTGGATAGTTCTGCACAATGATATTTACACTGAGCATTATGTGCAGAAATTTCTATGCACAATTGTGGCTGTATCACATTAGATATTTTGTTGAGTGTAATTTAGTATAAAACTGTAGCTGTAGCAGCAAAGAAGCCATCGGGGTAATCTTTGTTTCACATTGGCAAGTACAAAAGCAGAACTTCCATCTTTGCTTTAGCACAAGCACTTTGATGTATTAAAATACAAATGTGCAATACTATATATAAGGGAAGGCAAGAATCATGTATTTGATATCACTTGATGACAAACTTGTTAGCTGAGCATTAACTTTTTGATTATCCTGTTATGCCACAGTTACTTCTCAGTACGTTTGAACACACTGCGCTCTTTTTTGACAGTTGGCAGCGAAAGCTGGCCATGGAACATGCCCTTGGGAAATTTGAGCACATACAAGTGCATACTGTAGGGGGTTAAGCCTTGTAGAGGCACAGCTTTCCCAGCCGACCTTCCAGTTAGTGTGCAAGCAACAAGGATAACATATTGTGTTTGTTAGTGGGACACTCTCTTACTGTTTGACCCCCCAAGGGGGTTTGAGAGGCGGGATATGGGCCCCTCTCCCAACTCCACATTCTCCACCGGTGGTAGGTCCTGGGGTATGGGCTTCCTCTTTTCTGTTTTGTGGGGGAATAGGAGGGTTGGGCGATTTGCGAACATAATTTTACAAAAAGTGACTTTCTGTAATTGCTACTTGCAAATGGGTGGTAGGCATATCTCTGCATTTTTTTTACCACTGTAAATGCCGTATATCCTAACCATCAGCATAATTTCTGTGACAAATCCATATGCACTAGATGCATACACTCCTCTCATGTACAAGTACAGTCACATGCACACACACATACAAACTCGCAAAAATACACAAAAGTACCATCTTCTTTGAAACTTGACATTAATATTAAAAAACAGAGACTACCTGATTACCACTCAGATTCCTTCGCATCTATTAAGCTGCCTTGACAGTATAGAAAGCCGAGTATGACACCACTGATGCATTCTAAAAGAACCTCAAAGTATCTCAAAGATTATTGAAGTATCACCATACCATGTATCTTTCTACTTGTGTTCGTAACAATGTCCTTGTAGCAAAACTGATAATTGTCAAAGCTCTTCATCTGTGTACTGGTGATAATGACACTACAGGTGTAATGACAATGAATAGTGTAAGATACAATGTAGCTCTATCACGACAATGATAATGACAACTGTAGAGAAGATACTGGTGCTGTTTATACACTAACACTAATCAAACCAGCATTTGCAGAACACTGTATTCCATATATACATGTAGTCCTCTATCTGTTTGTATACACATGTTGACACCATCATGAAATTGACATAGGGTGCTTTACACTTACTTAGTCTGTTGCCTCCAGTCCCAGGCCGGCTGGGTGGGGGAGAATCTGAGGATTTGATGGGAGGGGGCGGGGTCATCCCACGGCTAGCTGGCCTCTTTCCTTCTGGTGTCCGTGGGATCTTTGGCCTACTCTCAAATGCTTGCATGTATTCTGGTGGTCTGAGAGATGGGGATAAGATATCATTACAGTTCAAGTTCACATATAAGCAGCTGTAGGACACAGAGAAAATATGATATTGTTTGTTTTATGCATAAATGTAATTATGTTGATACTATCATCACTATTCAAAACAAAATCACATCATCAGCACAATTTATTACTGCCACTCCTAGGATTACATGGGCAAACAGTCGTAGTCAAGTACATGTGTACTGATAATTCTCGCTATCGCCAATGACGTAAAAAGTACCCGGATGTTGATTTGAGCGTCATTTACGGTGCATTATGGGATAGCCCGGTAGCAAAGTCACTTCCGTTCGTACGCGCGTGATACGTGACTAATGCTATTTACACACACAAGCGACTGTATTCTACGTGTACTTCCGGTTTTCTCGACTTGAATTACAGCTTTAATATGATTTGAAATTTCTCCATTCTTAAGAAATTGCTGTTAATACGACTATTGGTTGTTGCTGCGAAGCTGCCATGTGTTGTTCGCACGACAATAAATGAAAAAAATCTGCAGAAATAGGACCCTTACTGGCATGCGGGACGTGACGTGGCCGCGTGGGTGAAGTTTGCGGGTGACTCCACAGCGCAGTACGTGCACACGCGACTTTAGTATGTATTATAGTAGCACTAGGTAGTAGGCCTAGTGCCTACGTACATTGTACGTACTTACAGTACTTGGAAGAAATTGCTTCGGAGACAGGATAAGTTCGAGATCACTGTTCGTTCCCGATTTTGTTCGCGACATTTCGACAGAGAACAAATAAAAAAAAAAAAGAGATGGGCATTCCATGACGATTATACTGTATATCCAGGTGGGTGAATATTTTCCAGCATATTTTCAGCGTATGCAGAGATGACTGATCTGTGATGTACGCCGTACCGGTATGTGTTAGCTTATGCGCTGCGTGCAGTGAGTGGTGCATGCTAGCAAGGCCGGCCGCCGGCGGCGGCGGGGACTACAGTGTACGAGTATGACAGGCCTGGCCACTCGCTGGCTCGGGCGGTACAGCGGCCTATGTACTAGTATACGTGGTCGGCGCTGCGCTATAGGTAAGGTACACGTACGCGCACGCTAGCATTGTGCAAATTATGACCCGCGCCGGAAGTGCCCTTGCTACCAAGTGCACTAAATCTTGACGAAAAAGCCACATCCGGGTACTTTTTACGTCATTGGCGATAGCGAGAATTGTACTACAACTGTTATTACTCTTACAATGTACACAGTATTGTACATAATGTACATGTATGTCATCAATAAATCCGAATTCATTTATGATTGCTGTTATGTTTTTTTTTTTTTTTTCAAAATCACTGTTGATACTATCAAGGCTGCCAACCCTTACACATCAAAATACATACTAAGGCAACATAATTACATAATTTGAATGTAAAATGTTATATTTTGGCACAAAAATACATTAACTGAACATTTCAAGCATTTCAAATCTAATTTCAGGAAATTTACCTAAACTTACTTTCATCAAAAACAAACACATGTTCTTATCTTTTACAAAAAAAAAACCCCACACAACATGATACGTGTATTGTAAAAACGTACAAGTTTGTAATGTTGCTTAGTAACCACAATTAAATTTCTACTATGAAATGCAACACTTGCTTACACGAGGCTACTTTAGTTTAAAAAAAAAAAAAAAAGGAAAATAAATGAACACACTCTAGAACTACAATCAAACCTACCTGGCGCCTGGTCCATTGCTGCCTGGTTTGGGTGATGGATCCTGATGGCAATTTGACACAAAGAAAGCAAACAATTAAAATCCATGATGGTGTAACTAAACAACACATTTGTTGTACATGATAACCTTTAATGTGCTTGGTTAGCTGATTGGTGCACATGCTAGAGCGTTTCTTCACTAACTGACATAAATGTCTGGAAAGTAATTGTAAATGAATAGAGAGTACCTAATTCCCCTACCCCTATTATGTGTACCCATGGCTTCCTGTTGGACTATGTATGGCACATTTATTTGCTACACCTCCATGGGCTTGTTAACTCCACAACCATGTCATGTTTGGATGGATTATTGAATGCAGATGGCGGAACATAGCAAGTTCAGTCAAGTGCTTGGGCACATAAAGGGGTAATTCAAGCAGTGCTAACAATTTTGCATACTTACTCCAACAAGGAATTACTAAAGTGCATTGTAATATAAACATGCAAATATTTTATTTTCCTCTAATTTCCTCTCCCCCCCCCCCCTTTCTTATCAACATAGGAATCAGCCAGCAGTATCCGTTTGAATTATACAGTACACTCCACTAAACTGCACAAGCCAACATTTTACAACACTGCAACATCTACTTCAACAAGGCATGACGATTGCATCTAATTTGTCTCTGCTCTGCAACATTTATGGTTAAAGAGCAACATAAGACTTCAAGCAATAAATGACTGACTAATGTTGCAGTACAAAAAAAAAAAATGTTTGATACACCTTCACAAGTAGAAGTATTCTGAATGGCATTTCAAAGAAGGAACTACAACCTCCAAGGTTTGTTTGTTTGTTTGTTTTTTGTTTGTTTGTTTGTTTGTTTGTTTGTTTGTGTTTTTTTTTTTTTTTGGGGGGGGGGGGGTTCCCCCCCCCCCCAATCTAAGTTACAAAATTCAGACTGACCTTGTGTTGTTGAAGATCACCTGTACCAAGGTATGGGTTGAGGAAGAAAGAACACAAAAATGTGATGATGAATTAGCTTCCTTACTACAACTGAGATGGAAGCAGAAACAATGGACGTTCATGGGTTTTGAAGTATTTCAAAAACTACGAAATTGAAATTTACATCAAGTTGATACCTTTCTCTGAACATAAGGAGAAATAAGCAAAGGGCAATGAGTTCTCTATCATTTAGCAGCTAAAATATTTACATGTATCTATGATGCATGAATTACTGCAATCCACAATTCTTGAGGTATGTATGGATTCCATCATCCTTTCTCATTCTTCCTTTCTTTCTTTTCTTTTTCTTTTCTTTTCATCCGTTCTCTTTTCTAAGCTCCAAATGCAAAACTATTTAACTCTTTATGTGCCATGGTGGAAACCCCCTGTGTGCCATGTTATTCTGAGACACGAAGATAGTCATGCTTAGAGAAAGAATTCTGTTTTTCCAATCTGTATAACTTCTACAAATTTCAGTTAAGCTGGACATAATAGTGAGCAAAGTTAAAGAGGAATGCCAAACTTTGCTTCCATATACAATGTATAACAATTCTATTTTCAATTTTTCTTTTAAATTACCAGTTGCTACATTACTGTAAAGGAATGACTTTTGCACATAAAATAGTGACAGAAACTTAAAGTGTACATGCAAAATCTAGTTGGGAACACCGCTTGATAGTCATTCACCATATAGAATGCAAGCCGTATGTGAGAGGAACAAAAACGCGAGAAACGCTTTGATTGTACCGCGGGATTAGTGATTTATCGATCGGTTTTGGCGGCTTTGTTTGTTGAGCAGAATATGTGAAGTTGGCACGCCGTCGACTGAGTCGGACGTGCGAACGTGGCACATAAAGAGTTAAGAAAAAACTGGTAGCTACAACTTGTACATATTTCACACCATGACATACAGTAGACCTACTGACCTGCACCTTGAGCACCTGCTCCTTTACCAGCAGACCCTGCTCGACTACCACTGCTAGTTTGGGGTCTGGAAATCTGCAATGAAAAAGATTATCAATATGAAACAGGTAAACTAACCTGAACTAGTATTACTTTGAAAATACAATCTTCATAACACAATTTCATAAAATCTCAGTTAAAAAAACCCAAAAACTACAGAAATCCTTAGGTAAATTAACTATTATCATAAACACTCATGTATACGGTGCACCTTTTCGTCCACAAAAAATTTAAAAAATTGGGGGTGCGCTTGCACATGAATGCAAGTTCTCATGTCCGTCTTTGTTTGTTTGTTGTTGTTTTTTCCGCCCAAATCCAAAGTCGGGACGTGTCTTGACCATGAGTGTTTGTGGTACTTCAATCACACCTACATATTGCATAAAGGCTACTGGCCATACTTCAGTGAATGGTGTCTTCCATTACATTTTCATATGCTTAAGAATGCATTTGCCTTCATTAAACAAGAGAAGAGAAGAGAGACTGACTAGTAAGAAGTTAATTCTCTGAATAGCAAAGTTTTGGTGGCAATGCAACTTTCATGTTCAGAGTTAATCTGCACAGTCATGATCATAATTAAAGTGTCTTCATCTGCATTGCAGTGAGAAGAAACTCAAATTTTGCATTTCCTTCTTTCTGTGGTTTTTCAATATTTTCAACAAGGTTAGACATTAAGAAAAAAGATATATATATCTTTTCTAGAGACTTACAAACCTCATGGTAATTAGGAGACCAGCAATTTCAGAAGTGTTTCTTTGCTCATGCACTATTGTGACAAAAGTTGTCAAATGTATATTTTTTGTTGATTCTAGCAAAAAGCCTGTGATAGGACTCATATCACTTTATGACTTTGTAAATATCAAACTGCAAAGTTTCTTCTTCAAATTTATAATGATTTCAGCTTTGAAATGAATACTGAATGAGATAATGCCATTACCTGACCAACTGTAGTGCCAGGGTGCTGTACATCCATACTGCCACTGAACATGGAAAACATAAACAGAGCAAAAAACCATATTCAATAGCAATCTCTTTCAAATATTATAAATTATGAACATACAATACTATAGAGCTCTAATTCATATATTGGAAGGAAATTCAAGAACATCATTCCATTTCTCTATTTCAATGAGAATGGCCCTGATGAATATCATGTCTCTTCTATACAAAAGATACTGAATTCCAAATCAATAACATGTGCAATAAGCATATCAAAGAAATAAAATTCCAAAGAAATAGCATGGTAAACCTTACATGACCATGCGTCACATACTGTAAAACATGATATATTCGCGGCATGAATTTTTCGCGAATTGGAGCTGACGGCCTTTTTTGCGGCATGAAATTTTCGCGAACTGCCACTGGCATTCAATGCATATAGTGTAGAAAAGAACTTTCGCGTGCATTTTAATTTCGCGAATCTTGGCGCTCGCGAAATTCGCGAAATCAAAATGCACGCGAAAATTCCTCGCTTTACAGTAACCAGCAAAAAGTTGCACACCCTGATTTTATGTGACGACTCAAAATAGGTGAAATGTGTCAACCTAGTCATTCTTTTATTCTTTTCTTTTTTTCTCAAAAAAGCAATTCCTTTTCTACTTTATTCTTAAGTTTGGATCATACAATGAATGAGAAATTGCATTTCTTTTTTTTGCAATTTTCCAGAACACTTTTTTTTCATAGAACTTCATGATATGGCAAGTCTAACAGGTTCCTTTTTATTTTTTAAGAACCCCTTAAACACTCTTCACTTTCAACTACGGTAACTTTTGAAAGGACATTGCTATTGCGTTGAAAGTTGGCATCAATCATGAATAGAAGGTGCTCATGGAGTGTGCACAATTTCAGCCTAATCTGATAATCCCTTTTATTGTGGTTGTTATGGAGTTTTACTTCCTGCTTTTGTCTCATTCACTGCACAACACACAGCATGGTGCCAGATTAGGCACTTGAATAGACCCTAGACTTCAGAGCCTCTTTTCTCAGTAAACTCTTCTCCAGAGTGTGTACTTTCTTCTTTCTCTTTTTATACAACACCTATTTAGAATGTAGCTATCCGATTGGTCGATTGCCCATCACGTGACATTTAGTGGAAGGTTCTATTGCACGCTCTGGCTGTCTCAGCGTGCAATTTTGGTTCGATCAAAATGCTCTATTGCACGTTCTCTGATGTCACAATAAACAAACATGTGCCGCGCACACTTAACAATTACAAGCGCGCTTACAAGCGCGTACTTTT
This sequence comes from Diadema antillarum, assembly GCF_040938485.1. NCBI lineage: Eukaryota > Metazoa > Echinodermata > Echinoidea > Diadematoida > Diadematidae > Diadema > Diadema antillarum. The sequence goes on along the minus strand of NW_027271833.1, from coordinate 111,873 downwards.
GTCACTCATTTTTGTAAACAACTTCGTTTCGCATACATAGTATACGTACGTACACAATGTACTACACGGTGACTGCGACTGTGAGGCTACTCATTCGTCTTTCACAGAAAATGGTGGCCATTTCTGTGCTAAATTCAAGAATCTGTGAGTACCAAATCTGTTGACGTTCGAGGTGTTGTATAAAACAAATAGTGTATGGTCTTTACTCGTGCAATGGAACCAGATTTTGCACTCGGTGAAAGATGAGGCGCACTATTCAACCTGGCTTTGCCTCGTTGAATAGAGCGCCTCTATCTTTCACCTCGTGCAAAATCTTGTACCACTGCACTCGTGACCATTCACTATTTGTATACTATTACATAGATTGGAACCTCACCTCTGTCTGCTGGCTGGCTTCTGAAGCTGTCTGCTTCCAGCCCTAGAGGGCGCATCCTACAGTCACATAAAATACATCAAAGAACATTAAAAATACATACCAAAGAGAAGGAAAAACATTGGTTAATGCAGTAATTCAGAGCAATTCTGACAGTTTTCTTCAAAATTTAGTATGCTGCCTCACAGTGAGTGCTGTGTATGACATGTAAGTGTTTTTCAATATCATAAACACATAATTTATTGACGGTCTGCTTGCTTTTTTTCTTTGTACTACTCTCCTCGAATAGAAACATGGCACATATAGAAGTTACAAAACAAGGAAAAAGAGAAATTACGCGGTGCGTAATATATGTCCCCGCCAGAAGTAGCATTTTGTAGCAAAATGTGCAATATAGGTAAAAAATCAAGGTCAAAGGTCAAAGAAGTCAAAGGTCAAAATTCTGTGTAAAAGTTTTGAAGCCCTCACCTAGTGCCATCACATAAAGCAAACGGAATCGAAATCGGGTTAGAAATGGCGAAGGAGTAGAATTTTATAGCCAATGTACAATACAGGTCAAAAATCAAGGTCAAAGGTCAAAGAAGTCAAAGGTCAAAATTCTGTGTAAAGTTTTGAAGCCCTCACCTAGTGCCATCACATAAAGCAAACGGAATCGAAATCAGGTTAGAAATGGCGAAGGAGTAGCATTTTGTAGCCAATGTACAATACAGGTCAAAAATCAAGGTCAAAGGTCAAAGAAGGCAAAGGTCAAAATTCTGTGTAGAAGTTTTGAAGCCCTCACCTAGTGCCATCACATAAAGCAAACGGAATCGAAATCGGGTTAGAAATGGCGAAGGAGTAGCATTTTGTAGCAAAATGTACAATATAGGTCAAAAATCAAGGTCAAAGGTCAAAGAAGGCAAAGGTCAAAATTCTGTGTAGAAGTTTTGAAGCCCTCACCTAGTGCCATCACATTAAGCAAACGGAATAAAAATCGGGTTAGAAATGGTGAAGGAGTAGCATTTTGTAGCAAAATGTACAATATAGGTCAAAAATCAAGGTCAAAGGTCAAAGAAGGCAAAGGTCAAAATTCTGTGTAGAAGTTTTGAAGCCCTCACCTAGTGCCATCACATAAAGCAAACGGAATCGAAATCGGGTTAGAAATGGCGAAGGAGTAGCATTTTGTAGCAAAATGTACAATATAGGTCAAAAATCAAGGTCAAAGGTCAAAGAAGTCAAAGGTCAAAATTCTGTGTAGAAGTTTTGAAGCCCTCACCTAGTGCCATCATATAAAGCAAACGGAATCGAAATCGGGTTAGAAATGGCGAAGGAGTAGCATTTTGTAGCAAAATGTACAATATAGGTCAAAGGTCAAGGTCAAAGGTCACGACTGAAATACTGTGTAGATGTTTCAAAGCTCCCATGTAGTGCTATCATATAAAGCAAACAGAATCAAAATTGGCTCATAAATGACAGAGAAGTAGCAAATTGAAGATTTTGATCACACACGGACGCACACACGGACACACGGACGGACGGACACACGGACACACACACGTACGGAGCCCGTTTCATAGTCCCCTGCTCGAACTCGTTCGGCGGGGACAATAAGATATGCATAACAAGATTTCACACAATAACAAACAGAAAATACAGCAAAACCTCATATTCCTTAATTCTCCTTGTGCTGAATACTCTGAGCTCTATTACAATGACATCTACAGGTTTAAATCTATTCTTGATTTCACATATTGCTCAAATATTCATTCATTCAAACTCAGTTTCTCTGGCTTACTAAAAAATAAACAACAACAAAACATAATAACACATTGATTCATACATGAAACTTCATTCAAATATAATTCTACATCATTTCTTTTGAGTTTTGCACAGGTTGGGTTGACACTGACTACTCATTCATTTTTATCTATATGATATGTTTCTTCAATTGTTAGAGTCTTGCTATTTCTGAATTTCATACAATTCAGTCATCTCAGTAAAATGCCAACAAAAGAAAGACAATGAAAAGTACTCTACCTGTCCATTGGATGCACTGGGATGCCTCTGACCCTCAATCCTGCAAAATAATAATACAAAAAAAGAAGAAGTATGAATTAAACGGCAAATTTATTGGGAGATTTGGTTTTGGTTGGTTGGTTTGTTTGTTGTTTGTTTGTTTGTTTGTTTGTTTGTTTGTTTGTTTGTTTTTTTAAGAGCATGTGTTTCAGAATTGTCAAAGGTTTAAAAACTCAGCACTTCAGTATAAATGATTTGAGTCAATGTCAGATTACACATTGACTGTACACAGCTACAATTTTACCTTGAATAGATTTCAACTATGACAAGATACTGGACAGTTTTTAATGTGGTTTATCAGACATTGCAGTAGAAGAAACTGTACACTGGTATTGAACAGACACTATACACCTCATGGAGTAAGATTTCCCTCTCCTTCCCTTTATGTATCGTATACACCATTACTAGCTTGGCCCATCATCATCAAAACATAACCAACTCAAACATACTGAACAATTGTGCATATTTCAGTAGTGTCTCAATTTGGATGATATTCACAAGTGAAATAAAATGTGTAATATCACCTACCATCATCAGAACAGTGGGTACCTTACTGTGATTTATTTTCAGTATAGTACAAGAGGGTTTGCAGCTGATAAAGAGTTGGTGAAAGGCGAGTACACCATTGAAACACAAATCACAGGAACTACCAGCTTTACTGTGAAGAGTGATTACAAACACATAAGACGAAACACTGCGCACTCAAAATAAACGTGAGTGAGAAAAAAATCCTCCCTACCCTTGTCTGCTGGCTGGCTTCTGGGACTGTCTGCTGCCCCCTCTGGTTGCTGATCGGCCATCCTGGGGAAAAAAGGAGGGGAGCAGATTATGGTAAATGGAATTCACTGAAGCTACTATTCCAGATTATATTCCACATACTATTAATCTTGCTATACGATTGGTCAAGAGCTGATCACGTGATAAAGCGTAGTTTTGCCCATCACATCACTTGAGAGAAAAGTTCGTTACACTCTATGATAGTCATTTTGTTTCGCTGATCTCTTAGTCCACACAGTCCTAACGTGTGATATAACCTACAATTTTGAGTACATGTGACAGAGACTCCAACCCCAAGCACCTTCTGATCTGGAGATTCTCCCGCCCGAAACCCCTAGCAAACGGGAGACTCCAAGTTGATGTGTGCGAAGTTCCTAGGATTCTAGATGTTCTCTGGTGCTATCTAAGGCTTATTTTTTCAACATACGATAGAAATAAGTAAGAAATCCTTTCCACCGGGAGACACAGAGCCAGGGCGGGAGAAATCAAATCTCAAACGGGAGAACGGGAGATTGTGCAAAAATGGGCTTTCGGCGGGAGATCTCCCGTCGAAAACGGGAGAGTTGGAGTCTCTGCATGTGAAATAAAAGTGCGTTGCACTGTGGTCTATCATTTGACCTGGGTCAAGTGATAGACCAGAGTGCAACGCACTTTTAGGTAGCGTCAGTGAGACGATGCTGTGTTGTAATCGCCAGCCCACGTCTAAAGTTGACTTGTATGTTACCGTATTGTATGTGCACATAGTCTAGTTGCCTTGCTCATGTTTCAGAATGTCCAGCGTTTTTAGCAACAACATGATTGCTAAGTGAACGTAGCTTAAGCTCTAGGCTAAGGCTTGGCCTAAGGATACCTCGATTACCTAGTAATAGGTCTATAGACTCTCTGACTCTCGTCATACCTAACGTAGGCCCTACATACAGATCTGCAGTTTTAGTGTTTTTGGACTTGGAGTCTAGTCTAACTATATAGATCTAGCTGTGAATGATTTGAGATGTGGAATTAAACGGGAATATAGATCCAATGTGGAATATAAAGCAAATAATCAACTTTTGGTTTCAGGCAATGAGACAAACTATCACTTCCTCGGCGATCTGAATGCGTACGCTATCTTTCCTCAGCTGCGCTTCGGAAAGATAGCTACATCCAGATCACCTCGTAAGTGATAGTTTGTCCCATCGCCTTCACCAACTTTGATTATTTGCTTATTAACACACCATAATAGGAGCAAAACAGGGTGAATGAATTCATCACTTCCTTGGAGATTTGATCTTCTGGTAGAAATGTTGCAATTGCTAGGGTATGGTGCCTGAGAGCAGTACACTGTATGATTGCCCCAGTTACAATACCGAGATAGAAAGAGAAAGAGATAGAAAGACAGACAAACAGAGAGTACTGTATATGTCATATATTTCGCAAGTCTAAATTTTTGTGAATTAGGAATTTCTGACGATTTCGCGAGTAGTTAAATTCGCGATCGTGGAGTATTGTACTGAACAGAGAAGTGTACATGCGTACGTCACATTCACACCAGGGATCAGAGTAAATATTTTCGTGTGTCTTTAATTTCGTGAATAGCACCTGACTTACGAAATTCGCGGAAAATAAAAACCTCGCGAAATATTTGGCGTATACACTACCTAACATTCCTTTTTACTATGGCACTCACTGCAGAGTAAACTACAGTGTATTTACAGATCTTGTGATTTGCTATCAAATACTTGCGGAAAATGGACTATAACTACAGCGTATTTTTCTAAATGAGAAAACAGAGACGATTTCTCTTTAACCCATTAAGGACAAATCCCAAGTATACTCGGGCATGGGTCTATGGGAATTGCATGTTGTAGCAAAATCAAGCAGTCCTCAACAGGTTAATTCTTTCTATAGAAATAGTAATGACGTGGCCTCTTCTGGCTTTCTCTTTCTTACCATTTATTTTGTCGTTTGTCACTTGTTTGTCATAATTTTTAAAAAAGGAAACCGACAGCCAAAGCCAAAAAGATCAAGTTTTGCTTTCCCAACCTACAATGGTATCAATAAATAAACAAAGTACAGTGTAAGATGAAACTCCCATCCCCACATCTCTCTCTCACACACAAAAATACATGTACATTGTCAAAAAGAGAAACAAACAGTCAAAGCCAAAAAGAAAAGTTTTGCTTTCACTCTATATTGGTCATCAATGAATAAAGTAAGATGAGACTCCAACCCCCCCATCCCTCTCTCACACATACAAAAATCAAAGATGCTTAAATGAAAAGACAGGAAAGTGCACGCTAATCCTGTACAAAACAAATGGACAGTGCGCGGTCCTCAAGCGTATTATGCACATCACCTGAGACCACTCAAAGACGCTTGATAAACAACAACAACTTCAAAGACAGAGCATCTCAGGTGATGTGCCTCTTTGCCTGAGACGCGCTGTCTTTGAAATTGTTGTTTATCAAGCGTCTTTGATTGCTTTTAGATCATATCATTGCCAAATTTTTACCTCCTCGAAATAATCCTTATCTATTACTTTAAAATCTCGTTCTTCAAAATAATCCCCTTAATCGAAAAAAGCTATGACTATAATCTTTAAATCTTTTTAAGATAATAAAAATACCACTACCATTGGAAGTGAATGATGTTCCTAGGTGTACTGAGTTTGTACTTAGCACTCTTTTGTATCGTCATGTAGGGTAGCCATTTTGTGCCCATTTTTATCACGCGCCTTCCTATCTTCTTAACTCTACTATCTTTGACAAAAATACATTGCCAAAAAAAAAAAAAAATACATTGTATTTTTTTTTTTCTGTTGTACAGGCATGGTTTCTATCTACATAGTCCACTGTACTCACCCACATATAATGGGCCATGAGGAGTTTCTCCCCAGCCAGCTCTCCCTGCCTTGCCTTCACCACCTCTGCCTTGTCCAGGTCTGCCTCCATGGCATCTTGGTCCTGGTCCTCCTACAAAGGCCAAGCATTATACCACACAGGACCACATGAATGGACCAGGCAAAGGCCAGATGAAAGATTCAGGGAAAACCCGACATTTCATGCTAATTTGCAAGCTTCCTACTGTGCAGTGGGCCTCTCTCACAGATTAAATTGAGCATCGAGAATCAAGGGTTTCTGAGACGAACACTGTACTAGGGCTTTCTATAGCTCAGTCGGTAGAGCACCAGGTTAGCAATCTGGAGGCCTTGGGTTCGAATCCTGTTGGAATCCCATTTTCTTAGCTCAATTTTCCATTAACAGATTAAATGTTTGTACCAGTACATGAAGAACCCATAATTAATCTACACACACACACATACATACATACACACACAAAAGAACAATCAAATGATTAACATTTGGAGTCAATAAATTGCATTATTGACTCCAAGTCAAATGACTAACACTTGGAGTCAATTAACTGCATCTTACACTTGGTTAAAGGGAGGATGGGTTGTCCAATCTACCCACTAACTTTATCAAAACTTGCTTTAAACTTGTACAAGCTTTGTAATGATGTTAATGCATTCAATCTAACAAGTACTGTTCGTAGTGCTGTGGTGTATTCTTCCTAAAATGAATCCATAAATACATGAAAAAACTTTCATACCTCATCTTCATCATCTTCATCATCCGAGTCCACATCATCTGCTGTCACATCTGTGAGTGTACAGGGTAAAAGGGTTTGAGGACTAAAGGTAAAACACATTTCTTACCAGAACATCAGAGCATGTTCCAATCATGGCATGTTCTTGGCATCAGAGTTAATCATCATGAAAACTTCACAGTATACAGAGCACTCCTGTTTAATAACAAACATGGCTATAATGAAATTGCTGTTACAACAAAGTACAAATTCAGGTCACAACAATATCCTCTCTATCTTTTTTAATAGTTTATTTGTTCAGTTATAACGAACTTTCGATATAAGGAAAGAGAATTGCCGGTCCTAGGGACTTCATTATAATGGAAGTCCACTGTAACATTAAAATTCAAGTTAATTCACAAAGGTAACACATAAAAAGTACAAGAGAAAATGAGCTTGTTCCTGGCAGACACTATGTCAAGGGCACATTTCTCCTATGTCATTCAACTTTGAGTCATGACAGCATAGCTACATGTACAATGTGAATAATGCTAATCCACTTTGTGTTGTCAGCCTGATGACATGTGTGCATTTATGAATTACGTTCAGTTCACCAACAAAATAGCGACTAAGACATATGACAACTGCAGGCTTAAAGAAAAATGAATTTGAATCATAGAAGTCTGGAGACTGGATTAAACACTTTCAAGAGAGACACTGCATTTAAACAGGGTGGCACCGAGTACCCTTAGAAATTAAAATAAATGACTGTGTATATATATCATTTTGGAATAAGCTCAGCGAAGATGTTATACAGTTTGCACTCTAAAACATGCTCAAGATACAAGTAAGTCCAAACTAGTTTAAGAATATGATGGTGGAGTACTTGATGGGACAGACAGTAGAATCACATTGCTACTGAGACACAAAAACCAGCAGAGTTTGATGTGTTGGACCTGCCATGGCTCTCACCTGAGTTGAGCTGCTTGATGATGAAGTGGATCTGTCTGTTCATCTCCGGTGTGTCTTCTTTGATGAAACATTTCAGTATCTCTTCCATTCCCTAATAAAACAGAACAATAGCAACAACAACAGATGATTAAATTTGACACAAACATAACAATAACTGACCAATATGGACAAAGCACATATATTTTTTACCAATAATACAGTGTACGTACTTCATAATGAAAAACACAACACAAACATCACACATCAAGAAACAAAACTTTGATTACTCTAGGCCTGTGAGGTTAACTCCAGCCTGAAGAACATGACAGTCACAAGCAATGCACAAATACCAAACTGACAAAAAAAACAAAAAAACAACCCTAGCATGAATATCTTATTCATTGACATAGAGTAAATAAAGAAACAGAAAAAGAAAAGAAGGCTGACAATTATACAGACAGAGATTTGTGAACACAATGAAGCAAAAAGCAGTAATTTTAGAAAGAAAATGCTAAAATATGGCATGACAGAAAGTGGCATTGCACGTTCAAATTTATTTTGAAACTTACTGCAACCACAGAGTACCAGCACTCACCATTTCTCTGGCTTGGTCCCGTATCTCTGGCACTGATAGAATGCTGTACAGTGTTCCATTCACGTAAGGACGAATCTACAGAAAGCACACATGAAATCATAGGGGGATAGATAGCGTGTGTATTTACAACTTTGCATATTGAACATTTTCAGCTAGAATGGAAAGACTGTAGTGAATCATTATGTACATGTATATATGCACATATGCATACAGTATACGCCAAATATTTTGTGAGGTTTTTATTTTTGTGAATTTCGCGAAACACGTGCTATTCGCAAAATTGAAGACACACGAAAATATTGACTCTGATCCCGATGTGAATATGACATACGCGTGTACACTTCTCCGTTCAGTACAGGACTCCATGATCGCGAATTTAACCACTCACGAAATCGTTGGGAATTCACGATTCGCGAAAATTTAGACTCGCGAAATATATGGCCTATACAGTAATAGAATCCACAATTCAGCTATCTAATCTGCAAAGCAAACGATTCTCATTTTCCTTGACATTGAAAAATAAAAAAATGTTATTCTTACCTCTTGATCTTCATGTCCAAGTAGATCTGCTATCACATGCAGAACCTGTACCTTGTCATCCACACATTTCTTTTTACCTGGCACATTAAAACAAAGGAGTAGAAAAAGTTAACAGGTAAAAAGCAGTTCTCAGAGGGCTTAAATAAAAATTGATCTCCCATCATTTGGAAATTGCTTGCAATGTATGAAAAGGGACTACCAAGAAACTTGTCTAGCCGACGCCATTTGCCGAGATAATGTGTTGTTTTGGAGCATTTGGAGATCGAAAGTGTAAAATAATTTAGATTGTGGTACACGATTTTTATACCTAAAGTGCCCTTCCCATTCAGAAGTGCGTACACTGTAGGTAGAGCCTTAAGTGAGGATCACGCATGCCCTAGTAATCATACAATGTATTTCCCAGCAAGCTGCATGTGATTCTCTCTCACAAAGAAGGTTGATGGATGGTGCTATGGCCTGATTTGTAATCCATCACACAACACTGTGTAGCATCAGCGATCTGATACACTCTGAGTTTGCAATACTATCAGCATACCTATTTGGCTAATATTTTGCATTTTTGTCATCACCCAACTGAAATGGTGTTATCCACAATAATTATTTCACACATTTTCTGTATGCATAGAGAGAGAAAAAAAAATAACAACTGAGAGTTTCTGTACTATGCATATGGACATCATTGTTTTACCTTTAAGAAACAAGACTGTCTTACCAATGTGAATTCAGCATTAGTGATATCAGCAGACAGCTACAGCAACTGTATGTTGAGATTTTGATTGTTTGACCCAACCCTTTGGGGATTTGGAAGACATCCTACACTGTCAAAGAGAGTCATCTTCTGCTTAACCGTCGGAGTCCTTTAGGCTTATCGATTCAGAAAACCCCATAGCATTTTAGACACTGTCCACAGTCCCTGGTACAGAAGGGGTTACAGTTACCACTTTGGAACAATTTGAATGTGGCAGGGTACAAAACAGTTGTTTGAAAAGTAAGGATCAAAAGCACAAGTTCGAAGGTCCAACAGTGTACAATATGTGAGTGCTTGCATATATCAAAACGTTTTTAGCATCCACACAATATGTCACCTTCCGTCGAGAATAATGGTTGCTAGACAAAATGTGACCTTACCTGATGTACGCAAACAAAGGTTCATGAGCAGGGCTATGGAGTACTCCAGTGTGTAGTCTGACAGTGAGTCCGAGTCTTCTAGAACCCCAACAAGCCACTTGATGATACCGCCCTCTATCATCGCTGACTGGAGATGTCTCCTGCAGAAAAAGGCATGACAAAGGCAAGACATACCAGCATAGTATTAACGGCAATTCATGATTCATTGTATTAGAATTACTCATTTTTGTTTTCATTTCAAACGAGAAAAAAAAAACATCTGAAACAAAAAACAAACAAACAAAAAACTGAAGAAAAGCAGTGCAAACCATCTTAATTGATTGTTTGACCGTTATTCTTTCCCATCAAGTCTTTTGCGATTCTATTCATTGCACAAGTTTAGAATTCAGTCAAATGCTGCAAACCATCTTAATTGCTTGTTTAACCATTATTCTATCCCATCAAGTCTTCTGCAATTCTGTTCATTGTACAAGTTTAGAATTCATTCAAATGCTGCAAACCATCTTAATTGGTTGTTTGACCATTATTTTATCCCATCAACTCTTCTGCAATTCCATTCATCGCACAAGTTTAGAATTCAATCATCTTAAGACATATAAATACAAAAAAAAAAACCCCACTAATATAACTCAACAGGGGGAAAAATTAGTCGCGCGAAAATATCCACTTTTACAGTAACCCATATAATGCATAAGCTGACATGCTTGCCACACACACACACAATGCCATAAAATTTTCTCACACAGACACATTTTGTAGCTTTCTCTTTCTCTCTCTCAATATCTCTTTCATTCTCATTCTATCTATCTATCTCTCTCCCTCTATGTGTCATGTTTGTTTGTTTGTTTGTTAGTTGTATTTGTTTTTCTAGCTAGTAGTCTTACTTCAGGCTGAGTTTCTGCAGTGCCCCGAGGGCATTCTCCCTGGTGATAGAGTCTCTATCTTCTGACTGCAAAGTCACCTGTAGGGTGTAGACGATGTCCCGGTACCTGCCCAGGTATGATCGACCTGTATGTGTGACGATACCATGAGTGAAGCATTCCAATAGTATTGATTGTGAAGTCTTAAACCTGGTTTCTGACTTACAAACACCCACAATGACCATATTCTCTACACGCTCTATACACCAATTAATGCAAGATGGGCCTAAAACTTCGGAAATAGCAATGTAACAGTCCCACATCTGAGATGAGATGGGGATCACAAAGATTGTAGTATCCATTTTGAAAGTTTTTATTTATTTATCTATTTTTTTAACTCGTTGGGGACAGGCTGGTCTTGATATTGCACATACGACGTATTTTCTACAGACTCCTGCCAAAGTAGGCCTATAATGAGGACTGATCTTCATAACAGGTGGAAAATCTATTTCATAATTTGTGTTACTTTTTATAAATACAAAATACAACCAGAAGACATGCCAATTCAAACACACTCAATAAAAAATCAGTCTATTGAAATCAAATACCAGATATTACATGATATATCGTGGAAGTTGAAGCTGAACTTATTTTCACCATTTGCACTCAGGAAAATCTGTTAGCTGTTGGGATCACTAACACAAAATACAAAGAGCAGATCATACAGAAACACAGCTGGACTCTATATGAACTCACCCACAGACAGAGAGGCAAAGGCATTGAATAATCTAGCCAAGTACTGCTGAACAACCTCATCTGAATAGGTCAACATCTCCATGATGTGGTCCTGGGAAAATGAAGTAATGAATGTCAGGTCCATTCACATGCAAAATTTAATCACTCAAATGCGTACAAAGAACCTAGTCTCATATGTCATTGCTCGGGGAATATAAATCACACACTTCTGCTTTGTTATGTTCCTTTACCAAGTTATTTCTTTCGCATACTGAATTAACAGCAACAAGAGCTATTTACAAGTACTCCATTTGTCACAGAAAAAAAAAAAATAAAACTTACGGTAATAAAAAGCAATCAAAACCCCTTACTTTATGCCAGCTACGTTGTACTAACAGTGCACAACAGTTAGTCTTTAACACAATGAAAATGTTACCAGTACCTTTACGTTGATAATGTCCAAGTTGAGACTAAACTACGTAATAGACAACAAGCCTCTAACAAAGAAAACGTGATACTTCTCTGTGCTAATGGTTGAAAAACTTCTGTAAATGGTTTCAATTTTACGATCTATGCAAAGATACAATCTACAGTGTATTGTGTTGCTACATACACAAACTCACCTGATACGGACTAGGTTGTGTGCAACCCAGGATGTCATTTTTTATGTAGGCTGACATGACCTCACTACGCTGTTCTCCAGGCTCACTGCGAGTTAGGCGCTGTATAAAATACAAGTAAGACATCAATCACAAAAACATATTCCACTTCATTAATCTCTTTAATACCAGGCATATATAACTCCCCATTTTAGGAAGTGGTAAGTAATAATGCCACTGTCAAACATCATACTGTAAGACTAGGAATGTTCGCGTGGATTTTAATTCTGCAAATTTTGCGAAAGCCAGAAAATTCGTGAAATCAAAATGCATGTGAAAGTTCTTGTCTGCACTATATGCATTGAATGCCAGAGGCAATTCACGAAAATTCCATGCCGTGGAAAAGGCCATCAGCTCTAGTTCATGAAAATTGCACGGCGCGAAAATATCTTGCTGTACAGTAATATGATCATATGAAATATGATATAAATTGCACAGGACCTTGAAGTGTAAAAGATCAACAAGCTATAAAGAGGTTCTACTGAAGGATGCAGTGTGCAAGAAGATACTACATTGTACAATTGTACGTAATATAACCCTTTTGCATGCTTGGATCTTCCTTCAGTAAAATGGTGACATGTATAAACTGCTTGACAGCCTTGATAGAAAACAAATCCTCTTCCACAGAGCAGCCATTCTTACAACAAAATCAACCTACACCTGTATTTATGGTACTATTTCCCCCCATATTGTGAGGATGAATCATAATACCTTGTGTTTGTAAACGACTCAAGCTTCATGCCATACACCAATCATTTGTTATTTTATACTGACATACATACGTGAGAATTCATTCAGCAATTGAGAATTATCCTACGCATAAAAGTTCAATCTATCACTATCATGCAATAGCATATCGCATGACCATAAAAATGTCTGAAGGGTAAGGCAGGGTATCTCCACAAGGGTTAATGGAAAAAAATTTATCAAACGTTTCTCTGTGCCGGTCACGAGGATTTGATTATAGTACATGCTACAGTTACCAACTCAACAGGACTTGACATGTATAATCATCAGAATATCAGCCTTGCAGTGATGAAGGCCCTCTCCCCCCCCCCCCAAAAAAAAAATAGAAATGCTGCTAGGGCGACTGGAATGCCTCCACCAAAGCACATAATAATAATAATAAGTACAGCATTTGTAATGCGCCTTCGATCTAGTATCCTATTCTGAGGCGCATGTTTAATTGCGGAGCATAGCTGTCACTCCTCTGCCTCCACCACTTACCCATCTCAATGCCTGGAGGAGGAGGGCTTTCCTCCTGGTTTCTGCCCTCATGATGTCTTCCTTCACCTTGGTGTAGTCCAGTGTGGGGAGGACTGGCATGGTATCCCTGAGGAAACATTGGTGAAAGACGACGGAGCATCAGTGATGAATATATCAAGTCACGATCTGAAACCACTTATAGATTTTCAGTTCATTCTTCTAGAGGATATGTGTATGTGTGTGTGAGTATGCCCATGTCATATCTGAATTATAATTGTATTGATTTGATTTGATTTATTCTCTGTATGCCATTTTTTTCCCAAATACATTTATTCTGCAATTTCATTAACATTGTACAAAATAACAGTAGTATGAATAATTTCAACGATTATCATCATTTTCATCAATCATACAATATATCTGTAATATAATTACGTGAGATACATCTTAATTTTGCAGTGTAGTTTACTGCTTTTCAGATCAAAGGGAATCTTATAGCATGCATATGTCAAGAGATACTTTTCGTACGAAAGCACATTTTTCAACATTGATCGTCACAGAAGAGGTTGAGTCTGTGCGTTTTACTTAGTGTAACTCAGTCTAGTCACAGTTAAGGGATCCATGTACATGTTGTATGGTGACAGGGTTAAGTCAGCTGTTATTGTTGTTTTTGTTCACACTGCAAGCATATTAGGCTATAACTTAATACACAACATCAAAGAACAAGTATAAGGAAAAAGTTATACATTCTAATAACTTTTACACAAAGACTAAAGGCAGAGGAAGTGGATGAACACAATTCAATATATTATTTGACAGTGATTTTTTTTTTTTTTATTAAAGACAAACTTGATGTGCATTTGAAATTTAGAGGTTGCAGTAATGAAAGCATGGCAGCTATTACCTATACTAGCACACACAACAGAGAGAGAGAGAGGGCAAAAAAAAAAGATATTGAAGGCATAATAGCATGCAAGCTACACAATTTTCTGAAGGAATGCTGAAGAAATTTTTTTTTTTGTTTTTTGGATGAACAGTACATGATAAAACACACAAAAGTGCTGGAAAAAACAACAACACAAATCTTTGTAGTTCATTACTGAATGCAATGCTGCATGAAGAAAGTGTCAGATATTCTACTATTTGCATTTAAAGACGCCCATGATAAATCATTTAGACAATGATAACAAAAACTCATCAATCGTCAAATTTCATTGAATATGTGAAACTAAGCCCACTGTGATGAAAGCATCATATAAATAAGCATGGTATTGGCAGTTCAGGGTTTCCAACTTGAACTCTAGTTTTAAATTGTAAGCATGCTGTAACAACCCACCCCCCCCCCAACCGAACAAAAGAAAAGAAAAGAAAAGCATATACACAGGTAATCACCTGAAGTTTTAGGATTAAAAGCATCAATATGTGATAACAAAAGTACCACTCTGGCATCTTTTTATAATTATAAGCATCCTCACTAATGAGACTTTTACGATCAACACATCCAATATTGCACTCAGTTTGATACACAGGAATGTCTGTTGTCTGATGATAGTGTGATAGTACACACATTAGTTTTTTAGCAAAGGAGTATCAAAAGATGGAACAGATTTTTACATGACCAACACATCTTTCATTAAATACACTCACCTGATTTCCTCGGGAATCACACTGAGAATTAATGGACAAAACAGTTTGGGGGGTTACTACATATATTGCCATGCATTTTTCTCATGCTGGTATTCATAGGAATAAGTAATGGTTGCAACAGGTTGCTCTGATAACAATGGAACCCCAAAGCAACATGCTACTACATGTATTAGGTCTTGAAGACCCAATGAGGGAAACATTTGAAAGACAAAGATGAGGTATACACACGGATGGACATCGACACTAGGAGAGGTGAATGAGTTGCTACAATAATTGCAGACAGGAAATACAGGGGACAGGGGAGGCAATGAAAGAGCAGGGAGGGGTCGAAGGAGGGGTGAGGGAGTGGCATAGGAGGGGCATGGTAAAGGGAGTGGCAAAGGAGAGAGGGGGCAAAGAGGGGCATTAAACTGGCTATCATGTGTATGTGGGGGGGGGGGAAGGGAGCTAGTGGGTTGTAAAAGGGGGATATAAGAGAGGAACATGAGAAAGTTGAGACAGGTGTGAGGAAGGAATAAGAAAGGAGTGAGGGGTGCAAGAGGGGAGCATGGAGCTAAGGAAGGGCAAAGGTGGGTACAGGGAGGGGTGAAGGACAGACAAATAAGGGGAAAGGGAGTGCCATGAAAGGACAAGGCAGGACATATAAGCCGGGTTCACACGTACACCAATTAGCGGGATACAAATCTCGAGATTTGCATCGCGATCGTCATCCCGAGTTTTTTGCACGTGTGGACAGAAAAAACCCGAAAATTAGCGGGATAAGCATCGCGATGCTAATCCCAAGAAATCTTGCGCTGGTTCGTCAATTAGCGGGATAATTGGCCCCGCGCTGGTACGTGTGAACGGTCGGGATTACAATCTCGAGTTTTTACATCCCATCATGCAATGCGCACATCACAACAGCGAGGCCTCTGCGAAGAGGTCCTTCACCTCTTTGGAGCACAACAACAACAGCGCGCGAACCACACCACTGACGCGTAAAAGACAATGGACAAAGGTAAGTGCGCGCAAGCAGTGATAGAGAAGGGCGCTGTGTGACCCAGTTTGCAGGCTTTGTTGTTGTCTCTATCGGCAATTAGCGGGATAATTCGGTACGTGTGGACGCTCGCCAAATTAGCGGGATACCGATCGCGATCGCCATCCCGCCAATTTGGTACGTGTGGACGCTCGCCAAAAAACTCGGGATGAGCATCGCGATCGCCATCCCGCTAATTTGTACGTGTGAACCCGGCTATAGAGGGGATAGGTGGAGGAGGGTGAGGGGGACAGGGTAGAGCTAGCATTTGATGGGAGGGAAAGGTTGCAGAGGTGGTAGAGGAATTAGAGGGAAAACATAACTTCTCCATGTATCACAGAAGCAATGTCAACTACCTCCTCCACCCAGTTTTGCATTACTCCCACAACTACAGTTTGACGGATTACCAGAGTTCCCATGCATCAAGATAACATGTACAGCAATGACCATCTCCTGCACATTCAAACTATTCATGTGACCACACTCAAGACAAAAGATGTGCATGACAATGCAGAATGTTGAGACAATTTTATAACAGCTTTTCTTTCTTCGTTACTCAAAAAAAAAAATACATGTGTTTGATAAGCTAACATTTCTAATATTCTGATTTTACTATTTTTTAAGCAGATTTGAAAGGAAAAAAAGTTAAGACCAGGGTTGAATTGCTATCACTCAGAGAAATTACATATTGCCTGTAACTACACAGTAAAGTGATATGGGATCATTTTTCAAATGTCTCAGAATGCAAGGGTGTCAACTTGAAATAACAGAACACACCATGCATTTAACATGCTTGACATTATCACTTTTCTTCTCATTTTCATTCAGTCATGCATTTCTCTTCCCCTTTTCTGCATGCCTCCTAAACGTAGTACATTACAGACACACTACCATGGATACCCTGCCAACAAATGCCAAAATGAGATTCCTGTTATAAAAGTCCACGTACGACACATCACACTACAAGTACCTGTAAGCCACACCGACTTTTCTAGAAAAAACAAAAACAAGCAAAAGAAGAAACCCCAGAAAATCTCACTTATTTATGCCCTGCAAGCCCCACATACTGTAAAGCATGATATATTTGCGGCATGAAATTTTTGCGAATTGCAGCCAACGGCCTTTTTCATGGCATGAAATTTTCCCGAATTGCTGCTGGCATTCAATTCATATAGCGTAGACAAGAAGTTACGTTTTAATTTTGCGAATCTTGGCGCTCGCGAAATTCGCGAAATATAAATGCACACGAACATTCCTTGTTTTACAGTATCAGGACTATTCCTCAAATTAGAAATGATCCCACCAAGCCCATTTCAGTTGGTCTAAAAAAATCCCCCATTCAAAATCACCCACCCAGATGCAGGAAAAATACAAGTGTGTCTTGTGCAAAAATTGTGAAACAACATTGAGCCACAAAAATCTTCTCTGCACCATCTTCTATGCACCATCTTCTGTGTTCACAAGATGCAACTCTTGGACAAGGTGAGACAGGGGTAGCCGGGAAACAGATGAAAAACCACAAAAAAAAATATATATACATATATGCAATTATGGAAAACCTACAAGTTCGGTAACAGCTTTCAGATAATATACAGGTCTACAACACATTTTTACCTTTGATGTTGATATGAAACCTTCAACACAGAAGCCGCCTGTATGCAACCAAGAAAAATAAAAACATTGTGAATAGACATCTTTCCATCACAAAAGTACATGCATCGAAGTATTGAAATGATTTAAGTGATACATGTTAATACCTAGAAAAAAACAAAAACAAACAAACTTGGGTTTGTTCACAGACCTGTTACAGGATATACAAAAGATACTACCATGTACTCTGTTACCAACATTAACGGATATGTTGATTCTAAATCAACATCATAACAAAAAAGAGAACAAAACAGGTTAAAAGTGTAATCACTCAATTAAACATCTTTTGCATCAGCAACAGTATCGGTATCATAATATCAGCAAAGGATTACGAGCTGGGAACTGTAAGGGTTCAATGAATGTTCGCCTGTTTTCACTTCTTTGGTCATCAAATAGGATCAAAACTGCTTCATTTTTTAGGATGGATGTAACTTGCTGATTGCCTTATCATAGATAAGACAGGTGATAATAAAATCTGGCATCATTTATTTATTTGTGAAGTAAATATTTGTTGTTTGTCATGTGTGTATGTTATACGTATTAATGTACATACAGTTTCTGTTGTGTGCTGCATAATTACATCTACTTTTATCATACTGAATGTATGTAATTTGTCAATTATGTTTTGTGATAATATTGGAAAGTGCATATGGAACATTTATCTTTTATTATGCACTATAGAAGCTTCATCACTATCACTGTTGTCATTATCATGAATTAAAATTCTCAATTGTCTTGCTTTTTTAATGCTATGCACATTATGAAATAGAAATCTCAATATAATTTGAGGTCACTTGATGATTTTCACTAGACTTATCACAAATCATCACACTATGCTGTTCAATACTTACAGTTGGAGGTCTTGTGACATCCACTGACTCACTGAGTTGATTTGAGAACAATCTCTGACACACAGTCTGCACATACTCGGGAGTCACCTATCAAAAACAACAAAATAATAATAAAAAATGAAGAGACAACATTTCACAAACGAAACACTGAATCTAGGCACTACAAGTTGACATACCCCATCAGCTAAACAGTGTCATTAAAGCATAGTTTGATGATACTGATAGTAATAATAATTATGACAGTAATAATAATAATAACAATAATAATAATGTCAGATTTGTGATCACACAAGCATTATGTCAAACTATGAATATCATTCAATATACCGGTAGATCATTAACGACATCACACATACAAAATAATGCACATAAAAATGAAGAAAGAAAGCAAAACACACAACAGATGACAGAAAAATGTTTCAAAATTTCTCTATTCACGAACGTTTTGCACTATAATTCTGTCATGCGATAAGGTCTCATCCCGAGGCCTCTTGACTTTTTTTGTTCAAGTCTCGCGCAACTTTTGAGACCAAATTTGCAATGTCCGTGCATACTGTTTTGAAGCCATGCCCATTTTTGTAATAGCATGCTGCCCCAAAACGGGCACAATTTTGTGATTTTGTGTACATTTCCTACGGAAAACAGTGCTCTATCATGAAAGTCATAAAAACCTGATTATTTTAAAAATTAATCAATTTCATTGATTGATTTTATGCTAATTATAGAAAGAAAGTGGTCAATGACAATTTCCAGTAAACAAACAAAGAAAATACAAAAGTTGAAAAACATAGAAATACATAAGAAATTCCAAAAACAATAAAATACATAAGAATTGAAATGACTTTTGGAAGTTTTTATGATGTACAAATGTGGGATATGCTAATACAGATGTACAAACCAAAAAGTAGACTCTCAACGCTTTTAATTAGGCTAAAACATGATCTTGGGTTTAATTTGCATATTAATTAATTAAAATCAGAAATAGATTGTTTCAAAAAATCTCATGACACAATCTTGTAGATTACGATGTGGGTGTCAGGCATTTTAAATTTCGTCCCGATCACACCACTGATGGCCGAGATCTCAGTTTTAGCATCTCGGTTTTAACAAAGCCAAAATAGCCCAGCCTGATCAGGGTTAAATGTATTAATCCATCATTTCTACCTATATATCCACATACCCAAAGTTACCTGAAAGAAAAAAAAATGGGAGAGAGTGTAGTCTGAATTGTGTTACTGCTTGTTGCACAGTCTCACACATTGAACTCAAAGTTGCTGGCTATGGGACTATTCCAACCAATACACTGGCACATTTGACATCCACCATACCACAAAGCACAGTATCTTCTGCCACAATGTTAGTGCCATGTATGGGCCAATTTTCTGTTGTCCCACCCCTTGGTTACAAGGGCACCCCTCTCGGATGTTTGTTAACCCATGTCTCAGACCTTCCCTGGGGCTTTGAGAGTAATGAATACCTGTTTGTGGCCCCATGTGCAAGCATCCCACCCATATACTACCAAATCTTCATACAATTATATACACTTGAAATATGGAATATGTTCTAGACATGGTTATAAGAAGTTCAACTATCTTCTTTCTCTAAATGTGATATTAACAACATCATGACCTTCATGCACATTTTTATCAATCATGAAAATGCTAAAATAAAGATATATGAGGCATTTTCATTTTAAAATCGTACGCAAGACCTCCAATTAAGCAGAATTGCATACTGTGCATATCTAATGAGCTCATTTGCATAATATCTCTAAAAAACAGAAAAGGGATCTTTCTGAGTAGCCTATTGTCTAAAGCTAACATTATATGCTCTCATCACATCTTGATAAACTAAAAATGAAATTACTTACACAAACAATAAAGTATAATATAGGGAATTATAGTATGCATACATAATAGGCCAATTTGCATATTTACAATAGGCATGCTACTGAGCTACATTTTGAAAGCACAAGACTACCAATGCTACAGGTAAAGGATTCCCACTAATAAAATGCTTAATTTGACTATTTCAATCACAATGTTTGGTATTGTTTGTTTCTTTTTTTCTTTTTTTTTGCACAAGGAGACAGATAAACATGTAGTTCATTGTCCTTCCAGCAAGTGTGTGTGTGTGTGTGTGTTTTCATGCTTGCCCTAATTGGTATACTTGTTATTTTATTCATTGAGCTGACATGTTTACCCTAATGGGATGAGCTGACTGTCAGATAACACAGCGAGGATCATTCTACATACCAAGCTGTACATTCTATAGGTGCCACAATCATCACCCAATCTACTAACATGGATACTAGTATGTGGGACTATTAGAAATATGAGCTATGTAACATTAACTTCGATTTCAGCTCTCATCTGCTTTTACGCACATGTATTGCTCAAATCATGACTAAACACAACATCAACTTTTATTACAAGAGCCGAAGAGCAGAATTAATTTCTGGTTCACTTCAAAAACACTGATAACTTGTGCCAAAAATTGTATCTTTTGAGTATTAAAATTCTACAACATAAATTTAACCACATACTTTTTGTTGCTGTTCTGTTTTATCCTCTCTTGTCCTCTTTAACAGTGCTAAAATATCTTTGAAATTTCATATTTTTGTGACTAAGGGGATGTTGCAGGACATACCTAATTCTTTTTTATTATTATTATCATTATCTTTATTATTATTCTTTTCTACATGCAACAAATGCACTTTTTTTTTTTCAACAGAAAATATTTGTGTTTAGGTAGGGAAAAACACTGATTCCACTAAATTATATGGAGAAGTGTGCATTCTGAGGGTTGGTGAATAGCATCAAAGCTTGCCTTTTAATTTCAATCTTTTTTTTTCATGATTTGTAACCTAGCTATGACAAAGAAAAAAAAAAGAGTGAATAATACATGTACTTGCCTGTTTTCCCTTGATGCAATTTTCCAAAGTATCAACAAGCTCCGCAGTGATCCCAATCAAGTTGTGGTAGTCAGACTGGCAGGGTGGGGAAAAAAAAAGCAAAAGAAGCATTCTTAAAAAGAGAAGAATGATACAAGTTTGGTATCCAATTATTTTACACAGTCCCACATATTCTATTCAATCATATGTTGTTTCACCACATCATTGCCTTATCCTTCTAAACTGAATAAGCACATAATGCAATAGTCGAAACTACAGCATGTCATTGTTCATCTTTTACATCGGACCAATTTCAATCAATTTTGCTGGTTCATAATCTTGCGATTTTTTTTTCCATTTTGTTTTGCTTTGTTCTTCACACAATGTGATACTTTAAAACATAGTTGTCTGTAATCATTGTAATGATAGTGCAGTGGAGCAGAAAAATGGAGAAAATTGTCGGCAGAAAGTCATTTTAAGCTTTACAAAGCCAGAGAAACAACATTATTTTGTTATCATGACATATTCTCTGACACATGTAATCCAAGCGTCACTTGTAAATTGCGATTGCGTCATTAAGAATGATCAATTCCATGCATTACACTTCACTCACCTGAATTTTGTTGTATCTCTTGACGTAGGTCATGTTCCGCTTCTCTGCATCCACAACCGCCTGCTGCAGCTTCTGCAGCTGTTCGGAGTTCTTGCCGTTCACATCCTGGTAGAGCTCAAACAGCCGGGGCTGGGGGTGGGCCGGCAGCGTGATGGCCATGAACTTCTCAAGCCGAATCTGGACACAGCAACAAAGAATGTGTAGAAAACTTGCCACAATGGCTACACCATCATCACATAGATACAATGCCTAAGATGTGTAGTGATGGACTGACAACTTTCTGAAGCCCATTATCCATTTCTATTTTTCTTTTATAATTATGTCACTAGAAGATAAAGACACGAAACTTTACAAAGAGAGGATTTTTCTGACCCTCCCTACCCATCCTTCTCTTTCAAGTAACGGTTAACATATAATGTAATAAAAAAAAAATAATAATAATACAATTTCTTGAATATGATATAAGCAATTATCACTTTTACAATACTCAGAAAGGTACCACAACATTAAAAGAGAAACAAAATACAGTTACTAGCACAGGTATTGCAATCTACTTTGTGACACAATTCTTCTCAAAGAAACTACAACAGCTACGAAAACAAGATACCATGTACAATTGTAGGTCATAATTACCATGATCAAAATAATTAACTGTGATGTACAAACAGATCATCAGTTTTCGTGAACCCAATTCCAATCAGAGTCCATCATATCCCTACTTGAGACTAAACTCACATTATATGTACAATGTATACGTGTAAACGTCCCCATCATAATTTTTGCAGCCCCCACCCTCCTCCCCTTAACCCTTTGAAGACAAGTCCCGAGTACACTTGGGCAGGTTTCTACATGAGAAATAAGTGCTATAGCAAAATCACCCATCTTCAATGTGTTAACCAAACAACCAATTTTCCAACTGGCACACCTGTAGGTCGGGCACCCAGCTATCCTGAAAGAGCTCCTTGTACGAGGGGTGGCGGGTGGGGTCAGGCACGAAGGGCAGGGCGTAGAACGGCAGAAACTCTGTGGTCTGGCTGAGGGAGGCTCCCCGGGTCTCCAGGTATTTTTTGAAGTGTTCCATGGTGTCCTCCAGCTTGGTCTTGCTCTGTAATGGCAGTGGACAAGAACTTATGTTACTCTCTTGACATCTTGAGCAAAGTTTGGAACTACCATTGTCCACATTAGGCACACGAGGATCCTGATCATGTAGATTTCCATTGAAACACAAATGCATAATTTGCTGCAATATTTGACACATTGTCATGCAGAAACGCAGAACATGAAAATGATTGCGAACATAGTCATTACACTTAAAATGTCCAAAGATGCTTTTCAAGTTAAAATTATAATTGTGGCATGGATGAACTTGAATATATTTAATTACACACTTGGAAATGCTATTATATAACACTCATAAAAAAATATGAACCAAATGAAAGTACAACTATTAAATCACTCAATAAAATTTAGCATTTGCTAGGGTGTTTTTTTTTTTTATATAGCAACTATGTTCTACCTCATTTCCAAATTGTCAGATTTGTTAACATGTCAGCTTACTTGAAAGTAAAGTTATTTAGAAATTCTGCAATAATTCTATAAATAAGATGATTACTCAGTAGGACTGATTTCTGCATATATGACAAAGAAAAATCATATATCAATCATTCTAGACAATCCCATGCAAAATTGTGCAGGTGTATGTCCATTCTCCCCTTCCCCCAACATCAAGATTTAACAGAAAACGGCCCAGCTCAACTTGAGTTCAATACTCAAAAGATTGACTAGTTGCATTCAAACTATGCATTTGTCACTTTGTGTTTCATTTTGCATATGATAAATCAAGTCTACATTCAAACCTTTGTACACTAACATGGTAACACATCAGACCAGAAAATATATCTAAACTGTGGTGCTGCATCCAAATTCAAAATGTCTGTATTTCTAAAGACAGCTTGCCTGGCATTAGAGTAATCTGAGCTAACATGAATCATCAATTGCCTTGCAAACTTAATAATGGAGATGAGAAAATCTTATGGAAGAACTTTCAAGAGGACAGAACATTTCATGAACAAACCTTCTTTCCAGTCATCATCCCATAAAAAATGGGAAAGATGGCAAAGTAGATGCTGAGGTAGAACTCCAACTTTTTGCAGACCGCGTCGTTGTTACGCACAGACTCTGATATATTCTCGTCCCACAACAGAAAGAACTCATGCCGGGCTCCCGACTTGAAGAGAGCCAGTAGATCAGCCTGTTTGTTGATAATTCAGGGAAACATGAAACATGAATCTTTCTATAAAGACAAATGAAATTGCAGTCTTCAAGCTAAGCTGTCTATAACAGAATTTCCTCTACATCTTCCTTTTGACACAAGAAGGTACAGGATATACTGTAGGGTTTCATAAACCTGCAACAATGCACTCTTTCATTTGGAGCAAGAAGTTAAAACTATAATGCTCCAACAACAGCCCAACAAAATAAACATTTCATATGGCAAGAAATGTGCAAAGAAACCTGAAGAACAAACCTCCTATCCAGAAAATGGCATGGAACATTTCAAAAGGGGATAGAATAATTAAGAAGATGTGGTGGACCTGTGTGCTATACAAGTAGCCACTATTATTATCATCTATTATTATTATTAGCATCAGAACATTTAAATTGTATCCAAGGTCTCTTTGTACTCCTTTACCATATTGATAGAGCTTCCAAATGCTTGGATAGTGAATGATGACCACAATACTGTATTCATGATACCGAGTGACAACACATGAAATGTACATGTAGGTGAAGCTAACCTGCAGATCTGCCTTGCGCTTATTCCACGGCTTCTTCATGGGCTGCTCCAGGGGGCGCCCATTGGCTTTGGTTTCCGCTTCAAACACCTTCAGCGTTTGAGGTAACCCATTGAAATCAAGATACTGCACACACACAAACAAAGAAAACATACAAGGGATAAAAACAGGAACATAAAGAATTGCAGGTGAAAAAAAAAATGCTAGACACAAGAAATTATTATGAGTACACTGTATTAAGCAACACTGATACAGTGACTCTTGATAAAAACCATTCAGAAACAAGTAGTGTATTTTCTACCGTATACACTAGTTGACTAGGGCTACCAACATACAACTATTGTCTAAGTGTTGCGTGCGTACACTGTATGAACAAGCAAGTATAAAAAGGAGTACATACATTAATGATACAAAAATGAAACAATTTTTTGCAGATCTGTATTTCACTCATTATCATGCACATAAAAAGGATATCATCTTTCAGAAAAAAAAACCAACAACAACAACAACATCTATGTTCAGCCTGGTCAGGTTTCAGTCTGGCCTGTTTTCCATGACAAAATCTCTGCTTTAAGAGAACCTTACCTCCTTCACTATTCCGTTCAACTCGCCTTCGAAGGCCACAACACCGCTCATGTTTCCATTTCGTTTTGACCCCATCGTGTCCAGGTCTGGAGCAGACACAAGCTCTTTGTCTCCGTGGAGACTAAATTCTGAAATAGTCAAGACCGTCTCCTGCTAGAATCCTGGTCTTTCCGTCTCTCCCTTCTGCAGAAGAGTCTTCAGAATCACCAGTGGCTGATTGCAGTCATCTTGAATGTTCCTTTGTCGAAGTGAGGAGAGCAACAAAAAACACTCTATAAAAGCAAAAGTAGATAACATGTACATTTGTATGACAATTAAGACAAGTAATGAAGTACACTACATGTACATATGTACCGTAATACATATCTACTTGTGTAGATTAGTACACTACTGGATACAAGTACACCACAATCCATGCTGATGTACAATCATAGACCTTCTTTCAGGCCTTCAACCACAGTCACTGTGACTGTATTCTCCTTTAATAGAAATTGTATTGTGTTAATTCTGTATCACAATATTCACATCTTGAGTCTACACTTTTGTACAGAAAACCTACATGAACAGAGTCAGCAGTGCGAGTGTATGGTCAGCAGGTCAGTACAGTGTAACTGTAGATTCTACAGGAGTAAGGGCCTACAAGGTAAGTAACGTTTCAGTACAGCATAAACTAGACAGAAAGATCCATCTGTCCCATGGAGTCTTTTACTTTTATGACATTATCGCTCTCCTCCGTAGACACAAGGAGGGGATCCGTGAAGCCACACGCAGTCTCCGCGGAACATTTCCCCGCCGCGACAACCAGATACAGACCGATCTTTCGGTCAAAGCAAGGAGGTTTTATACATTGGAGTTCCAACTGGCTGTGATTATTCAAACATAATTTTTTGTCAGATTTCTACTGATGTACAAAGCAATTTCACAGGTGCACTTGTGCCTTTGATGATCGATGTTCCTTGCCGCCGTCTTGCTCAGCATTCTGAAGATTAATTTTGAACGTTATCATAATTTTGGCCATATTTTGCTTATCTATTTATCAAATGAAATGAAATTTAAATCAATGATAAAGCATGTAAAACGAAAGACATTTCCGTCCAGAAATTTGCGTGTGAAAATGTTTAAAACTGTACCATCCTGGAAAGCTGGTTTTATCGCTTTTCCGCTTAGTTTCCACAAATGAAACTAATATGGAATAATCTTCAAGTATAATTCTTTATTGATAGACATATCAGATTAGTGCCTGCATATGCCCAGTCGAGTAATTTTCATCTTCATTTCAGCATTTTTTGCTCAATTTCTATTTGCGCATCCTCATGTCTGTACCACCTACCTTTTATTTATAAGAAGGGATAGCGAAAAGTAATTACCATCACAAAGAAATATCTTTCTTTGAAAGTGGCTAGTTTAGTAACGTTACTATAGTAGTGAATATGCGATGAGATACAAGTCAATTGTCTTCCTATCTGCGCAGCAGATCGTGTTTTGCACATGCTTCAAATATTTTTGAGCGGCAGCTTCGAACATCTAGCAAAGGAAATAAGACAGTTGTGACTCCATTCTCTAGAACCTCCTTGCACTTGGTCAAAGCATGAACATGTGTTATTGATAAGATACGAATACCGTAACTGTTAAGTGCTTACAGTACACGTTTACAGTACTCATGAGTCATACCTGGTACTAAACACTAGAATTTTAATACTACGATACTGAAGTAAAGGGCAAAGTAAATTTAGTGCAGTGGATTGCCACTTTTATCTTGGGTCCTTGCTGCTGTTAACAAAATTTACTCACGTTACGTTGTCCGTCCAGCCAGTGGATGACTGGTAAGTGAATTTACACAGGGGTCAGTGCCAGTACGTGCAGTGGTCAAGTGGTAGACAGCTTGCCTAGTCAAATCAATTTAGAAAGCTACTCTCGATCTTGCAGACTCTGGAGACTGGATCCGTCGCGGGTCTGTCATGTGTCTATGTAGATTCTAGATCTACATTTAGATCTGAACGGAATTTACAGTAACTTAATTCATACAGTACGCTTCTTGAGTCGTGACCTATCAATACTGGGAACAGACTGCTCTGACTGCAGCATCGGCATGCCTTGCAAGCCCTTTTCAGTACGACGCGCTACGTAACCTAGTGCTAGTGTAGTAGCTTTCGTGCTACCTTTCCTTGATGCTTCTAGCTACACACAGCAGCTGTGTGTGTTTATGAAGCGATCATACAGAAAAATTTCGTCGCGAATGTAAACGATTCAAGAATGTCATACTCGCAAACGTACTGTAGATGGCGCTATACATTATGGGATTTCACGGCACTGTGGGAGTTCAGCGCCCTTGATTATGGGAGTTGTCAGGGCTCACACACGAGTAAATTAATTTCCCCCATGGAGACTATTCAAAATTCAAAGCATTCTGTAAGATAGCTGGGAAAAATGAGGTGTTTCATCTTCTCTAACCTGAAAAGATGGATATATCCTTTCATTCGTACAATTTCCAAGGGGGGTTCTTCAGCTCAAACTCTGTCCAAGGGATCGCAAAGCCAGACTACTAGTAATTCTTTTTACTAAAAAAATCACGCAGGCACTATTTTCTGTACATGCACCCAATCAAATTATACTAAGTAGTCCTTTTAAATTACATACATAATTATATACATTATATTTACAGGTGTGAGCCCTGCAGTCCACCCAGTCCAGCAGTGCCGTATATCACAATTAGATGGCTGAGAGTCTAAAGCTATATAGGTTACCACAGTGGTTATAAGTTACCGCACAAAGTCGCTGACCGTAATGTGTACCACGAATTGAAAAAAAAAAAAAAATCAGTCCAATGAAATGTCAGTAAAATGTATTACTTATACCAGCAACACAGAAAACCGTAGTTTCAATTGCTGCCTTCGTTGAAACTTGCGAAGTAAGTTCATAAGGATGGTTGATGAAAACTGTCACAGTATACACCAACTGGACGTGTTTAGAGAACATAATTATTCTTTATATCTATCATAGTCGCTGAAAATAATTTTCTGAGTAATAATTTTCTTTGGGCTGTTGCTTGAAGTGAAGCAGGAATGAGTACTACCAGCTATCATGTTCTATTACCTACCTCACCTTGAACATGCACTTTATCTTCCTTTTTAAAAAGTGAATATGGTACATTTTGATATTAAAGGCAATAAAGTGAACAAACGCTATAATACGTCCCCTTGCTTCTCCTTCCCGTCACGATTCTACCCACACACCATACGCACATTATACAACACACACACACACACACACACACACACACACACACATGATATCCCCATTCCTGTGTGATACATTATAGCTGCTCCGCGTATTGGCAGTACTAGAAATAGCAATAATAATGTCACAACAGAGGAATGCATTAAATGCCAATCTTGATATTAATTAAAAATCCGAATTTTCGGGGGTCCTCCCCCTTCGTCAGGGATGACACATTATTATTGCTATATATATATTGTAGTGAGAGATAACAATGTGTAGTGAGATATAACTAATATTATCTTTTAGTGATCGTGAGTTCTGTAATCTCATTGGTCAATCAACCACTGAATATATCCCGTATTCCGTGATAAGGTCATATTGTGCGCATGCGCTAAATCCACCACTGAATATATTCCGTATTCCGTGATATGACGTCATATTACACAGCTAGCTGCGCGTGTACCAAAGACGCTTATAGGAAAGTGCGCGCTAATCCTGTACAAAACAAATGGACAGCGCGTGGTCCTCAAGCGTATTACGCACATAATCTGAGACCACTAGACGCTTGATAAACGACAACAGCAACTTACGTATCTGGCTATACTGCAGTATCGTATGGCTTGTACGTATTTAATATTTGTACATTGTATGCGCGCATACAGTAATCAGCTCGCGAGACGTAGGCCTAAATCAACATGGTCATGGCTGACAGTCGGCGATTTCAACATCATTCACGAGGGGAAATCAGCGAGAAGAAGGTTAGCACTTACACTAAAAGATAAAATCGTTACCCCCTGCTTGTTCTGACGAAATACGGGAAATATCTACGGTCTGGTGCCATATTCCATTCGGCCTTCGGCCTCATGGAATATGGCACCAGACCGTAGATATTTGCCCGTATTTCGTGAACAAGCAGGGGATAACTAATAGTATCCCCACGTGCGGGCGCGCGTACGTGCCCGTATATCAGCAGACGATCCACGGATGAATGACCCCGCCGAGGTGTCAAGGGACGCCCGGACGCGTTTTTTTTAAAGACGGCACAGATTGGGGCATGGCGCGTGTTAAACCTATGGGAAAAACGTTGGGTTAGGGTTTTTGGTTATGGTTATGGTTAGGGTTAGGGTTAGGGTTGGGGTTAGGGTTAGGGTTAGGGTTAGGGTTAGGGTTTGATGGTTAGGGTTAGGATTAGGATTAGGGTTAGGTTTAGGGATAGGGTCCCCGATAGATTTTTAGTTTCCCCAATCTGTGCCGTCTAAAAAAAACACGCCGCCCGGACAGTTTTCCCAGGCAGACCGACGGACGACCCCTAGAAAGAGAGACAACCCCCAATTGCAGCTAAACTACTGACCGCCAACTCGCCACCAGGCTGATACCTGACAAGCCCATACCATAGGTGAGTAGGCAATACCGGCCATTTCACAACAGTGGCGCTGCGAGCAAAAAGAAACTGCGTTTTTGTGGGTCTTTTCGGTAAAAGATACCGGCAAGAGTTTCTTTTCGGTCTCTCTCTCTATATATTCGTTTTATAAAGTTTACGCGTTTTTGTAAGTACCGCTTATGACTAGTGTGAATATTTTAGGATTTCTTAGGTCCCCGGGCACTTGATATTATTCTTGGAGAAGATTTTTCCGTAGAAATATAGAACCCCTAGCAGATTTAAACAATTAATAGGATATTTGGGTATTTGAGTGGGACATTAAGGCATAGAATCGGTTCCCGCGCAGGCTATTTATAAGCAAAGTAGGAGTTTTTGTCCGTTTACCATTTCATTGTCTCACGGCGTGCCGAGAATTCCAGGGTTGCGTTTTGGCGGGAGTTTAGGACTCCTGCCACCTACCCTTTTCTAGTACGGAGTTTCCGAGTCGATTTTCGATTACTGTGATAATAGATTTGGATTCAATAGCGATTTAATAGATATTTATACATATATTTCTTCTTCTTATCTGCGTATAAATGTGGTATGTAACCGGATTTTTTTTAAGGTACTACGTGGATACGGGAATTTGTTTAATATTGTTCCGTTAGAGCATTAGGTTAGGATTAGTTCGTTTTCTTTATTTTGTAAGTTATATAAGTTATTTTGTAAGTTATATAACAACGGCATTTTCCGAGGAGGATCCTGTGAACCTTTCCGCCGAGAACCTTAACCGGCTTCGAGAGGAACGGGAGCTCGGTAAGTGCACGTTTCAATCGATTTGTGTGTGTGTTTGGGTGTGCTGGTTCATAGAGTCTCTTTTGAATATTTGAGCGACATTCTTGTGATTTTTCTGTTATCATTGCCCCCTGTCAGAGATAGAGAAGGGCTAGATTAGGCAACCAACAAGTCTAAAATTCGCATTTTTGGAATTTTGGCTAAACTATACATTAAATCGGTTACACGTGCGGATGCTGCCATTGTCGGGAAGCGCGCCTGTTGCATCTCGTGATCACCGATTCGCGCGTTTTTCTTGCCACTATTTAAGCTTCATTATTTTTCGCGGCTTGTGAGCACCCACCTGTTTCCTTGGAGATAGAACAAAACCCCATCTCCCGTCGCACCAGGGTGGTGGATACCGCATGCACGTAAGTAGAATTCCGGTTTGTTATTTTGTCACGGCTTTCTTTTTTTTTTTTTTTTTTTTTTTTGCTACTTGTACTTTCTCCGCACTTTGTTCGTTCTAAAAAGTTCCGCATATATTTTTGGTACCTGTATACATGACTGTGATAGTGATGCGGGTGGCTCTTCGTCACGAAACAACTTGCGGGATTTGAAAAGGTTATACTCTTTTGCCCCTTCTCCTCTCGTTGATTTGTACTATTTTCTTTCTTCCTCGCTACACTGTACACGTACATATGAGAAAGGGTGTATGTTTGAACTTAGATTTTTTTTTTTCTTGCTGGTAGTTGCTTCTGTTTCATCAGAGCTAACAGGCGTGACTAGATTATCTGGTACCGTATAGGACTTAGGTAGAATACCTTGCGTCTTATTTCTCGGTTTCTTCTTTCATCCCTCTTTGCGGAATTAGGCCTAGTATCAACTTGTATATATTAGAGAAGATTTTTAGTATCAATTCTTGTAGTTCTGACGCGTTTGGCAGAGTATTTCGAAACATATTGTGTCTATTCGAAGTATAAGTCTATTGATACGTTATATTTTTCTTTGCTCTTTCTTTTCTCTCTGGTTTGAAGACGATCGATACGGCTTCACTTGAGAATTAGCGGCATATATATTGGATTACTGCCCACACTTGTTTACATGCTTGTCTTTTCTTCCTCTTTTTCAAGTCGATACTTGTATTTTTTTTCTTCGCCTCTTTATTTTCGACGACTTTTCGAATACCCAACTTGGATTTTCGCGGTGGTCGGCGTTTTCATATAACTTCGCGTTAAACAGATCGCGTTGCGGAACAGATAATCGCAGCATCCCCGAAAATAATTGCATTTATTTTTCATTAGGATATGTCATATAAGAATTGCAGTTGCATATTGCATTGTATTCAATGAGTTTGTTTGATGATTGATGATTGGATGCATGTTAGTGCTGGTGATACGGTCCATTCATCTGTTTTTACTTTTGATGCTCATAATTGTGTACGCTTGTTTCTTGTTAACGCAATTTCTATTTTGATTGCTATACTATTTTGTTCACGCTATCTTGTGATTATTAATGTTTGTATTTTGAATACGCAATTCTTATTGGGTGTGTTCGCACGTAAATCAGTCAGTTCTCTCCACAATTTGAACGTTCTTGAAGTGAAGAAAACTTCACAGAAAGGAATGATCCGAATATTGGAGGAGACAGGACAATTTTAGTAGAGCATATTCGTATTTCTCTTTTTTGTCTTCTTGCTTTTGCCCTTCCATCGATGTGCGGTCTTTTCCCATTGTAGGCCTATTATATTACGTGCTGGCTTACGCTGGGAAATTATTCTCCGCATCTTTTGCGTAAGTTAGCCCTTTGTCGGGAAAATCGCGCGGTTGTTTTCGCATCGTTCCTTTTCATATGAGCTCATCTGTTTTCGCACCTGGTGGTGAACGAAAAACATTGAGTTTTATTTGACTTTGTTCTTCGATTAATTACTGCGGGGTTAAATAAGAGTTCCGTATTACGAATTATACTCGCGTGATCGGTTCGGCACCTGTTTTAAATAGGCTGCCATATAGATATATATAGGCCGTGCAGATATAAGCACTGCTGACGGACTTAGTTCGGTTCGCACGTGTTCGCTATAAAGCGGGTAAGTATACGACTCGGTCACTAGACCAAAAGGCATACTCATATGGTTGTTTCAAACATATGAAAGTTTATTGGGTATGCTATATACAGTGCGTATTTTGCGGTTTCCGTGATCTATTGCGGCATTACTGGCGATTTATACGTGGTAAGTATACTGTAAATTGTGGTGCACAGCTGCAATAGGAATTATATCTGTAGTATTTGTACGCACGCTCAGCCGCTACATCAAAGATAGTGGTGACGGGAGTTAGGTAAGTCATATTTGTAGTGTATATATAGGATATAGATATATTGATTTATATAACTGCACGGGCACTGTCGTGTTTCAAGCTAAGCACTTTGGATACAGCTGCGGAACACAGTAAGTAATATATCATTTTATGATTTTGGTTCGTGTTGCATCGTGTTTTGTCATCATCGCGGAATACGCATATAAATATACCACATATGCACACTCACTGTGATGAAAACATATGCAGATATGTGACATCTTACGTGAAGTGCAAATTGAGAGTGACGTTCGTATATTCGTATTCCAAGGACAGCCGAGGATTTGCCATCAGTGCATACAGGACTGCACACTTTGCAATTCACAGTGAGTATATATTAATCTCTCGTTTTCTTTCTGCGACAAGGGAAGTGTTTGAATATATTCGATTATTTGTCATTCCCTTACTTGTTACTGTTCCCTTGTTTCCTGTTATGAATCTGGAGCGTTTCGATTAATTTTGAATGAATTGAGGTGTGTATATTGAGATAAGTATTATCTTATGATTGCTGATCATTATTAGATATAGTTCGTGATTGATACCGATGCGCGTATATGTACAAACCCATCCGACAGCGTTGTTGTTGTTGTTGAGTTTTTTGGCGTTTTTCGGTCGGACTTGACTATTTACGCCGGACCAACGACAGCGAATTGACGTCGGGGTATTAGTATATGAGCTAGCAGAGAGTGCAAACAATCTCTCTTAAGTTAGCTTACAGTTAAAACTATACTTGTGTTGTATATGGTTTTGGGTATAGTATATCAGGCTATCAGTAGAGTGGCCGTAGTGGCAATTTACCAGAGTCCCATGGAAGTTATTGGATAGTTTTGTTCTATTCGGTTAACGTGATTTAAGAACATCTATATTCCGTGATTTTTCAAGGGACATAGGTATACCTAGGAATAAATTCGAGTATTTAAATTGTGAATTTGAATAGGCTAATTGTTTTAAGTTATAATGGAGAAAGTGGCAATCAACTTCTGCGATATTGAGGAACTTAGACGGGTACCAGGCATTGGATCAACCTTGGCTGAGCGTATAGTTTATATTCGTGATGGGGAAGACTTGACTCCGGAGAGGCTGGCTACCATTTCTGGTATCAGAAACGTCCCGGAGTTGGTCAAGTACATTGACTTCACCCCATTTACGTCTGAAGTAACTTTTTCTGACGCGAAAGCCTCGGCAGGATCTAAGTCGGAGGGTACCCCACCTCAGGCCACAGGGAATGAGTCAAAGTCCGCATCGGCCGAGGAGGCTGAGGGTATAACGAACGGTGGCATGAAATCCGAGGAAAGCTCTAGCTCGGAAAAGATCGTGCCGTATCCGTACGAAAAATACCCCCCTCCGGCTAGCAAGACGGGCGCGAGGGAAAAAACTCAGACCAAACCCACGGGCGATAACTCGGAAGGGAAACGCCTGGGTGGCCCCCCAGCCCAAAATAACCTCAGCAACGGAAGCAATGCACAGGTAAGGCCGGACCAGTCTCCCCAGCGATCCTTACAGGGTAAGAAATTAAGCTCTCCCCCTGTAAATGACCGCCCCCCTTCCCGACATGCTGGGTACGACCAGTGCTATAACACAGGTTCACCACGCAGGACGGAAGGAGGAGGGCGGTACAGGTATTACCAGCGCCAGGTGAGAGAACGATATCCGGACTCCCCCTCGCGTGGGTCGCGGCGGCGCGAACGAAGTTCATCTCGGACGGCGCGTAGCCACGATTATGAGGCATGGGGACCCCAATACGAGGTAAGACGGCAGAGGGAGGACAGACTTTACGAGTCACCGCCTCGGTCGAGGCGAGAGAGACGATATGAAACTCCCCCTCGACGCTACCAGGAGAGTGAATGGGAGCCGTCCTCTCCACCACGACCGAGAGACCCCTACTACGAGTCCCCCCCTCGTCACGAAAATGTGGAATACCGGCGTCGCGGGTCTCCACCTCCGCGGTTAGACAATGGATATCAGAGGCGCGAGGCAAGAGCCCCTTCACCGAGGCGTCACGGGGGTTACAGGTGGGGCTGTGCGTCATATGCACGAGACGGCCGTGAGTTTTCACGATCAGTCGCGTTTGCATCGCCCCCACCAGTAAGGAGAACCTCGCCGCCAATAAGGCATGCCGCGGCCTCCGAGGTGGAAGCCCCCCGGTACTCGGTAGACTATAGGGCCAGGCCTACACAAACAGCACCCCCCTCCTATTCATCAACACGGAGTGGAGGGTCAAACTACAGGCCAGTCACCCTTCCCAGGACGATTACATTCGATGGTACTGGGAGTTGGAAGGCCTTCTTTGCCAAATTCCAGTTATTCGCTGATGAAAGTCAGTGGGACTCAACACAGAGAAAGAACCAGTTATGCTGGACGTTGGAGGGTGAGGCCAGCAACTACATTGCGACAATCTTAGAGCGAGAACCAGACATATATTATCGTGTTCTGGTCAAGAAGCTCGAGAACCGTTTCACACGGCGGGAGCTACCAGAAGTGTCGCAAATGCACTTCACATATGCACGGCAAGCCCCCGAGGAAACTACCACGCAGTGGGCGGATCGCCTCCTGACCTTGGCCTCGCAGGCTTTCCCCGGATTTCCGGAGGGCTACGTGCAGAGGCAGATTGTTATGCGTTTCTGTCAGGGTTCTTCAGACAAAGAGGCGGGGCAACATGCCCTCAACTCCCGCCCACGAAATCTTGATGAAGCAGTTGATGTCCTCAAATGGTATCAACACACGCATCGGGCCATCTTTGGGAAGCTCCGGAAAGAGGTGAGGCAGGTCGTCTTCTCTGAGGAGGACACCCGAGAGCCCACTGTTCAGATGGTAAGTGCGCCCCCGCCCAAACAGGGAAAGGAGCAAGGGCCACTTGAAAAAAGGGTGTCAGCCCTCGAGGGCAAGATGAATCTAGTCCTCGATCAACT
Organism: Diadema antillarum; assembly: GCF_040938485.1. Lineage (NCBI taxonomy): Eukaryota > Metazoa > Echinodermata > Echinoidea > Diadematoida > Diadematidae > Diadema > Diadema antillarum. The sequence goes on along the minus strand of NW_027271833.1, from coordinate 75,762 downwards.
TGACTCTCTAAGAGCCACAGTTCAAGGGCTGACAGCAACTTGCGCCAAGATGGAGTCCCTACAAACCAACATGCAGGGATTAAAGGGATCCATCCAGGGCCTGAGTGAGATGATGGCAAAGACTCGAGCCTCACCAGCCAGACCAAGGGGCTCTCCGGCAAGACCAAGGCCCTCTCCCGGTAGGAGCAATTTGTGTTACCGGTGTGGGAAGCCTGGCCATTTTGCTAGGGAATGCCCCGAAGTGAATAGTGACAAGTCCGTGTCCTTCATGGGTGAAGAAGAGGGAAACGACTGGGGATCGGGAAGGGAGGAGGGCCCAACCCGATCCGAGTAGACCAGCGCCCTCAAACATCAGCCTCTCCGGGGAGGAAGGAACTCTCCAAGGGAGGCGGCCAGGGCAACGCTGACAGGGACACCTCATCAAGAGGAGCAAGAAAGGATGCCCCCAGGGAGCAAGAGGAAGTGCAAACTTCCTACGCTACTAGTGCCGGACATCCTCCTATTCCACCGAGTCCCTGGGTAACACCCCCATGGCCCCCACCTTGTAATAGTATTGTGAACACCCTGAAAGACACGGATGAAATAGTGGTGTGCCGAGTCAAATCGTCATCACTTTTCAGAATTGATATCACCGTTGGACAGAGGCCTGTTCGTGCGGTGGTAGATACAGCAGCCGAAGTGACCATCCTTTCGGATAAGACATACCAGATGCTTCAACCCACCCCTCCCCTCATCAGAGAAGTAACTTTGAATGCAGCTGGGAGGGACATGAAAATGAAAGGCATGGTAGTGGGACCGGTGCAAATGACATTGGGGACACATGTTCTGAATGAGCATATATATGTGGCTCCAATCGAAGATGACATGCTTTTGGGAGCAGATCTGCTCCGTAAACATCACGCATGCATTGATATACCAGGTTCCATACTTTGCTTTCAGGGAGAAGCTGTACCTATGACCTTTGGCGAAGGAGGTGCAGTAGCACAAGTGTTCATTTCCGACCCAGTCACAATCCCCCCTCGATCTGTGAAAAGGGTGAAATGCAAGATTAAAACTTGCGTACCCTGGAAACAGTTTGTGGTGGAACCGGAGCGGAGCTTAGTCGGTTTAATCCCTAGGACGCTGCATGAGGAAAGAGATCACATAGAGATATATTCTCTGAATCCAACAGACAATCACATACGTTGGCGAAGGGACCAGGTAATTGGGCAAGCCCAGGAAGCCTCAGTTATCCAGCCCCCCAATAGTGATATGTCAGACAATATGCAGGTCCATCAAGTTAACGTTACCGAGGACAAAATCCCCCCTCATTTGCAAGGTTTGTGGGAAAGATCCTCGGTACAACTTGAACCTGAAGAACAAAAGGTACTTAGGGATTTACTTATTGAATTTGAATGCGTCTTCGCCAAAGACGAATTTGACCTAGGGAACTTCACTGAGGTTACCCACTCCATTGATACGGGTAGTGCAACCCCCATCAAGCAGAAGATGAGGCGCACACCCATGAATTTCATGCAAGAGGAACGAGCACTTCTAAACAAGATGTTGTCGGCCGGAGTGATCAAGCCCTCAGTGTCCGAATGGGCATCCCCCCCAGTGCTGATAAGGAAGCGAGATGGTGGCGTCCGATGGTGTATCGACTACCGTAGACTAAACAAAGTCACAAAAAAGGACGTATACCCCCTTCCTTGCATTGATGAGTGTTTGGACACTCTGGCTGAAAACTCTTGGTTCTCCAAACTCGACGCCAACTCTGCGTATTGGCAGGTAAACGTCCGAAAACAAGACCGGGAGAAAACAGCCTTTCTCACAAAGCATGGGCTGTACGAGTTTGTGCGCATGGGCTTTGGCCTATGCAATGCTCCCGCGACCTTCTCCAGGGCAATGAACCTCGTCCTCAGAGGGCTGAATTGGGACATTGCTTTGGCATTTCTGGACGACGTAGTGGTGCTCGGTAACTCTTTTGAGAACCATGTCAACAATCTCAGATTGGTCCTGGAACGATTCAGGGACTTTAAGCTCAAACTAAAGCCCAAGAAGTGTTCCTTTTTCCAACGTCGTGTGGAGTTTCTTGGCAGGGAGGTGGACGCTGACGGCCTGTACCTAAAAGACGAGCATATCAAGGCCGTCTTGGACTGGCCAACACCTAAATGCAGTAAAGAGGTGGAACAGTTCCTCGGTTTGGTCAACTATCACCGCGTCTTCCTGAAAAACTATGCCGAGGTAGTAGGGCCGCTGTATGGCCTCACCGGCAAACGGGAGTTTCGCTGGGAAGCTGACCACCAGGCCGCCTTTGATCAGGTAAAAGAATTACTGACCACTGCCCCTGTCCTTGCACTGCCCAACTCTGTAGACCCCTTCATCCTGGATACCGATGCATCTGGTACAGCTATAGGTGCTGAACTCATTCAGGTCCAGGAGGGACAAGAGAGAGTGATTGCTTATGGCAGTTGCTCCCTGTCCCCGGAGCAGCGACGGTACTGCGTCACTAGGCGTGAACTGCTCGCGGTCGTGAGGTTTACACGTCAGTACAGACACTACTTGTTGGGTAAACACTTCACAATCCGCACTGACCATGGGAGCTTGACATGGTTGATGAACTTCAAGGAGCCACAAGGTCAATTGGCCCGTTGGCTTGAAGAACTTAGCCAATATGACATGAAGGTTGAACATCGACCCGGTACGAAGCATCAGAATGCAGACGCATTATCGCGCATGCCCCAGGGTGATTTTCTCTGTGAGAATTATCGCCTAGGCATGGAGCCCGATGATCTACCCTGTGGTGGATGTTCATATTGCAGAAAGGCACATAACAACTGGTCCCTTTTTGCTGATGTCATAGATGACGCTGTTCCACTAGCACAAAGAAATAACATCTCGGAGATCACAGTGGATCAGAGTGTAGAAGGGAACCTCTTAATCACCCATTTAGACATAGATTGTCAGGAAGGTTCCCCCTCTCTGTCCATTAATGGAGTGGCAGCTGACGAAACCGCCCCCAGTCGCCCAGTCGACTTAGACTTAACAGACTCCCTACAAAAAGAGCAGGAGGCAGACGCCCAACTGTCCCTTCTACGTAGGTGGTTAGTCAGTAAGGAAGAGCCGGACGAGGGCACAATCCTCTTGTTGGAGCCCGCCAGCAAATTCCTTTGGATCAACCGAGACATGTTTTTCTTAAAGGATGGCATCATTCAAAAACAGGACGATGACGAGTCTGTGCTAGTGGTGCCAAAATCATTGCAGCAGGAGGTGATGAAAGTAAATCACGACCTGCCCTCCGCAGCACATGCAGGTGTGACTAGAACAAAAAGCAAACTAAAGTCCAAATACTTCTGGTATGGCATGTCACGTGACATTCAGGAGTATATCAAGAGGTGTACCACCTGTAACCGGAACAAGAAAACGGTCAGGTATGGGAGGCACCCCTTGATAAACTATCATGCGGGAGCCCCCATGGAGCGAGTACACCTGGACTTTATTGGCCCACTGCCCAAAACCACACAGGGCAATGAGTACATTCTCATGATGGTGGACCAGTTCACCAAATGGGTAGAATGCGTCCCCCTGCCCTCGCAGACAGCTGAAGTCACAGCCCAGGCCGCAGTCAATGAATTTTTCTGTCGGTTTGGGTACCCCTTCCAGATCTTCACTGACCAGGGCAGAAACTTTGAGAGCAAGCTGTTCACCAATATGTGCAAGCTGTTACACATCCACAAGGCAAGGACAACTCCCTACAGGCCATCAGCCAACGGGCAGGTTGAAAGATTCAACCGAACCTTGATGGATGCAGTACGCTGCTATATTGATAAGTCCCAACGCCAGTGGGACCAGTATCTTGCTCAAATAGCAGGGGCCATTCGTTCCACTGTGAATCGCAGCACCGGATTCACACCAAACCAGCTGATGCTAGGTCGGGAAACCAACCAGCCCGCAGAACTAGTCTTCCCCCTTCCCCCATCCGTCCCAGTCGGATCACTGGACGAATATTCATCTACACTGGCGGAGAATATTCGTCGGGCACATGACACTGCCCGAACTACACTCCAGTCGACACAGAGACGGATGAAGAGGGACTATGATGTAAAAACACATCTACGCCAGTTTCGGGAGGGAGACAGGGTCTACTTGTTGGATTCAGGTACCCCCAAGGGAAAGTGCAAGAAGTTACTATCCCCATGGAAGGGTCCTGCCGTAATCCACAAAAGGTACACTCCCTATTTATATCGAGTCATATACAGGAACAAGGTGTTTACTGTGAACCACGATAGACTCAAGGGGTGTACAGATCTCAGTGAGATCCCCAAAAGTAACTTTGGGAAAGACCTGTACTGCTTCTGCAGGAAGCCGGATGATGGTTCCCTTATGATCCAGTGTGACGGCTGCGATGAATGGTTCCATGGTGCCTGCGTCCGTATCACGGAGGCAGACAGCATGAACATAGACAAGTATTTTTGCCCCTTCTGTAAACAGAAGAAATAGCGCTTTTATATGAATGTGGGCTATGCTTATGTACCATTTCATCTTGCAGGTCATCACCATGGACGATCTACTTGAGGTCATGGAGGACCTACGTGTGTTTGACGCGGAAGAGCCGGGAGGGGAGCCGCAGGACACAGGGGGACTCGTAGAGGCAGGACCTCCTCCACCTCCTCCACCTCCTCCACCTCCTCCACCCCCTCCACCCCTTCCTCCTTCACCTCCACCCCTGGCGGTACCTCCCACGGGGGCGAGGAGGCGAACACACAGGAGGAGAGCACGACGCCTCAAGGCGAGGTCCAGTGGGCCCCAAGCCCCGGCCCCCCAGCCCTCCCAAGCTGTGGCTCGGGCATGGGCGGGGATGGCCCGGGGTAGAGGCTCCGCCCAAGGGCTGGAAGCAGTCATCAGGATGACGCCAGCTCCAGCCATGGGTCGGGGCCGGGGCCTGCTGAGGCTTGTCCCCGCTCCTGAGCCCCTGCCGGGTTTCGACTCTCATTTCCATCCGGATAGGTTATGCAACCACATGTGGAGTCAACCGAACCCCGGCAGGGACCCCGTCCACCCGGTGCACTTGGTCGGGGGGGGGGGGGGGGTACTCAATTACTGCGACCCCGAGACTTACCTCGACCCCGACTTCGTGGACCGGGTGGTGGCGGCTCAGGATGGGGGCAATGCCTGGAAGCTCGCCTTGGGGATCCACCCCAAAAAGGCCTCCACGTTCACCGACCAACATTGGCGGGCACTCCTGCACCATCTAAGTCACCCCCAGGTAATCGGGCTTAGTGAAGTCGGGCTAGACTTCACCGTGCCCCCCCCCCCCGGCAGTGGCCAGAGCAGGAGAACCTGCTTAGGGCCCTCCTTGATCTAGGCACGAGGGGCAGGATTCTGATCCTCCACCTCCGGGGGGTGGGTGACCAGACGGGCGTCCATGCCATCAGCCGGCGCCTTATCCAGCGGAGCTGCCCTGGGGATCAACGGATCCACCTCCACTCTTTTAGTGGAGATAGCCTCCAGGTCAGGGCCTGGACGGCCCGATTTCCCCACTGCTATTTTGGGGTGTCGGCGCTTGTCCGGTCCCTGGCAGATCCCCAGCGGACGGCAGTGAGGGAGATCCCCCTAGACCGTCTCCTTCTGGAAACTGATGCGCCCCACCTCGCCCCTCACCCAGGTATGCGTTACAATATGCCACGCTTCCTGGGTGACGTGGGCAGGCTGGTGGCCGACATCCGGGGTCTCCCTCTGGCCCGGCTGATGGCAGTGACAACTGCCAATGCCCAGCGTTTGTATGTAGTAGTAGTAGTAGTAGTATTAGTTTAATGATCTGTAATGTATTTTAAGGGAAAGTCACCCGTGAAAATTGTAAAATGAGATTATAATGTTATAAGAAAAAGGGAAAGTTACCCTTTTTGTATGCTAAGGTTAAGAAAGGGAAGGGTTAGTTTTAGAAACAATGATAATCATCTGCTGTGTTGTTGCAGCGAAGGGATAATAATAAGTAAATTATAGATTTTTGTTGGGAGTGGGATGCATATTTTCACGGGCACCCGTCATGGTCGGTTGGAGGCGTAGGCTGACACCATATATCATTTTCGGAACATACCTCCCAAGGGTCCCTGGGTTGTGGGCTTCGTGTGGGCTTAGCCGGAAGCCCTTTCATGTATTTGAGGGGACTAGGTCTGTTTTCAGGCTGAGAAGTCTGCTCGACGTACTGAGCCGGATTGTCCAGAGAATACATTCCAAAGTGGAAGGTCACTTCACGGTCGGTCCTGCGGACGCCCCCCTAGACGACTAAGGGCAGTTATGGAAATTGTCAGCCTTTACGGTTGGGATATTGAATTATAAATTTGGTTATAGTATTAGTGAAAGTCACTAGTGACAGTTTTGGATGTTGCCATAACTGTTGATAAGCTATTGGCTCCGGATGAACGCCGCGGGGAAATATATATTATATAACCCCGGCAATTTGAATTTAAGAATGATACTGCATGTAAATGCAGGTTAGGTTGGGGTATAGTTAAATACACCAATGGGGAAATTGAAATTTGTAATGAGTGTTATGGAACTCAGGTGGATATATGTTTATATGGGTTTCTGTATAAAGAAATCGGACGATAACGTAGTTATATTGAAAGGTTTTTTAAGTAAATGATATTGTTGAGATATTGGAGGTTAAGAATGGAAGGATCTCTCTGAAAATTTGGGAGATTATAATAAATACATTGGAGGATTTAAAAAAAAAAGAAAATAGCAGCTGGATTTCAGAGCTGGAAAAAGTGGGTCTTAGCTTTGTTGGCCGGGGGGTGTGTAGTGAGAGATAACAATGTGTAGTGAGATATAACAATGTATCCCCACGTGCGGGCGCGCGTACGTGCCCGTATATCAGCAGACGATCCACGGATGAATGACCCCGCCGAGGTGTCAAGGGACGCCCGGACAGTTTTCCCAGGCAGACCGACGGACGACCCCTAGAAAGAGAGACAACCCCCATGACTGCAAGATGAGCCGGAGCCGGAGCCGGAGCCGGTTTTGGAGCCGGAGATTTGCCATGTCATCTTGCAGTCATGACTACGCGTCATTGGATGCGTCACTATGGACACTGTGCGCTACCTCCATCTGTTTAGCGCAGTGACTTCTTTGAAAGGTGAGTTTCAAAATCCGTCTGCCCATGATCAGACGTGTTTTCATGTCTGTTTCAGAAACGGGTTTGATTAAGATCTTTTGTCACACCATGGGCACTGATGAAGAGTGTGACCTTGCCTTTCAGTATTTGAGAGCTATGCTCCGTTTTTAAGATCTTCAAGATCTGGGATTTATTATTATTTTTTACGGCGTTCTTTTTCTACTGATTCGTTTACTTATTATCATCAAGATGCCGAGCAGACCAATTTTCTTATATATATATATATATATATATATATATATATATGAAGAGTTTGTTCGCAAAAACCGATAAGTCCATATTTGCCAAATTAGATATTTGCGATTAAAGGTCAAGAAAAATAAAGAGAATAATAACAAAATTTTTGCTTCTTTTGACCATAACTTCAAAAATGTACCTTATAATTAGTGACCAATACATGAAGTTTGTTTGCAAAAACCGATAAGTCCATATTTGCCAAATGGAGATATTTGCGATTAAAGTTCAAGAAAAATAAAGAAAATAATAAGAAAATTTTTGCTTCTTTTAACCATAACTTCAAAAATGTACCTTTATATGTAGTGACCAATATAATATCATTTAAAAGGTATTATTTTGTACTTTATTACAGAGACCGTACTTCAAAATCTTCAAAAGTGGACTTATCGGTTTTTGCAAACAAACCCTTCATATGTTATTATGATATGCATAATGTGCATGCATATGAATATGACCGTGCGAATATGCCCTGTAGTCATATGCTTAAAATGATGACAATGTGTGACAGCATTTCGGAAGTGTATATGATACAGGAATTGAGCACAATCTATTTTTTTTTATTTTGTATGATAATCAATACGTCTGCAGATGAGGTGATATCAGATTGCATTTTCATGTTGAAGTATTATGATTGATATTTGCAAAGTTCCCATTTCAGAAGATTTATGTTAACTATTTTTCGTCTTCTTTTGTGAGTGTAATTTTGGCTTTGTATTGCCCTTATGTCATTTTGTTTTTAGTCTTTTTGTACGCTTAGAAACACCAGTATAAAGTGCCTTATTATCATTATTATTATTATCATTATTATCACTATTATCATCATCATTATTATTATTATCATAATTATTATTATATCATACAATATTGCACTAGACAATCTAAAATTGTACACTCTTAAAACATCGGGGTCAGAACTGACCCGGAACTGAAATGAATGTTCACTGACATGAAATGACTGTTAATGCTCACAGGCTAATGAGAAGAATCTGAATAGTATGGGTAAGAAAATGCCTCGGAATAACTGGAGAAACTGAGAAACAAAAGTAATTTCAAATACATTCTCAAATGAAACGGGCTGTGCGGAAAGGTGGAGAAAGAAAACATTCCAATCATCTGCAAAGTGTGTAATGGGAAAGCCCCACTTATACAGAAAATGCATATCAGAGGACATATGTACGTTCATTGTTTTTTTTTTCAATTTTTTTTTCGTCGGAAATTTTACAAAGATGAAAGTATAGGAAACGGGTCTGAAATAACTACATCTCAAATCGCTTTTTCTTTTTGATAGGTGCGTGATATTCCTTCTACACACAAGCACCAAACTTCATGGTATTCAAATTAGTGAAATTCTTCCGTGGAGATGTTTTCATTGCAACTGATTGACAAATTGCCCAACATGCGCTGCATGCTATAAGGATTAGAACCAGCACTTGCTGTCGGGTGGAAGCTCGGTGGTCTAGTGGAGATGACGCCTGTTCGGTGATCAGGTGGTCGTAGGTTCGAATCCTGCTCGAGTATGTACACCCATGATTTTTTATCATGGCTACTACTAAAACACTGATTAATTCAGTGCTTATTTACGTCGATGTTGGGCAATTTGTTAATCAGTTGCAATGAAAACATCTCGACGGAAGAATTTCACTAATTTGAATAATAAAAGCAGTACCCGCTGCATGCTATAAGGATTTAGAACCAGCATTTGCTGTCGGGCAGAAGCTCGGTGGTCTAGTGGAGATGACGCCTGTCCGGTGATTAGGAGGTCTAGGTTCGAATCCTGCTCGAGTATGTACGCCCACGATTTTTTATCATGGCTACTACTAAAACACTGATTAATTCAGTGCTTATTTACGTCGATGTTGGGAAATTTGTCAATCAGTTGCAAACTTCATTGTATTGCTCCAGGTGGGATGACAGAGTTTCATATTATGCATCATCGTAACTGACTTTTTTATGCGTCTAGCATTAATTAGAGAAACACCCAGCTTATGGCTTCACTGTTTACTTTTTGCTTGTATACTTCGTACTTTGATCGCATTTTGTTTGATGTTGAAAATAAAGAATGGAATTGAATTGAATTAAAATGAATTGAATCGTACGTGATTCCAACTTGTGTATAGCTGCAGAAGGCTATACAATCTCAGATGCTGAATTCGCTAACGACATACACTGTATATTTTATGGTGACAAAGACACTTAAGGAGGTAGAAGAATTACTGAGAGAGGTGGAAGAGATATCTGCGAATGTGGGACTGCGGATAAACGTGATCAGGGTTAAGTAACCTATGCTTGGTGGAGATGGGAAGCCAATAAAATTGGTGTAATACTTCCATTACTCGGGAGCAACAACACAAGACAGGATGGCATGGAGTTTGGGGTGAGGAAGACCTGGGCGGTGTGTCATTGTATATAAAGTCCGTATATTGAAGCCAGATCTCCGTATACACTGTACTCTAAGAAAATCCGAGTCAGAACTGACCTGGAACTGGGTCCATTGGGGTCACACACCGTTCCGGGTAAAAAATTACTTGGAATTTGGTCATGAATACCCCGAATGGGGTCACCCTGACCCAATTCATGACTCTGAATGGGTCATACAGTTGTAATCTTACCCCATTCCTTGTCATTACTGACCCGGAACGGTGTGTGACCCCAACGGACCCACTTAGTTCCGGGTCAGTTCTGACTCGGATGTGAGTGTATAGGGCTCACACCCGTAAATACAATGGAATGTCCGAGACCCCTTCACAAATTCGTACCAAAGATACCAAAATAAATGAAGAAAAAAATTAATTAAAAATCAGTGATGTAGTTTGGCAAGAAACTGAATAGCTGTAGATATTGAGTATGAATTCCTCTACAAATTGCATTTTGGTTAGAAGATGAAAGCTTTTCTGGTGGAATTTGAGGGGACTATATTTCATTGGGTACGTGTACGGAAAATGGGTGATTTTTTGAGTGACAAGAACTCGTAGTCTGGCTTTTCGGACCCCTGGACAGAATTTGAACTGAATTATCCACCCTGAGAATTTGATTGATGAAAGGTTACATCTAACTTATCCAGGTTAGTGAAGCTGAAACACTTCATTTCTCCCAGCTATTTTACAGAATTTTTTGAAATTTGATTTTTAACACACATCCCTATGGGGAAATATTTATGGGTGTGAGCCCTATAGAGGATGCATGCAATGCACACAAGTCTATGGGAAGTATTCATCCCATACAAACTCTGTTGGTTTATGTTGATCTATTGTGTCAGATCTCTTCCTCCCTCCCCCCTTCCCCTTCCTACCCCCCCACCTCTCTCCTCTACCCCCCCCCAACTCTGTTTGGCTATAATTTGTTTTCTTATTATGTTGTTGTGATATAGATAGATCTTTGTACATAGCAGTCATCAGTATCACACAACTTTGAATGACTGTGTTATTTTAATGTATTTCTTTGTTTGGCTACCACTGAAACAGGTCAAAATTCATAAAGTTAGTCTGTTTGACAAAACAAAGTCTTTTCAAGTATTTTGTAGGCAATAATGTGATGATGACACCCCCATAATCAAAGATTACTGCCTGCATCTAGGTATTCATCTTATGAAGAACTGATCAACACTACATTTTTATTAAAAAAAAAAAACCTCAAAGGGTGTGAGTTTCAAAAGTGTCCCTTTGAGAAGCTTTATAACCCTTGAATGTGTAATTTCCCATATGATGTAGGTGCAAATATCATCAAAAACACATTTATGATGTTTAAAAGTCAAATGAGAAATATGACCTTCACTATAGAGGATGCATGCAATGCACACAAGTCTATGGGAAGTATTCATCCCATACAAACTCTGCTGGTTTATGTTGATCTATTGTGTCAGATCTCTTCCACTGAAACAGGTCAATGCACACAAGTCTATGGGAAGTATTCATCCCATACAAACTCTGTTGGTTTATGTTGATCTATTGTGTCAGATCTCTTCCTCCCTCCCCCCTTCCCCTTCCTACCCCCCCCCCCCCCACCTCTCTCCTCTACCCCCCCCCCCCCCCCCAACTCTGTTTGGCTATAATTTGTTTTCTTATTATGTTGTTGTGATATAGATAGATCTTTGTACATAGCAGTCATCAGTATCACACAACTTTGAATGACTGTGTTATTTTAATGTATTTCTTTGTTTGGCTACCACTGAAACAGGTCAAAATTCATAAAGTTAGTCTGTTTGACAAAACAAAGTCTTTTCAAGTATTTTGTAGGCAATAATGTGATGATGACACCCCCATAATCAAAGATTACTGCCTGCATCTAGGTATTCATCTTATGAAGAACTGATCAACACTACATTTTTATTTAAAAAAAAAAACCTCAAAGGGTGTGAGTTTCAAAAGTGTCCCTTTGAGAAGCTTTATAACCCTTGAATGTGTAATTTCCCATATGATGTAGGTGCAAATATCATCAAAAACACATTTATGATGTTTAAAAGTCAAATGAGAAATATGACCTTCACTATAGGGCTCACACTCGTAAATACAATGGAATGTCCGAGACCCCTTCACAAATTCGTACCAAAGATACCAAAATAAATGAAGAAAAAAATTAATTAAAAATCAGTGATGTAGTTTGGCAAGAAACTGAATAGCTGTAGATATTGAGTATGAATTCCTCTACAAATTGCATTTTGGTTAGAAGATGAAAGCTTTTCTGGTGGAATTTGAGGGGACTATATTTCATTGGGTACGTGTACGGAAAATGGGTGATTTTTTGAGTGACAAGAACTCGTAGTCTGGCTTTTCGGACCCCTGGACAGAATTTGAACTGAATTATCCACCCTGAGAATTTGATTGATGAAAGGTTACATCTAACTTATTCAGGTTAGTGAAGCTGAAACACTTCATTTCTCCCAGCTATTTTACAGAATTTTTTGAAATTTGATTTTTAACACACATCCCTATGGGGAAATATTTATGGGTGTGAGCCCTATAGAGGATGCATGCAATGCACACAAGTCTATGGGAAGTATTCATCCCATACAAACTCTGTTGGTTTATGTTGATCTATTGTGTCAGATCTCTTCCTCCCTCCCCCCTTCCCCTTCCTACCCCCCCACCTCTCTCCTCTACCCCCCCCCCCCCCCCCAACTCTGTTTGGCTATAATTTGTTTTCTTATTATGTTGTTGTGATATAGATAGATCTTTGTACATAGCAGTCATCAGTATCACACAACTTTGAATGACTGTGTTATTTTAATGTATTTCTTTGTTTGGCTACCACTGAAACAGGTCAAAATTCATAAAGTTAGTCTGTTTGACAAAACAAAGTCTTTTCAAGTATTTTGTAGGCAATAATGTGATGATGACACCCCCATAATCAAAGATTACTGCCTGCATCTAGGTATTCATCTTATGAAGAACTGATCAACACTACATTTTTATTTTTAAAAAAAAACCTCAAAGGGTGTGAGTTTCAAAAGTGTCCCTTTGAGAAGCTTTATAACCCTTGAATGTGTAATTTCCCATATGATGTAGGTGCAAATATCATCAAAAACACATTTATGATGTTTAAAAGTCAAATGAGAAATATGACCTTCACTATAGAGGATGCATGCAATGCACACAAGTCTATGGGAAGTATTCATCCCATACAAACTCTGCTGGTTTATGTTGATCTATTGTGTCAGATCTCTTCCACTGAAACAGGTCAATGCACACAAGTCTATGGGAAGTATTCATCCCATACAAACTCTGTTGGTTTATGTTGATCTATTGTGTCAGATCTCTTCCTCCCTCCCCCCTTCCCCTTCCTACCCCCCCCCCCCACCTATCTCCTCTACCCCCCCCCCCCCAACTCTGTTTGGCTATAATTTGTTTTCTTATTATGTTGTTGTGATATAGATAGATCTTTGTACATAGCAGTCATCAGTATCACACAACTTTGAATGACTGTGTTATTTTAATGTATTTCTTTGTTTGGCTACCACTGAAACAGGTCAAAATTCATAAAGTTAGTCTGTTTGACAAAACAAAGTCTTTTCAAGTATTTTGTAGGCAATAATGTGATGATGACACCCCCATAATCAAAGATTACTGCCTGCATCTAGGTATTCATCTTATGAAGAACTGATCAACACTACATTTTTATTTTTAAAAAAAAAAACCTCAAAGGGTGTGAGTTTCAAAAGTGTCCCTTTCAGAAGCTTTATAACCCTTGAATGTGTAATTTCCCATATGATGTAGGTGCAAATATCATCAAAAACACATTTATGATGTTTAAAAGTCAAATGAGAAATATGACCTTCACTATAGAGGATGCATGCAATGCACACAAGTCTATGGGAAGTATTCATCCCATACAAACTCTGCTGGTTTATGTTGATCTATTGTGTCAGATCTCTTCCACTGAAACAGGTCAATGCACACAAGTCTATGGGAAGTATTCATCCCATACAAACTCTGCTGGTTTATGTTGATCTATTGTGTCAGATCTCTTCCTCCCTCCCCCCTTCCCCTTCCTACCGCCCCCACCTCTCTCCTCTACCCCCCCCCCCCCCAACTCTGTTTGGCTATAATTTGTTTTCTTATTATGTTGTGGTATAGATAGATCTTTGTACATAGCAGTCATCAGTATCACACAACTTTGAATGACTGTGTTATTTTAATGTATTTCTTTGTTTGGCTACCACTGAAACAGGTCAAAATTCATAAAGTTAGTCTGTTTGACAAAACAAAGTCTTTTCAAGTATTTTGTAGGAAATAATGTGATGATGACACCCCCATAATCAAAGATTACTGCCTGCATCTAGGTATTCATCTTATGAAGAACTGATCAACACTACATTTTTATTTAAAAAAAAAAAACCTCAAAGGGTGTGAGTTTCAAAAGTGTCCCTTTGAGAAGCTTTATAACCCTTGAATGTGTAATTTCCCATATGATGTAGGTGCAAATATCATCAAAAACACATTTATGATGTTTAAAAGTCAAATGAGAAATATGACCTTCACTATAGGGCTCACACCCGTAAATACAATGGAATGTCCGAGACCCCTTCACAAATTCGTACCAAAGATACCAAAATAAATGAAGAAAAAAATTAATTAAAAATCAGTGATGTAGTTTGGCAAGAAACTGAATAGCTGTAGATATTGAGTATGAATTCCTCTACAAATTGCATTTTGGTTAGAAGATGAAAGCTTTTCTGGTGGAATTTGAGGGGACTATATTTCATTGGGTACGTGTACGGAAAATGGGTGATTTTTTGAGTGACAAGAACTCGTAGTCTGGCTTTTCGGACCCCTGGACAGAATTTGAACTGAATTATCCACCCTGAGAATTTGATTGATGAAAGGTTACATCTAACTTATCCAGGTTAGTGAAGCTGAAACACTTCATTTCTCCCAGCTATTTTACAGAATTTTTTGAAATTTGATTTTTAACACACATCCCTATGGGGAAATATTTATGGGTGTGAGCCCTATAATGCACCTAAAGCTATACATTCTTCACAGATAGGCCTATACATTGGAGTATATTAAATGGGTTACTCAAATACCGGTCAGTGATTGGCTGAACACAGTCACGTGATGGATGCACATTGGTTATGTTCGCCCATGGGCAGAACATTTTTGTAATGTTCTCCTATGGGAAAACATTTTCACGTAACAAATGACAAACGATACCAAACGATTGAACGATAATATTTTTCACACAAATTGATAAGATAAATTTGCCTATTCCATATATACAATGTGAAAAAGCAGATGACCGATTATTGTAATGCGTACGAAAGTGTGATTTGAAGGACCCGCGCACAGTGAATTTGGCTCTGCGCGAGCGATCGAGTGCGTTGTGCTGGTGGTTGACGTTGCGATAACAGATGATGGTATTTGACTAACCCATATAACATAACAGATGATGACTTTTGTTGTCGGGAACTTGTACCAAACGTTCCACCCTCAGGGTTTAAAATGCTATTTCGGGAGGCTAGAAGTCCCTCGACTTCGACTTCGTCTCGGGACTTATAACCTCCCTCAATAGCATTTCAAACCCTTCGGGTGGAACATTCGGTATGTTCCCTCCCCCGCCAGTCATTATCTACATGTATAATGTTTTGTTGTAGCACACAATGTGTGGGTCAGACACCTAGTCCCTTTCACACACAGACACACAGACACACAGACAAACACACACACACACACACACACACACACACGCAAAAAGACTAATTCAGATGGTGGATAGGTTGCACACAAATGTTGGTGATGACTTTGGATGTCAATGTCAAGTCAAGTCAATGTCAAGTAATATGAATAAGAATTGGGACCACGGAGCTGTAGGCCTAAAAAAAAAAACAAAACCAAAAAAAAACAAAACCAAAAAAAAAAACAAAACAAAACTTCCAAAGGTCTGCTCAGAAGTCACAAAAAGAAGACTGAAACTTTCAGGTCACGTTATAGAATGGCATCCGGAGCTGACGCTTCACTCCACAGTTCTGGGAGCCCCTCCGTAGACATGCAAGGAGAGGGAGAGACTAAGGCTGGCGAGCCCCGCGTACGTTCGCGTCGTTCTTCCGGAGACATTTCGCTTAGGATGGACACTGGTCTCTAATAGGACACGCAGAACATCGGGGAGATCATGAAAGACAGAGACTGCATACTGGGGAAACAACAACAACAACAACAACAACAACAACAACAACAACAACAACAACAACAACAGCAGCAACAACATCAACAGCAGCAACAACAGCAGCAGCAGCAGCAACAACAACATATCCATGATATTATAGGGGATAACCTTATGTAGCTATTATCAACTGGTCTGTATACATTTTAAAGATAGCTGATGGTGATGGATCAGCTGCAATTTAATGAAATCAAAGTCATATCTCATGGGATCTATCAAATTTAATTATCCACATGCAGCATCCTTAAAATCATTGTTACTTTTATACGACGTCTTCATTCATCCTCTCATCATTTTAGCTGCCTCACCGGTGTGAAACGAGAAGCAGGAGACTATACTAGTAGCTGATAATACATGTATTTTTAAACAGAGAGACATTATATTGGAATAAATACCACATCCCTTCCAATGAGAGATTAAAAGGTTATAATCAGTATCTAGAAAAATCGTTATCCGAAGGGGTGTCCCCTTTCGTATACCAGTACGTAGACCGATTACCCGTCTCATGTCCAAAATGTTTTCTCTCTTCCAAAATTAGATAAATTTTCACTATTTTTCAGTTTCTGTTTTGCCTTCTTTTACTCTCTTCCATTCGTGAAGCACACAGCATTTCCAAAAGATGCGCAACCTCTTATTAATGGCTATGAGATTATGGCCAGGATAAATCTCCGACAAAACTACATTTATACGTTACAAGAGGTTACTGGTATAGTATGATAATAACAGGGGCGGATCCAGGAATTCTGTAAGGGGGGCGCAACTAATATTTCTGGTGCCACTTCCGGGTTTAATTTTTTTTTTCTTTTTATTTCTTTTGTTTCTAACAAAAATAAAGGGGGCGTGCGCCGGGTGTGCTCCCCTCTGGATCCGCCACTGTAATAAGGCGTTTGTTTGTTTGTTCACCGCAAAATCGCAAAGTAACAATGATACAATACACATGGAATATAAAACTGAAGATAAACGGATAGATTGCCTTGCTCAGCTCGGCCTTCGATGGTCGTGCTGGTCTTGCGAGGAATCCAAATTCACATGAATAATCACATTAATTGATACTCTATAACAATGACACTAATTATATACACACATGCGCATTTGTACCAACACATAATTTTATCATACAAACACAGTATCGATACATTGATACTGTACATCAACTAAAACAACATTACTATTTCGACAAGAAGCCTGTGAAAATGATACCCCTCCCATGCCGACTGCCAACATTCCCTCCTCACCCACAGCCCTCTCTGCAAGTGCTATAATTATTATTTACATAATAATACGGATACCTGATCAAATATCGTAACATCCAACGCAACGTTCTTAGACAGGTTAAGCTCTGTTCGTGTATTGTCTGTTCTCCAAGAAGACCCTGCCATTCTTACTACTACTGTTTTGCAAGGCATTGGCAATCTATTTTCCTTTTTTATACTTTGACCAATAGTAACAATGTGAGTCAAATATCTTTTCCACGAGATACAGGATTCAAATGCAGATCTAACCATTTTGATTTTACCATAATAGTCTGGCGGTAATTTTTCTTTTAATGTACAGTGTATACCCGCCGGTAGTCAATGTCTGTTTAAGTAAGAAATCCTTTCCAACGGGAGACACAGAGCCAGGGCGGGAGAAATTAAATCTCAAACGTGCTTTCATGATATGCAGCCTTTCATGATATGCAGCCCTCTGGTCTCTCTTTGCACGAGAATCAGCCAAAAAGTAATTAGTCACAGATATTCCAATGGAACTTGTCAATACAAGAAGCGCTCCTCCAATCGTCAGTACGTTGGCTGTCGCATTCAGCACGATAATATCCAAAACCACCGTTATGATGATATCAATGCTACGGACTACAGACACTACAGCTGCATTCTCAGTCTGCAGCGCGCACGTGAGAATCATGGTTTCCAAGTATCCTGCAAATCCAATCATAAGAAGGAAGAGGCGATCCCCAGTGCAGTCTGGTATCTTCCACTCTCCTCGCGCTGACGTCATAGCAGCACTTACGCACGCATTGCAAACTCCACACGCAAACATTACGAGTTGGATGTCGATGTCGATTGTACCTATTTTTCTAAGTGTGGTAAGGAAAATGCCAAAAAGTAACGCATTCGCCAAAGCGAAAGCAATTCCAGCGGAAAATATTGCGCTGTCTTTGGCCTCACCGCTATTGCTCGACATACTCCCAAAGATCGCTTTGGGCTGAACTACGAGGAAGATACCTATGACGCAGACGCAAGAGAAAACGACTTTTGGTAAAGAGAAGCTCTCTTTCAGAAATAAACGAGCAAGTATGGCGGTGAAAACGGGATTGAGATAGTGCATGCATTGTGCCGTAGATATGTTGAGTAGTTGTATAGAGTAAAAATACGTGACGGCGGCTGCAGCTCCAGCAAATCCACGAAGCAAAAGAAACATCCACATTTTTCTTGTCACCTTGCCTCTCCAGACTTTCCTCCACACCAGAAATGGCCCTGAGTAAACCATGAAGGATACGCTGTAGTAAAAATGCAACAAATTGGCGGAGACGCGATTGGACAGAAATTTACTCATCATAATCAGACATGCACTTGCAAACGCCGACACGAGAGTGAAGAGAACGCCCCTACGTTGTACCAAGCAGTCTGTGGCTTGTTGAAAGACTGCGAACAGTCCGCTCTTGCTCCCTTTTGATCCATGCTGCCTCTTCTCCGCGCGAGAATGGCATCCAGTCTCCGATCCGTGTAGGAAGGCTGTTTGTGCTGTCTCGGGCTCTGGGTTCCCCTCACTGCTTTCCAGATCTCTGTTCCTTCGCAACATGATCCAAAGCCTGCACAATATGAAATAACACTTTCCATTATTTCAACCAGCCAACATGTGAAGATTCGATATCATGCGGACACGTTTGCACGTTGTTGATCGTGGTATGATACGTCAGTCAGCGGCCCGCATATTATTGTGAACGAATCGGCTGTTTGGCATTTATGTTTACTAGATGTCAGGTATCTACGGATAACGGTCAGATTTTATGAAACATAGAAAATAGAAAGCTGGACTTGAAGATTACTTTCTTTTGTACTGTTTGAAAATTTGTATGGTAATGTAAATGAGGAAGCGAGTTTTGCGCAAGGTAATTGAAGACCTGAATATAAGAACGACCCAAATCCAACTTTTGGCCAAATTCATTTTGACATGGGAAATTGTAGCTTATGCATGGACTTATCTTGTGCATGAATGATATATCCTAATTACCCCCGGAAGTGCCAGAAATGAATGAGTGAAATCCTATATGAATGTAAGAATAACCCAAGTTCAGGACTTGGGTCATTCTTACATTCATATTATAGCGTCCTCTCTCATCGCTTCTCTCATCTCAATAGCAACCTATCCTGTTATTATGATTCAAAGAACGACCCAAGTCCATCACACAAAATGGACTCTCCACAAGTAATGCAAATATTAATTGTCATAATAATATATGTTCTAATTTGTATAATATAACCTTCCCACCACAGTCAAATAGAATATTATTGGACAAATAAAAAAAAAACATATGAAGTTTTCCTATAAGTTTGCAGTACTCGAAATGGCCTTCTATGGACTTGGGTCGTTCTTATACAATGTATATTCAGATACTCAATTGTAACAAGGTAATGTCTGTGGTCTTTCAAAGGACTCGATCTTTGGTGAAAGAAGACGCCGAAGAAGGGAAGCGAGTACACGCGACGTATGGAATGTGTAAGGAAGACATGGTAACAGCAGATAAGGGCAGTGGGTGAGCTGGAAGTTGACGTTGCTTGAGAGACATGGAAGGATAAGAAACGGGGTAGCTTTCAAGGATTGCGTACATTCAATTATCGCAAAGCTCTCTTCCTTACTTTCTTTTCTATGGAGAATAAGCAATTATTAAACCTGGTTATTTTACTTTCAAAATGAAACACATACGCAGCCAAACTCTTGCCTCTGTCTATATAATTTCGTATGAGGTACATGAGGAATAACAAACGCGTATATAGGTCCCTATTACCCTATAAAAGGGCAACTAAATACTCTTTGTTCGGTTGTTTGCGCAATTTTGTATGAAGCAATGATGGGGACATCATCTTAGCAAGTTAATTGGTTTGCACCTTTCCTGTCAAAATCGAACGTTTGTAAATTTCTTGGCATCCTTGCACATAAAATTTCTCCGACGTTTGCAACATCTCCCGACGTGTGCACATTTCCCTCCTCCACAGGCATGACGCAGAGGATACTGTACAAACCGTGCATTAGCGGGAGTACATGCATAATAATTATGCTTGCTGTATTTTGCGGTGTTTATTTGGTCAACATGTCGTGCGTACACAGCCCCTTATATAAGCGAGTGTTGTACTCACAGTCACAGCGACCCTCACTTAAAATGTAAACATGGACATATTTCATCTCGTATAGAGAACACGAAGTACTGTATACGAAGTACAACGTAGGCCTAATCATAAGGCCAAAGTTAATGGCCCCGATAATCACCTATCAGTTACCTCTATGTCCGTTCGTAATGTGCTATAAACCATACATTTAAATACGGCAATCTATGAGCAACAAACTCATGTCTGCTTGGGCTGAACTCACCTACTGTAATAAGCGGAATGATGCCGAAGTAAGATGTATTCATGGTATTACACTAGCATCTAGATAAAATACCCGGTCCCCTGGAAATACCCAGATGCAGATGAGGATAATACAAGTACATGTACGACTGTATCTCAATACAGTGTACTAGCTGCCGCGGGCTGCCTTTAAACATTAGCCCACAACAACGCCATTGTAGGCTACGCGGACGGGGGCGGGGTGGCGGTAGGCAGGATTGGCTTCATCGATCTTCAGTCCACCCCCCCCCCCCCCTCCTCACACAGCCAATACGTGAATTCGCAACATGTTTAGACCTAGACTATATATATCTTTATATATATATATATATATATATATATATATATATATATATATATAAGAAAACTTCTTTTTGATTCGCGGGATAGGCTACAATCCTTTCTCAGGCAGAGGTTCTGAATTATCGGGTCGTGCTCAGTCTGCACACAGTGAGCTGAACACCATATGAAGTATACGTGTATAATGATTGTGTGTAATGATATGGGAAAAATGCATGGGAAAATCAAAATACATGTTTATGTATTTTACGTGGAATCAGTTCCCGTCTGTTGTCTTGGCAGAAATGCACCAATCTTGCAATGTTGTTGTTTATTATTTTCCCTCTCCATCACGGGTACATAATGGAACGTGTTGATCAAAGTTTTTGTGATGTCGGAATATGCGAGGATGTATTGCAGGTGGCCTATTGCAGGTGGCCTTCAATTTGTTTTTCACATTATATTGGCATGTGTAACAGACTGTAACTCACCAAGATGCCTCTTGAAATGTTTTGAAAAAAGTTCTGCTTGATTTCACATGAGCGGATGATTATCAGTTGTCTTTCTGCTATCATCTTGTGTGAAACAAAGTATTGTTTCTATTCAAAAGATAGCGTGCCAATCTGCACTTACTGTTGGTGCTCTATAGTCCCTATAAGACAATCAAACCCACCTTCAGCCTAGACATTCGTAGGCGTTGTGGTGTAGAGGGGGATCTGCACATCTCTCATGAAGCGAGACTTCTCTTTTCTTTTCTTTTCCCCACTAACAATGTGAAACAAAGATATCCGTAGACGTTGTGGTATGCAGACGTGGTAGAGCGAGACTTCTCTCTTCTTTTCTTTTCTTTTCCCCACGAACAAATAAATTTAGCAGGAAACATAGAAGCATTCGCACATACTGTTTACATTTCCCATCACATGCTTTTAAATCGGAATTTTCATGTAATTTATACATTTTGCCTGGAAAAGAATTACCAAGAACTTTTCAACACAACACATGTTCAAAAGAAACCATTTGGTTCATATATGATCTACTCTACAGAGTGATTCATAGGGGCCTACTTATCACCGTCCACGTACTCGAACAGTTTTCGCTAAAGATTTTAGTATGTTTACAAGACTGCAAACATTAGAATGATTTGCCCCTTATATATACACGTACTGTCCTACTTTAGTGAGGGGGGGGGGAGGGTTCGACAAATTGCTCAAATCCGATTTAGTGATATTTTCCTGGAAAAAAAATATGGCTTGGAAATCAATCCTGTGAGATATGTCATTGGAATCGCCAGCGCAATATTATTTTGTTCATTTATAAGAAATAAATCGCATTTGTCACTTGCTGCCTTTTGCCAGGGTGGGGCGGTACAGGTTTGACAGATCTGCGAGAGCATTATACAGTGCAATTAATATTTCTTCACCGGGGACATGGTGATGTGCACTTTACAATTTCATGTTCAATTTTCCTAAAGAGTACACCTTAAGTGGGGCGGCGGAATTGTGTGTGTGTGTGTGTGTGTGTTTTAAGTGTGGGGGTGGGGTAGGGCTCCGGGGCAGCGTTTTTGGCAAGGGTCAATGGTCGATTTTTTAATTATGCTTTTTCCGTTTTCAGTATGCACCAGACCAGATTAATAAATAGGACCATCCAATGCTCTCTATAGAACATCATCATGTTTACCATTAATCATGATGTCAAACATCAATATTCTGATAATTTGAGGTCATTAAACTGTTGAGGTCATCAGAGGTCAAAGGTAGAAACCTGCCTGTGCTCTTTGGAATATATGAAGACAATGTCATTATTGTGTAAGTTCCCTAAAACTCCTTTCTCCAAGCCGGCGACCAATTATTGTACAGAGGCGGATAGATATTGGATTGGTCTGTCACCTTCTCTCTGTACTGGTCGGGGGTTAAATACTCACATAGACACCAATCATCACCAAAATTCCAAAAGTAGAAGAAACTAAATATTGTTCCACAACACCAAATGCAAAATGCGTTAGAATGATAAAATTTACATGGATAACACCAATGCTACTAACGGCATATTTATTCCAACGACCTGCCTTCCTGTAGGTCTGAAACAAAAAACTTCTTCACAAACAAGTTTCTTTCCTCACAACTTAGTTTAGCATTCCACTCATCACTTAGGAACGTCTTTACGGCTTTTGAGACCATTTCATATACCGTCTTATTCTATGGGAAATGGAGGGATTTAGTAAGTAGGGAGAAATGATGCTAGTGGGTGTGGTCACTTATCTGGACATCGGTACGGTCGACGAATGAGGTCCTCGTCTGTATGTCATTGTCGATCTCGTCAGTGCGGCTGGGCCGTCCGTTGAGTGGTATGCTGTCGCGCTCTCTTTAGGCTCTTCGTCACCATCACTGTCCACTTTGTATCAGTCTAACAGGGCGCTTCAACATCTCCGATGACACCAGTTGACTCTTTGGAGTTTGTAATTGCACTCCAAATTGGCGTAAACCAAAGTTTTGTCTTATCGTGACGCACAGTTTCTCCTCATGTGCTGCTGCTCGCCGATTCAGTTACGACAGTCAGATCCTCATCACATTCACAGCGTCGATAAAGATTAGTTGATTGACTTGGAGGGGGCATGATGTACCAAGGAAGGGGAACTCCTGTCTTTATCTCTGTGGTCTCCAACTATTCTCAAAGTTCCTCAAAGTTCCAAAATGCTCTGCAGCCTTTGCTTCACTATATAGTGTGAAGCCGCTCCCATTGTGCTTGCCACTCTAACTGATTTCTCGGCTCAGACATGTTTTTTATAACTAATTTACTAACAAACTTCCTTTCTCTAAAGAATTTCATTGGCTCAATCTTATATTGGGGTGTGGTGTTCACTAGAAATTAATTCCTTATTGGTCAAAATGTTCAATTTGCTCCTCCTATTCGTTTCTGTGAGAATTCAATTTTCTAATGATTCATCTCAATTTCTGATTAATTCGCCCACTGTCTTTTAGTTTCTTCATTCACTTCTTCTCTGTAACCACTGGTAAAGACTTTATTGTTTCTTGTATATTAAAATGACAAACCAAATGGATATTAGTGTCCTTATGACAACCAACGTCATCGTTGTTCTGGGTCGTTGTCCCTGAATTTGTCTTTGGAGTTCCTGTTTGACCCACTCCACTAAACAATAAATGCTAGAATAGAGGGATACATTCTGGCAGGAGGGCCACCTTCCAGCTCAGAGGGTCATTTATGTTTGGGGATCAGAGGGCAAAAACACGTCATCACGTTATTCCCCGTAATTTGGCGCGGGGCTTTGGGGATGGAGAGTGCTGACCACTAGCGGGGAAAGTAGCCAATGTCAAACTCATGAATTCCTTTCACCATAGAATTTTCTTGGAAGAAGGGGGTTTGAAAAAAAGGGAACAGCTGGAAGGAAGATACTAGTAAACGGTTTTAAAAACTCCAAGAAGAGGAAAATACTTAGCATATTGGTGTCACAGGGTGTCTAGGAAAACGACTGCAGTGATCTGTTTTCTTTTACTCTCTATCCTATTCTATTCTATTCTATTTTATCCTTTATTATAAACATGTGCTAGTAGCCATCTGGGCTACAATTGTGTTTGTTTTGTACATCCTCTAAAGATCACCAGAGGTCAAATGTAGAGCCCTGTCTGTGCTCTTTGGAATATGAAGACAATTTCTTGTAAAACAGATATGCTTGTTTTGTACATCTTAACCATGTTTATCATTAACTAATACCACCACAGATCAATATTATGATATTTTGAGGTCATTGACCTCTAAAGGTCTCCAGAGGTCAGAGGTAGAAACCTGTCTTTGCTCTTTGGAATATGAAGACAGTTTCATTGTAAAACAGATAGCTTGTTTTGCACATCTTAATCATGTTTATCATTAACTAATGCCACCACAGATCACTATTATGGTATTTTGAGGTCATTGACCTCTAAAGGTCATCAGAGGTCAAAGGTAGAAACCTGTCAATGCCCTGTGGAATCAGAAGAATTGTAGTACAAATGCATATTTAGTGCAGCGTAACCAACGTCTAGGCCTATCTTTCACAAATGCCTTCAAACATCAATATTATGATATTTGAAGTTCATTGACCTCTGGAGGTCATCAGAGGTCAAAGCAGACTTATCTCCCGATCTTAAAATGAATCTCATGGTATGTACTAACACTGGTGAAAGTTTCATGCTTTAGTCAAATTTTGCACAATTCTCATGATTTTGAGGGCTTAACCGCTCTACTATATCATCTCGTGCATCCTGTACTCTATGTGCAATGCACTAATCATAGAGACAAGGTTGCCTTCACCCAAACTGTTTAGATTTTGCCACTGGAAGACTCTGATGACTGATCGCATACAGTGGCTGTGCACCTATAAGAACGCTGGGCTGACCTCAGGATGTCTATCCAGTTAAGTCGTGGAGGAGATCCTGTGTGCCGATCGCGTGCTTCACTGAAGACGCAGATGCTGCCCTGTCTTGAAAGAGATCAAGGGTATAGATCTAGACCAATTTCAGCAGGTTACACCAAATCATCACTTGCTGGCAGAGAGTCTTAACCGGATCATGCAGGTGATATTACCCGCTGTCAGCGTACCCTGATTCACACATTGGATGCAAACCGGATGGCGGCATATTGGAAACAAGCAATATTTGGGCATGGGGACACAACTCTTGGCCAGGCCCAAGTGTTAAGGAGTATCGAGCATAAAAAGACAGTTAGAGTAAATAGTAGTTCCACTCCTATTTTGAATTGAGGGTACCTAAAGAGGTCATTAAAAAAATGCCCAAAATTGCCTGACGTAATGACCCAAACTTAATTGGATGACAATAGCAAGTTGCAAGACACAGGGTTGCTTCACGTGGAATGCATGTTATGCCTCACAGTATGTCACTTTCCAAATGGTCCATGACGTCACTTATATGCTCCAGGACCATGAGTTATTCATCGGAACCATACAGCCCACGAGCTTGACACTGACCTACACAGACCCGCCAGCTCGAAACTAGGTAGCATTGCCCATGAGCTTGACACTTATAGCAGGGCTCCACACTAACTTTTATTTTTGGTGGCCCAAAGGCAAACATCCGACATTTTTTGGTGGCGCGACCAGGCCACAAAGTCTTCATTTCTGAAATTTTGGTGGCCCGATGTGCGTTTTTGGTGGCCCCGGGCCACCGGGCCACCGTTAGTGTCGAGCCCTGCTTATAGTATAGGCAAACCAGGCCCATAAGGGTCCGACACATGGGGGTGAGGGGGAGGTCCACAAGACCTACACTGAATAGATTAAGCTTTCTGATGTAATACATATATTAATCTCGTGGGCCTTGTTTTCGTCAAGTGTCGAGTTCGCGGACCGCACAGCTTGTGGGCCTACTATATTTGATGTCGAGCTCATTGACCTTGTTCATCTAGTGTTTAGGTCACGGGATGTATGACTCGTGGGCTGCGTAACTCATGTGCTGTACGACTCGGGTTGTTTGGCTTGTGACGTTCACCTGATGAGGTGGGCCTGTTGTTTTCTAGTTAGCATCTGTCACCCTTTCATCCAGTTCAAGGGACTTAGTTTGCCATAATGCCTGTTCACAAACTATTAAGCATCAACCCAAAATATGGTACTCCTCTCCCCACCTTCCATGTTTAAGCGTACAAATTTTGTCCAGTGCAAATTGGATAATGTAAATATGTTGCACATAATTTCATGCAAGCTAGTCTGCATAACTAACCCAAACATAAATGTTATATTTGAGGTCACTGCCATCACTGATGAAGGCACGTAAGCTTCATTTCTGAAGTAATTGACCGCTCACATTCCTGAGACCTGTTACTATGAACCAATGCTTTGTGGAATATGCATACATATACTTTGATTATAACGTCAAGGCGTGATTTGTACATGATTAAACATTCAGGATTAAACCAATGAAGCCAAACATCAATATTTGCAATCCTACACAAATTTTGATATTCTAAAAGTCTGACCTCACATTGTCCTTGGAGGTCAAAGTTGGATATACATAGGGTACCGTAATGGCCAATGTTCTGTGGGATGAGAAGACACTTCTTGTAGCATAAATGCTAAATAGCATAATGCATAATTGCACACCAGGTATACAGTTAACCATTAAATATACATCAAATATCAATATCGTTTGTATTTTGATATTTTGAGGTCATTGACCTGTCACAATCCTCAGCGGTCAAAAGCAGAGACGTGTAAATAATTTCCCTTGATCTGAGGAATAAGAAACGATTCAGTTGTAACACAAATGCATGTTTAGGACATCGTTATCATGTTTATCATCAACCAATTGCACCAAATATCAAAATTCTGATAATTTGAGGTCATTGACCTCTGGAGGTCATTAGAGGTCAAAGCTAAAAACCTGTCAAGGATCTGCGGAACATTGAGGCAATTCCACTGTTTAAAAAAAGGTTTTAGTACATCATTGCCGTGTTTATCATTAATCAATGACAAAATATCAATATTCTGATATTTTGAGGTCATTGACCGCTGCAGGTCATCAGAGGTCAAAGGTAAACCTGTTAGGGTTCTATGGAACATGAAGACAATTCCACTGTAAGAAAAATGAGTCTTTAGTACATCATTGCCATATTTAACATTAATTAATGACGCAAAATATCAATTTTTATCCAATTTTGAGGTCATTGACCTTTGGAGGTCATCAGAGGTCAATTCAGACTTACCTCCCGATCTTAAAATGAATCTTATAACATGTTCTAACACTGGTGAGAGTTTCATGCTTTAGTCACATTTTGCACAATTTTTCGGCTTATCTGCTCTACTATATATATATATATATATATATATATATATATAGCGTTAACTATATAATCTTTGGTCACTGCAGGTAGCCCATTAGGGGCCTACACATCCCCATCATACACCAATAAAGTTGTGGTCTTCCATGGAACCCGCAATAATATTGATTCCTGTTGTGCATGATTGATGAGATATCACAGAATATTCATTGCTTTTTTATCTCTTTCCTTATGATTCTCTCCCCCCCCCCCCTCCTCCTTCTTGTCAGATTTTTTGTTTTGTTTTGTATTGTCTTGTTTTTCGCACTCTCACCCGTTTTTATACGTATTTATACGTACTACTAGTAATTATTGGATGAGGGTCTACCACGGCGAGCAAAACTTTCACAGCGCGTGCACACACTCACTGATGAACGTGTACGAATCGAATCGTCGCGAGACCACAGAAATACTCACAGAACTCTTCGCAACACACAACCACAGAATATCTGTGCACACAACCCGAGCGGAGTAAGCATAGACGTTTTACGAGCGGTTTTATTGAATTTGATTGCCCAAAGCCACAGGCTTGCGTGTAAATAAAAAATACGCGGCCGGGGAGGGGTTGATTCAACCCCCCCCCCCCCCCCCCCCCCCGAGATCTCGGCCGTCGATCGCGCAATCGCCATGAAATTTGGCACGTGCATTACCTGTGGCGTATTCTACCAAACTATACAAAAAGAAATGGCAATTTTTGTCATGATAATTAATTATGCTAATATATGCATAAAATCATACATTTTGCTCTAAATCAGAAATTAAAGCTCCTAGAATTCTAATTTTTGGTGAAAACATTCTTTGTAGCATTCCTAACAATGTACTCGAAAAGAAAATTTGGTATCAAAATCAATTTCTTATGTATTTTATTGTTTTATGAATTTCTTATGAATTTCTTTGTTTTTTCAACCTTTTGTTTTATCATTTTTTTGCAAAATTTATGACAGAACCTATTTCAAGCATAATCATGCTAAAATTAATTAGTTTCAGCCTATGAAAGTGAAAATAATCATATCTTTATGAATAAGAAGAGAAAACTCCATTTGCATAGACTTTATACACAAAATCACGTTTTTGAGCCATTTTCGGTCTGACAGGCATGTATAAAACGTCATGCAGCGTCATAACGGTATGCGCGATTTTCGCGAAAATGGTGTCAAAAGATGCGCGAGACTTGAAAGTAAAAAGTCAGCGAACGGCGCGGTCAAAAAATTTCGCGCGGTGGAGTAGTCGCGAAAAATGTCGAGTTGGGGTTGATTCAACCCCCCCCCCCCCCACCGGCCTTTTTAGGGTTAAGGAGGACATTGTATAGATCGTTAAGGCCTATAACAGACACCAATATGAAATAATCTTGCAAATTTACTGATATACTGCAGTTCATTCTAAAGGTAAACAGTATCTTAGAAATTTCGATAACATGATATCACTCTGCATCTCCAAGGAATTGACTGAATGATATACGTTTAGACTTCTCTCTCTGCAGCTCCCTTCACTCCCAGAAAAATAAAGTTTTATTTGAACACACTCACAGTCCTGTATAAGTAGACGTCTCGTTGCGAATTCGGGAGATATATTGTTTTCCTTTACCAGGCTGTTTTCATGAGGTCTATCTTCCTATTATTCCAGCATCTCATAGCGATGTGTGGATTAATGTTTACTGTGCAACAAATCACTCAGACCAAATCTATAGAAGCTCCCTGTCTAGCATATGGTTAAGTATACATGCACAAATACAGTTATACATATTTTAAGACAATATGTCGAATGTTTCACCCAATCTTAGGTCTTTGTGATATCAAAGTAGGGCACTTTCAGTTTGAAGAACAATTTCTATAAGTTCGTTTCCTCATGTGACAGGAAATTAGTTCCTCACTGCGTAATTTCAAGTGACCACTGCTGCAACGCCACCAATCTTAAAAAAATAAAAGAAATATAGGCTATACAGATCTATCCAATCTCAAACAAAAGATGTTACCAGAGATACATGGTCATGTACTTAATGAGGTGTACTATCTACCCAACATTTGATTCAACGTGTGGAAGAACACTTTTTTCTCAATCTACAGGCTACCAAATACTTACTCATGTAGGAAGCCAAGATTTATTTTGTAAACTGTACACATCCGTAGCAGTGTTCGGTCTGACGCACACAGCTGTACACGTATTGAAGGGCTTTGCAACCGAGTCACTTGCTTCAACGGGAAATCCGATACACATCCTCCCTTATACTTGTCTAGCAACGCTTTGTATTGTGCTACCATGCAATACAACTTTCAACTGATTTTCCAAATGCAATGTAGGCCAATACATGTCTTTTATATGCAGAGCTTTTAAAAACAGTTGCTATCATGCATTCAATATTATGACAATCGAAAGTAACATGTTAAGTAACTACAAGGAAATTTGAAATACTCTGTCAATGACATGTATCATTCATTGTCAGACTAGAACCGACAACGTAATGTAATGGGATCCTCAATAAATAGGGCTGATATGGGAAAAAAACAAGCAAACATACAAACAAACCAATAGGAAAGCAAGATAATAGAGGATGGAGACGGTTTACGTAGGCCTAAGCTTTTGGAACTGTTCTAGCAACTGGGACGCCGTCGGGCGCTTCTTTGGCTCAATGGAGAAACATGGCTCGAGAATTTCCTTCAGTCTCTGATCTGCGTTGTCTAAAACTGGGGGCCGTGCCTCGCCCGTCATCAAAGTAACCATGAGGTAGGCCCCTTCCATGTCATCTCCCCAAAGCCTCTTCTCCGTGAACATTTCGAGGAGTGCGCCACCTAGCGACCAGATGTCGTAGGCAGGAGAGAACTTGACCTTGTCCTCAACGGACGGGTCGACGGCCTCCGGCGGAACGTAGTAGGGCGTGCCACGGAACCCGAAGCTGGACTCCAGGGTGTCGCTGGTGTAGTTGATGTGCGCGAGGCCGATGTCGGACAAGTGAGGCTTCTTGTCTTTACTCTCAATCTGTGAGGAAAAATCATGATGACGGCTATAACGAAAATGGAATTTATACAAGAATCAGAAGAATACCTATTGATGTCAGGCCCTACACTTGATTCATTATCACAATTAAGTAGTAAAAAAAAAATAATTGTTTGAGTTACATACACAAAATAAGGCCCTACACCGCACACTCGCACACACACACACACACACACAGTCGCACCGCCCCCTCATATATATATAAGCAAGGTAGATGAAAATCTACCGTCATTGCATGCCAGCATAGCGATTTTCAGTAGATTCGATTGTCACTTCCCTTCTACTGAAAAGCACAAGCCTACGATCTCACCACGATTGATACAAGAAAAACATAACTGCCCTGCTCACAGTGTGAGGAAACACAGTGTAGACATAGTGTGAGGAAACAGTGTAGACACAGTGTGAACACAGTGTGAAATCTCTTCACACTTAAATTTGGGCAGTTTAACAGTGTGAACTTAAAGGACAAGTCCACCTTCATATACATAAGGATTGAGAGAATGCAGCAATATTAGTAGAACACATCAGTGAAAGTTTGAGGAAAATCGGACAATCCGTTCAAAAGTTATGAATGTTTTAAGTATCTGCGCAGTCACTGCTGGAAGAGAAGACTACAACAGTGTATGATGTCACATGCGTACAACTATATTAGGAAAATAAAAAGAGAATTTCACAAAACTTTACTTTTTGAATAAAGTACACATTTCTTCGACTTGCTACTGACGTATGTTAAGGGTAATATTATTCCCCCTGCCTTTTGAAAGAGAGAAGTCGAGTGTTCTTTTGTTATGCGAGAAAAATGGAAATATGTTGAATTTTCTTTATTCTTTCTTTATATCGTTGTACTCGTGTGACATCACAAGCTATAGTAGTCTTTTCATCCAGCCGTGACTGAGTAGAAACTTCAAAAATTCATAACTTTTTAACGGATTGTCCGATTTTGCTCAAACTCTCACTGATGTGTTCTGCTAATATTGCTGCATTCACTCAACCCACATGTCTATGAAGGTGAACTTGTCCTTTAACGTGAATCATCAATTCACAGTGTGAAACAAAGCACTACTATTTGAATACTCTGTGAAAACCACACAACCACAGTGTGAAATCATCTTCACATTGTTAAATTCGAGCGTTTTCACATAGTCGCCCATAGTCATGTAAACACACTGTGAGCACACTGTGAAAACACTGTGGAACGCTGTGTTCTTTCCAGCAGGGCAGTTAGGTTTTTTTGTTTTTGTTTGTATCAATCGTGATCTGCCTCTGCTCGATGTCCCAAATGCTACCATAGTGAGATGTCAAGCAAGCTATCTGCCCCTCCTCCAACATTGTCTAAGAAAAAGTTTACAAAAGCTTACCAAGATGTTGGAAGGCTTGATGTCGAGATGCAGGATCCGAGACTGATGAATGAAGTTGACGGCCTGACAAATCTGCTGAGCGATGCTGATTTTGTCTGCCTTACTCAGGTCGATCTATGATTCAAAAGAATGATGATCAGATAGAAAAAAAAAAAAAAAACATTTGTCGTCCTTTAACATAGCAAGCCTTTGGTTCCACCAAGGACATATCGAAGAGAAAGTAAAGCGAACAAAGAATCACAGAAAAGAGTGCCAAATACGGCCTACAGCTGGTCACATCAGTCACTAAATTATTTCATAAAGTTGACATAGTAAGAAATGAAGAAAAAAGTACATTTGACTTATGAGTTTGCACAGCGGCATTAAAACATCAGGAACTCTCGAGTACCGACCTTTGTAGCCACATTCTCTTGATTTCAGCCTCGCCCTAAAATCTCTCTTTATTTCTATATTCCTTAACCCTCTGAATGCTACATTTACTTCTTGTCCATAGGCAAGTATGTGAAAGTTGTGCACACCTTGACTCACTGGCACAGAGAAGGGTTAAGTGTGAAGCTGACGTTGATGACACAATGCTGATTCATGGGTCTATTGACAGCATTTAAACAGAGGCGTGTGGTGAACAAGATGCTTCTCTACTACTATTTCAACCATTATAATAAAACATTGCTACTGTTGCTACTAAACTCCTTTTATTCCACACCTCTAATCAAATTATGATAATACCAAAAAGAAGAGGAAAGTAAGAAGACCAATGTGCTGCTATTCAATGCGGACTCTTAGTTTAAGCACAGTTCTGTTAGCACTAAGGCCTATTGAGGGGCCTATATCACTGCCACTGCCCATGTCCCGACAGAGCCGAGTATTCGTCGTGCTTTCTTCATATGTTCTTTGCTTATTCTGTTTTGGTTAGTTTTGTCTTTGCTTAGTCCTGTGATATACACAGCAGTACGACTCGACCCTTCTTATAGGATCTTTTCTCAATTTCACGATGTAGATATTTTTGTTTTCAACCAGCTGCAGAAGCGTGCCCCTTAACCTTACCTCGTCCTCGTCCTCGGAGAAGAAAATCAGTTCATGGAGATTCTGGCCGTCAATGAACTCCATGACGATGATAATTTCAGATTTTGCCGGATTGTAGCTGAGAGCCATGAGTTCGACAATGTTAGGATGAGTGGTTTGCCTGGACGAAATAGTACATGTAACATCAAAAACAAAATGGTGAGACGTCTCAAGTGCAATAATTCAAACACATGCAACATTGACGACTGGTCTTTCCCATAAACATCCGGATACTTTATTGAGAAAATGTTCCTTTCGACTTACACATAATGACCATGATGACAACACCAACGATATTCATATTGGTACAGAAATTCTGACACTTATTGCTTTGGAAATTTCCCAATTTGTTTATAGTTGGAAATACAATGTCATGCTTGTTTGTATCTACTTCTAAAGGCTGTTATCCGTGTGGTAACAATGTTATGGATGTTGTTGTTAACCATAGTAATTACCTGTGAACGGATAGTTGTTGTTCAACCCGCTCGCGCAGCTCCTCGTCAATCTGTATGGTTTTAACCGCTACGTTGGTCCCTCTCCACTTCGCCTTGTGAACGTCACCAAACGATCCGGTACCGATCAGCTCCTCCATCCGGATCTCGCCGACGGATATCCGACTAAGACCCTCTGTGGCGATGGCAAAGAAAAGGGTATCGAAATACAAGCTGTATCATATATTGATACACATTCAGAGGGGACAGAGATAGCTTCCCTTTTTCATCTCGAATGGAGCATGCAGTGCTGCCAGAGAATTCAGTTCACTGCATGCCATTCCATTCAAGCTTCAATTCAAAACGAATTTCAAGCTGAGTACAAGAGACAGACGCGACAGATTGATTTCTAGTTTATGTCATCATGAAAAAAACACAAGAATGAATATCAAATACCAGTGGTTGAGATCAAAGGTTTTGGGGTGCGTGAGAGCTATGAAGGAAATTGAAAAAAAAAGAAGAAAAAGCAATTCTTCAATTTCGGACAAAATAGGTCGCTCCTCTCTTGAGCGGTAGACAGACTAAGGCGGTTTGGTTCCTTTCTTAACTCTTGAGTACAAGCAAAGTGAAAAATAAGTAGCTAGCATTACGTATCTTGCAAATGTTGTCGCACAGACACATAAAATTGCATGCTATTCAGAAGATTAACAATTTTGATCACGGAAACACATTTCCATGCATCCACCACTGCTGGTAACGTAACACATCAAGATAATTATTGTTAGAAAACCCCGACTAAGAAAGTGGAGTGAAAAATGAAGACAGAAGAAAAGATTCTTGCTTGATACCTATAATTGTTGCTTGACCTTCCACGGAGTCTATTCTCTGCAAAGTGTGTGTAGGCTCGAAGTCAATGCTGGTATGTGAAGACAGAGAAAATAACGTCATGACATATTGACGATAAACTCGGAGACAAAGATCAGCCGCATTCATTCACTCAGCTCCATAACATAAATGAACATGTGCATGGTTATTTTCAATCTAAAGTGTAGCCGGGAGCCAACACAATTTCAAAAAAGCTAATAATATTGGCTCATTATTACCATGATTATGATGTAATTTTCACATTTCCTGAATCAAAGTAGACACGCATGAATTCACACACATGTGTACATGAATTAGTTTCAGTTTCAGTAAGTTTTATTTCTCCACTTGTACGAAACAGAATAAAAGTATAACAATATCGAACATATTATTCACAAGTCAGGAAAATATAAACAAACTGTCGCTTTACAAATATATAATCATGTGAAATAATATCATTTCAGATCTTTAAGTGTACAGGTTAAGGAGACCGTTATCGATAAGCAAAACGCTTGACTTGGACAACGGCCTCTGAACAAAATATGCCTTGTAAATTTTTTTTTTTTAAATTTAACTAAAGGAACGTATTAGGTAGATTATAGATAAATTACGTGTGTGTATGAAAACATTTTACCTTTATGTGTTTTAATGCAAGTAGATACAAATTGTAACCAATAACGCGTGTCTGTGAGTGTGTGTGTGTGTGTGTGCGACAGACGTCGATTTACGTATATCTGCAAGAATGTTACACCATGCGGGATTACACCAAAAGGAAAGAACATATTTATTATTCTGGATGAACAAGAATAATGCATTCCTTTAGTTGCAGTCATGAAGACTTATGTCACAGGCTATATGTAATATGATTGTAAAGTACATTGACATCTAGTTGGAGTGACAGACAGATACATAAGCAGTTGATACACAAAACATATTTCATATAATATAAATCGTACGAACATACATATTAGATAATTAGATATTCACAAAGATTAATTTAGTGCGCGTGTGTGGAAACAGAGTAAGAGAGATATAAAGAAAAAGGAAGGAAGGAAGAAAGAGAGAGAGAGAGAGAGAGAGAGAGAGAGAGATAGTGGAGGTATATGACATAACTATGTACCTTTCTCCAGCAGCCATCTTCTTTAGAAGGGTCTGTATGTCATCTCCGAGCAGGGAGAGAGGCGTTTTGTCTTGCTTGTTTCTGGCCGTGATATCGGCGCCTCTCTCCGTCAGTAAGCAGACTAGGGCCACTGCACTCGTGGTTACTCCATACTTTCTGTACTTGGTCTTTAGCTGTATGTTTGTTTGTTTTTTTAAATACGAACACAGTCAAGAAGTGAATACTCCATTAAAAAAAATAGTTAAACTCTTTAACTTATCATGATTTAATGTGAGCCTAAACACCTCTTCAAAATTATTATTGCTGATTAATATTGCAACTTTGGAATTATATGTATTATGACAATCAAAGTGAATGGTGTAGTTTCGTCTTCCTTAGTCCTCTTAAATCTAAATGTGAAAAATGTGTGCTAATTGCTTTGCTTGTCATTCAAATGTGAAAATATACATCCAAAGAAATGAAGACAGAAAGAAACAGAATTATGATATTATGATGACAATGACTATCTCCAATAATGATATACTAATAAGAAGAATGCTTATGATACTGCAGACGTACCTCGCGTAACGTCGCCGTTTCGCTTACGGTCGACGAGCTGTCGTTACTTAGTATGGCCGCAGTGTGTAGGCACGTGTTGCCGTCTTTAGCGGGTATATTGACGTCCGCGCCAGCCGCGAGCAAGCTTTCGACCTCCTCGGCGTGTCCCTTTTTAACGGCCAAGTAAAGTGCAGTCTCTCCCGTCGTATTTTTCAGATCGGGGTCGCAGTTCTGTCAGGTGTCCAAAAGGAAGGAACATAGAAACAACAACAAACACATTGAAATGTTATTCAAGGGCACAAAAAGAGGTTCATCAATGCGTTAACATAATTATCAATCCGTCATATTTTTCACTTGGGGTCGCAATTCTGTCAGGTGTCCAAAAGGAAGGAACATAGAAAAAAACAACAACAAACACATTGAAATTTTATTCAAGGGCACAAAAAGAGGTTCATCAATGCGTTAACATATCAATCCGTCGTATTTTTCAGTTGGGGTCGCAATTCTGTCAGGTGTCCAAAAGGAAGGAATATTGATAAAACAACGACAAACAGAAATTAAAAAATTAAAGCATATTTAAAGACAGAAAAGATGTATATCAATGCGTGCATGGCGTAAGCAAATTTTCTTTGAATATAATACAGTATGACAGTTCAAGTCGTGCATGGTAAAAACATTATTCCTTTCAAAATTGTTATCCAAAGAAATAATTATTATTATTCAAATAATGACTCTGCTTCAAAATATGTTGTCTTCTTTAACACTCCCCTCTTGTATTTCAAATGAATTGAAATTTATGTCAAATCTTGAAAATTATTTCAATTAAAGCTCGATCATAGAATTTGATATACATGTAACTGCTCGCATAAAAAAGACGAACCCTCATTAATCTTGAGAATTAAAAATTCTTGATTCAAACGATCTATTTACACCGCGTGTCCTAATGATAGCCCTCCGCATAATCAACATAATTTACTGCAACTTGTATGACATTTCATAGAGTTCTTAAACATATTTCAACAGAAAAGTGGTAGGATTCACAGTATACAATAATGATGCTTTTTTTCTTCCCATAAGGCCTATATATTACCTTTAATATTTCTTTTTTTTATGCGAGTAGGCAAAATTCAGTTTCTTTCTGAGGCAACAGACGATATTACGAGTTTATTCTCGCTGCGATATGCCCACTGATCGTTTGCTCACTCGTCAACAAGGGGTATTGCTAGAAAGTTGCAATTAATAATACAATTGTATTGCAAATCCCTCAAATCGATCGCTAGTCTTGCAATATCCAATAAACTGCAAATTGCAATTGATTCCGTTACAAGAAAGATACAATCGATTGCAAATCAACTGCAATTGCAATTTCCTTTCTGGCAACGAAAACTTGCAATTAATTTATATCAATTGAGGAGTTTGCAATAGATATTTCCAATCGATTCCAACTCGACTTTCTTGGTAGGCGTACATCTCACAATCAAGTACAGGGAGAGGACCCAAATGATTTGGTACAAAAAAAAAAACCCTGCTATTAATCTGGAAATCATTATTGTTCAACACCAGCATAGCCTTGGACATTACGTGTTCGAGGAGCGTCTTCACACAATCTAGATGCCCGTTGTAGGCGGCGATATGGATGGCTGTATGTCCGTCATCTCTCTGCAGATTGATCAAAGCGGGCGCCCTGTCCAGCAGTTTGGCGAGAGGCCTGCATGTAGCCACAAAAAGGTCGAGGGGAAAAAGTGATCAAAAGTGTTGAGAGAGGATAACTCGATTGCAGGACGGAGCCTCAAAATCGTCTTGCTATTCCAGGTATTCTGTATACCTCACCTGTACATTTTTAGCTTGAATGTGTGTCCTTTGTTTCTTTTTTTCTTACTTTATAACAACCTTTATGTGTAATTTCCACAACACTCTTCTCGTTTACGGTGTTTCAAAAACCTTTTATATAATAATAATACATACATACATACATACAATTTCTATAGCGCCGTTCTCCACTTTGATTAAATGCTCAAGGCGCTTTACAATTGTACATCAAAGCAAACAGACTGAAGATACAAGTACATCACCGTAATAGAAGAAGATGAAGAAGCAGAAAAAAAAGACATGAAAGTCTGTCTTCAAAAGACACTGGTCTTCAAAATGCACTGCTAAACAAATAGGATTTTAAATTACTCCTGGAAGATGTTATAGAGCTTGAGTCTTTCAGCTCACGAGGAAGTGAATTCCACAGTGTTGGTCCGATTCCCGATATGCTTCCCGATTATTAAATGCATTTTAACTCTATATCTGACAACCTTTAGGCCCTAACATGCCAACGGCCGCGCACCAGATGGACACGAATTTTGATGAAAATCAATGTGCTTGTTGTTTGCATCAGCTATCGCTTTCTATAATGATTTAGAACATGATTATTCATTAAAAAAATCATAATAATGCGATACGCACAAAATTAAACGGACAAATTTATGATCTATTTTTATTTTTGACATTCTATTCAAAGAAGGCAAAATCCGATATCATTTGATTTTCCTTTCTAGCCAAATTAATCAAACTGTGGCTTTCATGTTAATACTGTATCTAACATCTAAACTAAAGGCATGTTGCGGTGAAGGACCATGGGGCGGGGGAGGGGAGTTGCTTTATGAAAAAAAAAAAATATCGTTGATGTTACTGTGTCGGGACAAACAAAGAACAGTTAGTGACTAGTGTCTTTAGTAGACTGTAGCTGTGACTACAGTCAGTACTCACGCAGCTTTCCCACGCAGTGCAGCGTAGTGAATAAGGTTGAACCCTTTCTTGTTCTCTATGCTAGGGTCAAATTTCTCCTCCTTCAGGATGATGTCGAAAACGGCACTGTCTGTTCGTATGGCATCATGTGCAGGCGTGTCCCCGTGTTTATCCTAAATTATAAACAAATTATAAAGGGATGAGAAATAGCTCGAGATAAATATTGATACATCATACTATGTGATGTATATCATATAATTATAATGATAATAATAATAATAATAATAATGATAATAATAATAATAATAATGATAATAATAATAATGATTAAGATAATAATGATAATTATAATTGATATGCATATCAAAAAGTACTTATACATATCTCTCTCTCTTCCAGACCTATTTTACGTTGCTTTTTAAATCCCCAATGTATTCGGCCATAATGTGCAAATTATTACATGTATACCTCCAAGGTTGTAATAACTTACACTGCGGATTAGTAACTGCCGCTGGTAGCTTGAGGGCAAGGTATGATTATAAAGTTAGAAATTATCTTCTATAATGGGGAAAAGATCTTAATTGCTGTCTATAATGATAGTGCGTGTAATATCCTCAGCGTTCGTTACGCTTTCTGTTGTGCAGCTGAACTTGACGAGTGTCATGGTAAAGTACAACGCTCCTCACTTATGCCAACCAGTTGTATAATTATGTCTATTGAAGATACTTGTACAACTTTAGCTGACTGTTGTTGTAGATTGACTTCGAATGTCAATGCCAGAGGAAGGGAGAGACATACATACATACATACATATACATACATACATACAGACAAACAAACAGAGAAAGAGAGACAGAGAGCCATTCGAAAGGACCTAGGCAATACACAGCAAATTGTACATGGAAACATCAAATCACAGCTGCTGCGAAATACGACTCGTTTTTAACCCACCTGCACGTTGATGTCGCACCCGAACTCGATGTAGACCCTGGCGCATTCGACGAAGCCCTTGACGGCAGCGAGGTGGAAGCTGGTCAACTTCTGGTTTTCCTGGGCATTGACATCGGCGCCAGCCTGGAGAAGTATCCTGGCCACCTCGTCGTAGCCGTTGGTAGCCGTTACGTGCAGGCTGGTCACCTTCCTATGATTCGTAGCGTTGACTTCGGCCTGGTTGTCGAGCAATAGGCGAATGCATTCCGATTCGTCTCTGTCGCAATGATTGATTTCAAAGCAAAGTGGGAGTCCGTCAAAGAGACTCGTAAGTCACAACCTACTAGTATTTTGTAATAAACACCTTGTCCAAGCCGTATTAACACACTCCTACAGGCCCGGATAGTCATTGAAAGCATTTTTATTTAAATATACATTCGATCTTATCCACACATAAAGTTGCTTTAGTGTTAGTATACCTGTTGTTATTGGATTTTCAGGAACCCATGCTTTGATTGTTTGTCTTTAACACTTGGGGGGGGGGGGGCGGAAAAAAGAGCTCTTTCACTTTATCACAGTGTTGACACTCTCAGCAAAACTCGGGGTGCATGGACTTAAACTTTTTATCTCAAAATGCATGGATTACTAGTTGGTGACGCTGAAGAGTACTATGTTTGTTTTACACAGTGTCAGGCAAGTTGTTATGCCTTCACTCGCGATATGATAAAATTTATTAAATTGAATATTTGATTGATAATGTATATTAACCCTCTCCCTTAGAATAGAAATGAGCGACCAAGCACTTATAACAAACAAAAAAATCATTTATGGTGAATAATAAACATAACACACAATGCTAACACGTTCTACAGTATGAATAATGTAGGGCGTGATCTGTTATGCATTACAATAGGTCGTATTCTTGATATTTTCTGCACAACTGAACTGGCTTGTTTCTTCGGAGCTGAAATCCGAAAAGGTATAGAATTGGAAGACTTCGAAGCGTCATCCGCACACTGATCAACACCAGTGTCAAGAGGTTATAAGTCACTATCAGCCAACCATGTATCATGTAAACAAAGTAGAATCACGAGCTCAAATGACACTCACGCCTCCGTGGCGTAGTGGAGAGGGGCGCTGCCTTTTTTGTCCTTCATATTGGTATCCGCCCCTGCTTCGATGAGCATCTTAAGGGCAACCTCGGAACGAGACGCAGCGTAGTGGATTGCACCGGCACCGTGACGTTTAGCTTTCACCTGTACTTGCAAAGAGGAGAAAAATATCTTAACAACGATAAACAAGGTGAAAAAAAAAAGACGGGCAAATTCTGTTGACTTTGTTTGATGGCGTGCTTCCTTGCTCACCTTCGTTTTTTTATTTGTTATTCGAAATCTATTTCTTTGGCCTTCCATTGGACGAGTTTTTGGGGATTACTGTAGTCTGAAGAAACTTGTGACATGTGTTGTGAGTTTGAGCGTTTTGATACCGTGCTTGGTGATAATGCGCTGTATCGACTTAACATCGACTAATTCCTGGTGTTCATTATCAGAATTATGCAGTCGGTCGCATAAGAATGACAACTCACCAGAGTCGGATCAGCAGCCAGCATGTCCCGCACTACGTCTTGGTTTCCTGATCGTACGGCGTCGAAGAGGAGCTTTGTCTTTTCGTCATCCACGTCGATGTCGCCGTCGTCGTCGCTGGAAGAGCCACCATCCGAACTCTTCTTTGATGATTTCTCACGGGATGCGGTCGCTTCTGCTTCCACATTGGTACATTCTAAATTCCCGTCAACAGAGAAATGCATAGTGTGCGTGAGTGTTTAGAGTGGCGGAGGTTGATTCGAAGTTCATTATACATATTTGTCCTAAAAACTCATGAAATTTTATCATGTAATGCTGAGAAGTGTTTTTCCTGGACAAAATAAGAAAATGATTAAGGTATGACATTGGATTGCTATCGAAAGCATGAGACGTAATCAAGGTATAGATTTATTGTTATTCATCACTAATCGACGGTACATGCATGATTATGCTTTGTGAATGAAAACATATAGGTTATACGATTTCTACACATAATCATGAGATTTCAGACTTGTGTGCATCTATTGAGAATGTTTGCGTTTTCTGATATTGGTATTTGACATATTAGCTTGGTAACATCTTGTTGTTATCGCTTTTCAGGTTGCAATTCTTTGGTTACAATTACCAAACCCCATACAGAGAATTAAGCATCCAAATTGATTCATTCATTTATTTCTTTTTTTTTTTCCATTTTTTCGATGTCAGTCAAAACATATAATGAAGTGAGATTTATGTGATACTACACACATTTAATGGCTTTTCCCCTCTGCACATTACATTGTACAATGTATTGGATCTAAACTCCTGATCCAATGCTACATACAAAATTTTACTTGGGAACAAATACTAGGCCTATAGTGTTATGCTATGCGAACTGGTTATGGAGTATTTCGTCATGCGAACATACCTTCCACGTTGGCGTTGCGAACGAATTTTACACAGGCAGGATGAATGTCCACATCTGTGCCGAGACGGACCGACAACCTTCCGTCGACATGGACGTTGCGCACTTGTACTTCCCGTCCAAGCCACTGCATCCGGGAAATTGGAAATTAGCAAACTGAACTATAGCAGTCGGATATTATGATCATTAGAGTGGTAATTCAACGGTCAAAATTCTCTACAACACATCGTCCAACTTTTTGTTTTTGGCAATGTCTTTTAAAACTACAAAAAAGAAAAAAACAACTCTCGAACTTGGATTAGTGAGATACTAAGTGATATTGAAACAAAATTAAAAGTAACATTATTATTTTGTGGAAATCACAGTGCTATGTATATCACGATTACTATTACAATAAACGCCACATTCTTACAGAGAATCGTATCATTATCAATTTTCCTAACGGATCCAGTGACAATTTTCAACCTCAAATGTAGAAGTTGTATATTATGTATATCACGTATGATTACAACAGTTCTCTGCTGTACCCGATAACTTATATTTTCTCAAGCTTTCTGCCATCTCCTTGGCCTATGTCAAAGAGATCTGGGTGATAGCAATATCAGTGAACAAAATGTGTCTTAAATACACCAGTTGACATAATTACATTGTACATGTACATACAGACATACAAATGCCTTTTAATATAGCTCCGCAATAATCATGTGAATCTGCATCCTATGCTGTGTCTTCATAGTCTGGGTGCCAAAGGCTGAACCTTGTTTTACCGTCCACCCAATGTTTTTTGATGGTTCAACCCTATTTCGGGGGTGCTGAATCCGAATCTGCATGATGCAACTCTTGCATCCTTGAGGGTTTTGAGATATTCAAGATGGCCGTCAAAATGGCCGCCCAAACCAGAAATTCCCATGTATTTCCTTCTAAAATGGTTATAAATTGAGAACAATTGATGGTTTTACCCTATTTTGAGGGTGCTGAATCCAAGTCTGGATGATGCAACTCTTGCATCCTTGAGGATCTTGAGATATTCAAGATGGCCGCCAAAATGGCCGCCAAAACCGGCAATTCCTATCTGTTTCCTTCTAAATGGTGAGAAATTGAAAACAATTGAGGGTTCTAAGCTATTTCGAGGGTGCAGAATCCGAATCTGGCTGATGCGACTCTTGCATCCTTGAGGATTTTGAGATATTCAAGATGGCCACCAAAATGGCCGCCAAAACCCGGAAATTCCCATGTATTTCCTTCTAAATGATGAGAAGTTAAAAACAATTGATGGTTCTAAGCTATTTCGAGGGTGCTGAATTCGAATCTGGCTGATGCGACTCTTGCATCCTTGAGGATGTTGAGATATTCAAGATGGCCGCCAAAATGGCCGCCAAAACCGGCAATTCCTATATATTTTCTTCTTAATGGTGAGTAATTGAAAACAATTGATAGTTCGAAGCTATTTCGACGGTGGTGAATCCGAATCAGGATGATGCAACTCTTGCATCATGAAGGGTTCTCAGATATTCAAGATAGCCGCCAAAATGGCCACCAAAACCGGAAATTCCCCTGTATTTCCTTCTAAATGGTGAGAAATTGAAAAGCTGTTGATGGCC
This sequence comes from Diadema antillarum, assembly GCF_040938485.1. NCBI lineage: Eukaryota > Metazoa > Echinodermata > Echinoidea > Diadematoida > Diadematidae > Diadema > Diadema antillarum. Next base: position 31,898 of record NW_027271833.1, on the reverse strand, counting down.
CCTTTACCCTAGTTCGAGAGTGCTGGATCAGAATCTGGATAAAACTCTTGTATCCTTAAGGGTTTTGAGATAATAAAGATGGCCACCAGAATGACCGCTAAAAATGGAAACTCACATGTAGACCCCCTTTTTCCTTCTAAATGGTGTAAAATTGAAAACAAATTGATGGTCTTACCTTATTTTGAGTTTGCTGAATTTGAAGCTGCAGGATACAGCTCTTGCATCATGGATGGTTTTGAGATGATAAAGATGGCCGCCAAAATGGTCCCCAAATGGCCTTCAAAAACGGAAATTCCCATGCAGGCGCCCTAATTCGTTCTAAATGGTGTAAAATTGAAAACAATTGATGGTTTTACCCTATTTTGAGGGTGCTGAATCCGAACCTGGTTGATGCAACTCTTGTGTTGTGGGGGTTTTGAGAATTCCAAGATGACCGCCAAAATAACTGTCAATATTGAAATTTTTGAGACCCTATTCAGCACCCTCGACATTTTGTTGTTCCCATTTTTGCATTCCCTAGGGTTTTCAGATGTCCAAGATGACCGCCAAAATAATTGGCAGAAATTGAAATTCCAGTGTTAATATTCTTTTTTTCTAAATGGTGAAAATTTGAAAATAAATTGATGGTCTCACCCCATTTTGAGGGTGCTGAAGGTTTTGAGATATTTACAAATGTCCTGTATAAACGGAAATTCCTTGATATTTTCTTATAGATTGTAAAATATTGTGCTATAACGTGAAGCGAGGGATAAAAAGCAATAATCCGTATTCTTGAATTCAACTCGGTTGAGCAAATTTGTCAAATCAGCCAACAATTAATGGCATCCAAAATGACTGTCACAATGGTATTGTAATATACTGAGATATTCCGATGTGTCTCAAACGGAACTTTAACACGTAATGGAAAGAGTAATGATATTGACATCATATTGAAACGTACAAACACAAAGATAAGACTGAATTTGTTTTTATGCACAATTGTTATAAAGTAATGCCTGTGGTAGCCAATAAGGGCTCCGCAGACTGATGTGAAGTTAATCCTGTCTATTGGCTATAAGAGTAGTATTAAGTTATGGCCTGCTGGTATTTGGTGTTGAAATTTGTCTTGTATTCTTATGAGTCTCACCGCGTACTCTTATGAAACTTGTGGCATATTCTGATTACGTCACTAGAAATGGTTGCATCCATGACCACTGTAGTAGATATCAATATAAGGGTAATTTCAAAAGCACTCTGCGTGATTATGATATTCGTAAGTACTGGATTATCAACTATTACCTTACATGTTGTCGTTTTTTGTTTTTTGTTTTACTGTTACCTGTGATTTTTCCATCCCCTCGTGTGTATATATGATATCGTCGCTTGGGCGACAAGACCCTGTATCTGAAATTTTAGTGAAAATGACTTTTTTGAATAAACAGTCAGATAATCAGTTAATGATGTCCTGTCCAAACCTTAGCTGTCTTACCCCAAAAATGAAGCTACCATGGCATGTCAAAGGAAGGGTCCTCTCATTTGTTATAGTGCTTTGGCTGTTATGTTTGTTTGCTTTTTGTTTTTGTTTTTGTTTTTCTCTCCTGAACATGTGACATTTTGTAGATACGAGGTTTGTCGCCCCATATATATATATATATATATATATATATATACATATATATATAAATATATATATATATATATTATATCGTATTAAAGAAAAATTTGAAGCAGAACAATAAAAATGTCCAACTCTTGTCTTCAACAATGTCATCAAGAACCACCAATATAAACCATTTAACCAATGTGAGTGTTCATGGATGAAACGATTAAAACTGTTCATGGATTAAAACAGGTAATGTTGGGAATCTCAGTAAACTTCTCTACATCACTATCACAATATATGATCGAGATGGGTATGTCTTGTCCACTGATTGTTAGTGTTCAAAACATATCCGTGATATGTAGATGAAACAGTGTAATCTTTCAAATATTCAACCGCATCTGTAGTCTTGCAGGATTCATTCCTGGCACAGCTGTATCTTACAAACTCCAAGATATCCGGTAAAGCTGGTTTCACTGTACAGCAAGTTCAAACTGGGATGTACAATATGCGTTCTTTTATCAGCAGAGTATAGTTTGGTTTAGATTTTGCCATTGACGAAAACCTGAAATAGGGTAAAACCATCAATTGTTATCAATTTCTCACCATTCTGGCGAGTATTTTGGCGGCTATCTTGAATATCTCCAAACTCTCAATGATGTAAGGGTGGTATCGTCCAGATTCGCATTCAGCACAGTGATCGAAATAGGGTAGAATCATCAATAAAATTGTTCTCAATTGCGAAACATTAAAATTGACATACGTGGAAATTTCCGGTTTTGACGGCCATTTTGAAATCGGAATAGGATAGAACCATCAATCGTTCTCAAGTTTGAACCATTGAGAATGAAATATGTAGGAATTTCCGTTTTGGCGGCCATTTTGGCGGCCATCTTGAATATCTCAAAATCCTCAAGTATGCAGGAGATGCAGATTCGGATTCAGCACCCTCCAAACAGGGTAAAACCATCAATTGTTTTCAATTTCTTACCATTTAGAAGGAAATACATATAGGAATTTCTGGTTTTAATTGGCGGTCATTTCGGCGGCCATTTTGGCGGCCATCTTGAATATCCTCAAGGATGCAAGACTTGCATCACCCAGATTTGGATTCAGCACCCTCAAAATAGGGTAAAACCATCAATTGTTCTCAATTTATAACCATTTAGAAAGGAATACACAGGAATTTCTGGTTTGGGCAGCCATTTTGGCGGCCATCTTGAATATCTCAAAATCCTCAAGGATGCAAAAGTTCCATTATCCAGATTTGGATTCAGCACCCTCGAAATAGAGTAAAATCATCAATTGTTTTCAATTTCTCACCATTGAGAATGAAATACGTGAGAATTTCCGGTTTTGGCGGCCATTTTGGTGGCCATCTTGACTATCTCAAAATCCTCAAGGATGCCGGAGTTGCATCATCCTCATTCGGATTCAGCACCCTCCAAACAGGGTAAAACCATCAATTGTTTTCAATTTATCACCATTAATTTAGAAGGAAATACATTTGAATTTCTGGTTTTAATTGGCGGTCATTTTGGCGGCCACTTTGGCGGCCATCTTGAATATCTCAAAACCCTCAAGGATGCAAGAGTTGCATCATCCAGATTCGGATTCAGCACCATCGAAATAGGGTAAAACCATATGTTTTCAATTTCTCACCATTTAAAAGGAAATACATGGGAATTTCCGGTTTTGGCGGCCATTTCGGCGGCCATTTTGGCGGCCATCTTGAATATCTCAAAATCATTAAGAATGCAAGACTTGCATCATCCAGATTCGGATTCAGCACCCTCGAAATAGAGTAAAGCCATCAATTGTTTTCAATTTCTCACCATTTAAAAGGAAATACATGGGAATTTCCTGTTTGGGCGGCCATTTTGGCGACCATCTTGAATATCTCAAAATCCTCAAGGATGCAAGACTTGCATCATCCAGATTCGGATTCAGCACCCTCGAAATAGAGTAAAACCATCATTGTTCGCAATTTCTCACCATTTAGAAGGAAATACATGGGAATTTCCGGTTTTGGCGGCCATTTTGGCGGCCATCTTGAATATCTCAGAACCCTCAAGGATGCAAGAGCTGCATCATCCAGATTCGGATTCAGCACCCTCGAAATAGGGTAAAACCATCAAAAAACATTGGGTGGACGGTAAAACAAGGTTAGGCCCAAAAAATGGCTTTGGCACCCAGACTATCATGTGTGTCTCTTTCACATGCCTTCCCTATGATTATAGCCATGCATCCCCTTCCAGGTACATCCCCAGTCAACCCCACCCCCAGTCCCTTCTTCCTGATCCCTACAAATATATCTTCACGTACTCTAGTTCTGGACCCTTTTCATAAATTCTTTTCTTTTTCGACTATAAGAGCGATGTCGCTATTCCGAAAAGCCGCAGCCCCCGAGAAATCTCGAGGGCAGCAGTTCTCGCGTTTGGGCCATTCATTCGGCTCACCGCGTAGGCCTAAAGTTGGGGAAAAAAATAAATGAAAAAGTCGAGAAAAAAAAAAAAAACTAATCTTCACGTAGAGGCACATCTTCAATGGGATGTCATACGGAGATTATTGACTACACGTACGTTCACCAGTCTCCCTTCTCCCAGTCCGTATGCTTGTTGCATTCTCTGTAATGTCTCCTCATCGTCCGTGATTTGCACGATGTCGAGTTTCTTGAATTCGCGCAACTATGGTACATGTAGTAGATAGAATCAACAAAAACCATACATACACATACAACAAAATAATCAAACAACAAAACAGTGTGAAAGGGCATACATATGATGTAACAAAAGACTCCAGAGGGTTTGATAGTTCTGGACTCCGTTGCATAAAAGTTACTATTGTGGTAACTTTGCCATTCAATGGTAACTACCATGGTAACAATACTCAACAGCCAATCAAAATCAAGAATTCCATGGAAGTTACCATTGGATGGCAAAGTTAACAATAATAGTAACTTTTATGCAACGGGCCCCTGAAGATAAAAATATACTCCTGATTATAATAATACTGTTATTAACCCACTGCAGACTAGTCCCGAGTATACTCGAGCAGGTGGCTGTGGGAAGTGCGTTTTATAGCAAAATGAGCTTTTCCTCAACGGATTAAGATAGGCAATTACACAAAAACAGAAAAAAAAAACAAGCTCTTCATAACATACATGTAATGCAATGTGTAGTTATTCGTTGACTTGACATGTATGTGTATCATTTTGTTTCGTTACAATTCGTTGAGTCAAGGTTGATTGATAAAGGTGTTACTGCTGAAAAATAAATGGCAAACTGAAAGCAGACATTGCTTATATACGTGTATATAAAAACTTATCCAATACTTCAAAAATTATCTCCATATCAATTTCATCGGAAGAGTGCACCACATCGTAAAATACCAAATCTAAATGTAATGCAAAAGCTCCCTCAGCCCTCCCCCTCTACTGCAAACGACTTTATACACAGTAAAGGCGCTTACGTGGAACGAGAGGAGACAGATACCACATAATTATGGTCATTCACAATGTACTCTGCGAGTATTTTTTTTTTGGCTTTTTGATTGAAAGATAGAGTACTATTAAAAACAAAAGAAACCTATGCAAAATTTAGACAACATTTATTCATCAGTGAGACATATTCGACTGCACAAAATGCAATAGAGCAATGAAGCAAAACAAGACTAAATACACAATTCTGTTCTACCTTTGCCTCTGTGGTATACCTTTCGATAACTTACCTTCGTGCAGACTTCCGGGTTTAAAAAATACCTGGAACCGTTTCCGAAAGCGACAGTACAGGTGTACCTTCTGACTTCGAAAACAATTCCGATGTGTCCCAACGTCTGCGAAATCAATATATAAAAAAATAACGAAACAGAAACAGTGCAAACATGAATATGGCTCAAAACTTGTGTTGTGTATAACTTATGCAGCTAACTCCTTCCGAACTGCACTTGCTGCTGAATATGGAAAGAATACGCGTAAGTATAAAATTCCATGTTCCAATTTAAGAAAGTTTACATAGTTTCTATTCAATTCTTTTTTTTTCAATTCAAATTTTATTTCATTTTTCGACAGAATATACGTTTCACTTCATTTGATAACAAGGAATAAGGTAAATAGAACATAGTGAAATGAAAAGACTGTACAACAATTGAGGGCTTATAGTAATCATATAGTATTGTATAGTAAAAAAGAAACAGAAGTGATCGAAGTGAGGGACATGTATACCGTTGCTTAAAGTGCGAAAAATGGAGGGACCCACTAAACAGACAGAGCTTGTAGTATGTGGGTCCTCTATATCCGATATTGCTTTCATGCTAATTTTCAAACGTCTTCCTAGGACGCGTTACCTCCATCATGTTTGTGTTCCATTTTGATGAGTGCAGTCTCTGAAGTCGTTTGAATTCCTCTGCGGGTAAGCAGACGACCACCCTGTCACCTGGATGGATGTCTGGGTCATCTCCTGCAGGCAAAATGGGATTTAAACCGGAATTTGTACATGGAAGAAAGAACCAGTTTCAACAGGGCATATAATTGAGTGTGAATGCGACGCAGAGGACAATAATAACGATGCACGTCTACTCTGAAGTGAGGATCACGACGTTGATTTGTGTATGTAAATGTTTTTTACAATTTTGGAAATTAATAACAATGAAATTAAAGAAAATGAAAATGCCGGTTGTTTAACAAGATCGGCAACCTAATTCTATCTTATTCGAACATATTTTTTTTTATTTCTTGAATTTTACATAGTGCATGAACATTTTAGATTAACGTCACTTGTATGATGCTTGCAACTACTTGTATTTCGAGAAAAACAGGTGAAAGCTCACAGCAAGACTCAAAACATGACCGTTAAACCAAAAAAAAAAAAATGATATAAATCGTGCTAAATGAAATCAAATCTAAGAAGTTCAAAGGAATAGACCGAAGACACACATGTACAACCATAGAGCATTCTCTTAAGATTAATTTGAAATATGTGACGATACAAGGTGCCATATACAGTAGATCTCCGCAGTAATGCACCACCAGTGTGAGTTTTGGACTGCACCATAAGAGTACATACATTAAAAAAAGAACATCGACATCACAACCGAATAGACGACAACAAAAAGAAGTCAGTCTTGCTCAAATTGTTAGTCAAATAATTACATATTTTGTGTTTAGAATTCACACTATTAAGTAAAGTGTCCTATACCCGTTTTGGTTCACACTAGGCCTATTGCAGAGCGGAACAATTTTCTTGTAAATTTTGCTTTTCTCTATTAACAGAAAGAACAATTCATGTTGTATTCTGCAGCAAATTATGGACACCATATCTAATAAATCATTAAAAACACACACACACATAAATAAGAAGTTTCCTTTAAAACAAAAGCATAAATTGCCGTTTTGCTGTCATTTTAACCTTTCCATCATCTCACCGAGTAATGGGAGGTGCTGTATGAAGACAGGGTGCTCCTTGTGCTCTTTGAGGCTTATTTTACTGTCGGCGTCGCGCTTTTCGTACACATTAAATTCCTCCACAGTAGAAGATCCATCTAGTTTTACAGTTGCATCACCGGAGCTTGAAACATGGGTGATCTCTCCGGTCATTTCTGGTGGGGAAGGACAAAGAGAGAGAGAGAGAGAGAGAGAGAGAGAGAGAGAGAGAGACTATAGAAATAATGCTCAAGCCTCGGAGATAACTGCAGGGTGGTTAAATAACCTGATGGAATAGGTTGCCATATTATCAAGGCAAATTATTTCATTTTTTATTAGGACACAATCAATGATGAACCACTCGACCTATAAACAGCAAGATTTGCGGCGAGAAAATCACAACTTACTTTCGATATCAAGAAAGATGGCTGACTATAAGACTAGTGCATTACAATCGATATTAGTCTTGTGATAATCGATTGCACAACAGCGCATCCCGCAATTAGAAACTGCTGTTTTGTTTTGTTTTTCTTCCGTTTCAGTGTTTCTAATTTCGACATTCAATTTTCTGATACCTACTTTTCGAAGCAATGTGAAAACTGAAAAGCTCTATATCTGCATGACTTCTCAGTTCTTTTTTTTAACACTGTAAAACTAACATGTTCTTCTTTTTCTTACCCTTTGAGATCACTGACTGGCAAGACAAGTAATGAAATCAAACTTTTGATATGAACGTAAAGAAGAAAGACCAACTCTAGGGTTGGAAATAAAATTGCGGTATTCCGCCAAATATTCTCGTGAAGTACCCGTTTTCGGTAATGCCTTTTGAAATTCCTTTCGTGCTGGATTCCATACTCGCTGAAACCATGAAAAATAGACTAGCTCATGTTTTATATTCTTCTCTAAGAGGTCGAAGAGATGGGAACCGGCTTACAACTGATGAAGAATTTTAGCCGCGGTTAATAAATGAATAATAAAAAAATAACAACAAGGAAGTACATGTAAGCACTAGAAAGATGTGGATTGGGACAGTGACGCACAGCAAAATAACGCTTTCAAACTCTACAGCACCAATAAACTAAATAATCTCCACCTTCATTCAAATTGACTGCTATTTCTATTTTCATTTCTGCTATTATCATATGAGTATTATCATTTTCATTAATACTATTATTATCATCATTATCATCACTCATTACATTATTCTCTGCAGTGAATGGGAAAGGGGTTGCAAATCATAGTAATGCAGTACAACAGATGAGTAACGCAGTGAATGGATGGAAACTTAATCCACCACGGAGTAAATAGTGGCCCATCACCATCAAGACTGATATGTGTAAATGAAAAGGGAGCATTGTCTTCGGTCCATGGCAGTTACCATTCAGTGAATAATGTTTTTCTTTAACATAGGCCAATACAAAAGGTGGAAACAAGGTATTGAGTTAAACCTATGCCAAAAATGTATAGATTATTACGCTGAAATGGGAGAATCAGTCAATATTCAAGGGGAAAAAATGTACAAGAGTACAAAAAGAACAAACTAGCTACACTTTCAGAGTCTCCAGTTACTAAATTCAATATTGGCCATTACACCTACCTTCATTATCCCTGCAAATGGTGACCAGTGTACCTGGCAGGAATCCCCTAGCTCCAACCGTACGTGCACCTTTCCTGACAGGTACAGGAATTCTACAAACAATGAAAATTAGCGAGGTGATTTAAGAGTGATTTTACAGTGAACTTCCCCCCCCCCTTGATATGAGAAACTCTTTTTTCATAATCATTAAATTCTTATTTGGAAAACTGATTTTTGCATGTTTGTGCTTAAGTAGATCAGCAGTTGCAATCTTACACATTTCATTTTTGCAGAGGGAAGACAAATTGAAGAAATGTCCTACCTCTTATCTTCACATCTCTTGCTTTCATTGTATTTTGATATGCCTTGTACCCTTGGACTACTTAACAAGACAATTTAATGTCGCAATTTCGGAGCTCAAACTGGGTATTTGTTCCGAGTTCATTATGTCACTGTTGGCAACCAGGGATAGTTTGGTGATAGTGTCGCTGCCCGGAAAGCAGTCGATGACAGGTTCGATTCCCGCTGGTTCTCTTTTCCCGACATGTTTGTTAAAAAATGTAGGTCTTACAACTTCATTTAATTTGTACAGAGGGCAGACAACTTAAAGAAAACTTACACGTCATTATCATTATTGTTTATTTTATCATTGCTGCTCTGATCATTGTTGTTGTCGTTGTTGCTATTATCATTATCGTCATTAACTAACGTGGGACTTAATGACTTACCCACAAGAGGCTTGATTCGTCACGCGAACAAACCCGTGGTTGCTTTCATGTTGCCCGTCCATGTAACACGAAGTGCAAAGGTCGTAGTCTTCGCAATCCAGACACCGCCATCTGATGCCACGGATAGGCTCCGCCAAACAGCCATCGCACGTGACATATTCATGGTAAGTATCTGGCGAAGCAGGACAAGTTCTTGATTCGTTTGTTCTGTTTTGTTTGTTTTGATTTAATCACACTGATACAGAATAATTTGAGAAAAAAAAATCGCCTTAGCCCAAAGATTGTTATTTTCCTCGAAACACACCTGCTATTTTTATGACATCATCTTTATCTATAGGCCCTGCCATTTGATTATTTTTTGTTTTTTCTTTATTCTGCATGTGTTTCAGGCATTTCTTTTCAATTTGCTTCTCTTCTACCATTCTTTTAAAGATTGGCAATGGCGAAAGAAAATGATCAGTGATATCGACGTTTTGATTTTTGACATATTTTTGAAGAACTAGGAAGCCTACTTATGGCTGTACCCTATATAGCTTCGTGGCGATATGTCATATCAAAGTGGGACTGACAGATCAACAGGCATTCCATGATACAGATAAGTTTCATGTAAGGCATCACTGTATTTCATTCTATGTTAAATTTTTCAGAGAACGACTTTTGAGTCACAATTTAATCAGTGTAATTACACTTGCACTAACTTACTTACGATGTTCACCCACAAAACAGGAAAACAGAGGGGGGAAAATAAGATGACGAAGAAGAAGAAAAATGAAGGTGATCATATCATTTACACACAGCAGTTGTTTTGTTTGAAATAGTTTCGTTGGTTTTTTTTATAAACCGAAATTGTTTCTCATCCAGGAGAGGAAATGCACTCACTTGCCCCCGCATTGTTGTATACTCGAAGGCTATGTCTTTCGCCAGGTTCGCAGACATACTTCCCGCTCCTTCCGCAGTCCCAGGCAACATACACAGTGTCCAAGCCTTCGTCGACGTCGGTCACCGTACCAATGCCTCCCTCGCCACCGTCATCGTCATGCCCAGCCGGCCAATCAGGACCGCGGACGACGCGCACATTGGTCTTGACGAGCGGACGACCAAACATAACTTCCTTACAGACTTGGTATAATAGACAGCAAGTCACCCTGCTCTACTTTGCGCGTTCGTATTTCTCGCACGCAAGAGATCGCTTCTTCCCCGATACGAAAAGGATAACCTGGGCTGTGAAAATCAATGCATACAAACGAGAGAGATTGTGAATAGCAGTGAATGGGACCCACTGAAAACTGCAGGTACGCGAAAGAAGAACACCATGTGTTGATTTCAGAATGAATGTCCTTATATTATCATTATTATCATTTATATTTTTTTTTCTGGAGGCGCACACAGTCTGTTATCAATTATTGTCTATTTTCTTCTTCTTTTGTTACTGTTAATATGCTGGTTTTGTTAATGTTATTGTGTTTTTCTAGTCTTTTTGTATGAATAGCACCAATTTGCTTAGAAACGTCAGTGTTATGAAGCGCCATATAAATGCAATTATTATTATTATTATCATTATCATCATATAATGACAGGGAGAGCGGCATCAGAAAAACGGAAGGTGTTAAGCGGGATGGTGGTGGGAGAAGGAGAGAGAATGGTGGTTGTTTAGTTGTAAACTATAACATAACGAGAAAATATTCAAAATAATGCTCTTTTCTGATTTTTCATCAACTTCTTGCTTTAGTAGCAATCACTACATTGAGTATATGGATGCTTAATGCTGTTCTGATATTCTGTTCTGTATGTTACTTACTAGTACATGTACGTATATTGCAATGTGGTCAATTGTGTTACACTGCATAACATGTAAACATGAATTGTTTGGATATGAAAATAAACTGAAACTAAAGTAAACTGCAATGAATATAATAATATCATACAAGATTAAAACAAGTCCATTCTTCTCCTTACCATCACTGTAATTAGGTATATCGTTCTCAACATAATTCAGTAGTCATTACTGTTATTGATGCTATCTTTCCTTATCGGTTTTTTTTTTCGCATTATATATCAGCATAATTACCATTTTCACTTACTCTCAACAGTTTTAATCTGACACGGGATGAGTCATCGAAAGCGATTTACTCTGCACTAAAACATCCATTTCCTATACAACTTTATTGGCATTCTAATGTTCCAAACTTTAAACCTTCTAATGAAATCTTGCTTTACTCCAATCTATTAAAACAAAAACACTCAGCAGATACACAGATCTTTGAACGCCATAAACTTGAGATTTGGCTTCAGTCACAAAGAAAAGGAAGCAATTCATATTCAATTCAATTCAATTCAATTCAATTCAATTCAATTCAATTCAATTCAATTCAATTCAATTCATTTAATCAAGTTTCAAGTTTTCAAGTTTCAAGTTTATTTCATATTTCCATTTCCATTTCTCAGTGATGGGATCACAAAATGATTGACAATAAAACAAAAGTACAAAACATATACAACCATATCTTATGTTTGAAGAAAAAAAGACAAACTAACATTACACACAAATATAAATGGTCATTTTCATCTGAGGATATCACAAATAAATGTCAGAAATATGATGGGGCCTACATAAAAGCAATGACGCTTGTAAAAACTGTAGGTTCCCGAATTTATAGGCGTGAAATTATACGGAGAACGGACATGTTTATCTCGACCAACTTAAATTGTACCAGTGCAAAATCAGTATTAAAAACGAACTAACGAACCACATGAATACTTTAGTATCGCTTAAACGAGACTGTACATATTTCGCCGTGTTTACACACACACACACACAAAGTGCTATAACGGTATCGTGAAGTAACTTGGAGCTGCAGACAAAGACAAAAGACTGGGGGTATTAAAAAAGAGAATGTTGCTAAGAGCCGGGTAGTGTGTATCCACTAAGTAATAGCCGTTTTAGTTTGCGTTTGAAGGTGAATAAGGATAAGGAAGAAGTAATATCTTGAGGGAGGTCATTCCAGTATCTGGGTCCAGTAAACATAATTGTTTTCTTTGCAAAAATAGTGCGAGTACGGGGAAGGTGATAGGCGTCACTCTGACGAGTGGGGTAGCAATGAATAGAGCGATTTCTTTTGAACATGTGAATAAAAACGGATGGTAATTCATTAGTTGTTAGTTTATACATGAAAATTCCAAGATTATAATAAAATAGGTCTGGAATTTTCAGAATTCTGTTTTGATGAAAAAAACAGTTGGTATGAGCAAAATATCCGGCGTGGTTTATAATTCTTATTGCTCGCTTTTGAATGCGAAGAAGGGAATCTAATAGTAAATTGATTGCGTTTCCCCACGCCAAAATTCCATAATTAAAGTGTGGAGATATTAAAGAAGAATATATACTCTGCAAAATATAAACAGGGAACAAATGTTTAAGCTTGTTTAAAATTCCAATATTTCTGGACAAAATTTTACTTACAAAATTAATATGAGTTTTCCAGGATAATTCTCGGTCAATCCAAAGCCCTAAAAACTTCGCGTTATTGACCTGCGTTAAACATATATCATTTATTTTGATCTCATGTGGGACAACATTCAAAGAATTACTGAATACCATATAATAAGTTTTTTCTATATTCAGGGATAATTTGTTGGCATAAATCCAGGATTGCACAGACCTAAGCTCAATATTCATCATATCAATTAATGTATTAGGGTCTCGATGAGAACAAAACAAACTTGTGTCATCAGCAAAACAAATAAATGATAAAATTGGCGATGATTTTTGAAGGTCATTTATGTATAAAATAAATAAAAGTGGGCCCAAGAGGGAGCCCTGTGGGACTCCACATGAGATAAGTTTTAACTGCGAATCATAGCCGTTAATGTTAACAAATTGCTTTCTATCAGTTAAGTAACTCTTAAACCATTCGAGAGGTGGCCCGCGAATTCCATAATGATACAGTTTAGAAAATAAAATTTCGTGATCTATCGTATCAAAAGCTTTAGAGAAATCAAGAAAAACTCCAATTGTATGCTCAAAATTATCTATAGCATGAGCTACCTTGTCTATAAAAGTGAGTAAAGCATGGGTTGTATTATAATGTTTTCTGAAACCAAACTGAGAATCTGATAAAATATTATGATTTGTGAGAAATTTCAATAATCGCGTGTAAACTAACCTTTCAAGGATTTTAGAGATCGAAGTCAATAGAGATATTGGTCGGTAATTATTCACCAAATCTTTCTGTCCCTTCTTAAAGATAGGGACAACTTTTGCAACTTTCATTTTATTGGGGACTTTACCATTAAGTAGAGATTGATTAAAAATGTATGTTAAAGGAGAAATGATTTGATTCAGAACATTTTTTAAAAGAAAATTTGTAATTCCATCATATCCTGAACTTTTTTTATCGTTTAGATTCTTGACGATATCAACAATTTCTTCTTTAACAATAGGTTCGAAAAATATTGATTGAGGATTCCTATTACCTAAGTATCTATGATATTCAGTTGAGGATTTCGGGATTTTACTGGCAAGATGTGGACCAAGACTTGCGAAATAATTATTAAAAGCTTCCGCCATGCTAACCGGATCGTTAATCTGCCGGCCGTCCGCCAAAATATATTTGGGAAGATCAGTATTGGTTTTGTATTTGAGTGTCTCGTTAATCACCTTCCACGTACTCTTCACATCATGTTTATATTTAACAAACTGTCGCGAAAAATAATTCCGCTTAGCAACACGTATTAAAGATGTCAATATATTCCGATATCGAGTATATCTTGATTTATTTCGAGGGCATGGATCTTTGCGATATTTATGAAAAAGACTATTCTTGCGGTTAATGGACCTGAGTAGAGATTTTGTTACCCATGGTTGTCGAGGTACTTTTTTGTAATTTGAATGGTGAGGCCTTTGAAGAGGAACACTAGATTCATAGTTAGTGGTCAAAATATTCGTAAAATTTTCAAATGCTAAATCAGTATCGCTTTGAGAGTATACAGTGGACCAATCTTCTGAACTTAATTTCTCCCTAAGTTTATTAAGGTTAGATTCAGACATTACACGAATGCCCGGATTGTGGGTATGAGAAACATTAGTAGTCATAAAATTTGACACAAGGGCATAGATTGGAAAATGATCAGTGACGTCAGAAACTATTATGCCAGATGTGATGTCAGAAAATAAATCATTTACAAAAATGTTATCAATAAGAGTAGATACATCATCAGTTATTCGAGTCGGTTTTCTTGTAAGGGGAATAAATGATTTCGACAACATAAGGTTCAGAAAATCTGCGCACATAAGATTATCGTTGTAATTAAGAAGATTGAGGTTAAAGTCACCCATGACAAAACATGTCTTACTATCAAAATAACTGCTTGAAATAAGGTCGCAAAATAACTCTAAAAATTCAGCAGGGTTTGAGCTGGGTGGTCGATAAATCTCCCCAATTATAATATTACCTTTATTCAAGGTTTTGACCTCAATAAATACACTCTCAAAAACTTCTGACATCACGCTATATTTTTCCAAAAAAACACAATCTAATTTCTGTGACACATAAAATCCGACTCCTCCTCCTTTCTTCCATGTTCTATTATTTGTTATGAGTCTAAAGCCGTCTATTGTAAGCAGCGTCCAATTAAAAAATCGTCCAATTAAAAAAAATTACAGGAAATTCATTGCGGGATCTTACTTGTAAATGACGAAGCATAACAAATACAATACACGTGTATATACATAGAGAGAGAACAACACGGAATAGTACTTGATAGATAGATAAATAACCGAACATGTATGCAAAGTTGAACTGAAAAGAACAATCGTATATAAACATGGCATAAAAACCGACTCCATTGGCATTCTATTAAAAACTCCAGAAAACTTCCCTGTTGCTACGTTCCCAATCTCAGCCCCCCCCCCTCATGTCAGCCCGCGATAAACTGAAACCCAAACCAACACAACAAATTAACGCATACAAAAACAATATCAGTGATTATATCGTCATATCATATAAAGTTCTTTCTAAATCCACCGATATTGCACATAATCACTTCACAAATTCTGAGATGATGAAATAATGATAACAAAAATTAAATCACTGCTGACTCCCCCCCCCCCCCCCCCCCCCCCCCCCTCACTGGCTTCTTTTAGTCCTCGTGTTCCTTTCTATATCCATCTCAAAACCCCCGTATCACTTTGTTGAATCTTAATTTCTCGATACAGAAACCTGGTGGAATCTGTACAGGATGGCAGTGTACTCACGTCATAACGAACACGGTTATAACGAAATTCCGGTTACAACGAAGTAAACATTAGGGCCGCAAGGTTATGCACTCTGTGCTTTTTTATTGTTTATTGGTTCTGTTGTAACGAAATCTCGATATAGCGAAAGAAAGCTGCCGATCCCGAGGACTTCGTTATATCGGGAGTCCACTGTATATGATTTTCAGTTAGCAGAATTATAAACTCATGATTCGTGAACAAAATATGATTATTCACATTGTTTTACGGTTCTTTTGTCATTCTGTATAGCATTGTATAGCGTTACAGATGCTACACAACACCAGACGTGGCCCCTGAAACGCATATTATACACGTATGAACTGGGTCACATTCTACAGCTAAAAGGCCCTACCACACTGCACTATACAACCTTAGAGCTATGTAACGTTACAGCTCTATATTGCAGACTACAATGTAGTACGTGTTTGTTAGAATAGTTGTGACACATATATCAATACTTTAATCAAAATGATACCGCTAGTAACGTTACGAGGGGTGTCAATCAGTCAATACGTTAACTAAATAATTTATATTGTGCTCTGCTATAGTTTGCAGCTGGTTGCAAGCCTGACCAGGTGTAGATATGTTCAACTCAACTGGGCTAGTGCACACATAGTACGTAGTCGTGCAGTTTAGCTTACTTACCTCGTCCAGTTGATCTCTCACGGGCTGGCCTGAACTAAACTGTGATCATATATCATAGCACGGACACAGCAAACATACCTGCAATTCCGGCATAGGAGGATAAAAATCTCTGTAGTGCGGCCAACGACAGCGAAGGTATACCACTGAGATTTGTTTATAATTATGCTATGGCAGAAGAGAATTGGAAGTCCAGATACTCCACACAGCTCCAGGAAACATTTAGCTGTACCAATGATCACACGACCGTATTACGCGTTTTCTAGTACTGTATGTCCGGGAGTCAACCGAGAATCGTGAAACTCTTCGCAGCCTGAAAAACCGTTACGATGCTCACTTCACCATATTTTGTTCACGTATTTCACTGACCCGTCCAACTACACAACAGCAAACGGGGAATCCCCGATTCTCCGTGAACGACGCAGCGGAGGCATTGTGCGACCTTGGTGGCGCGTGTACTATAGCCGTGGGATTCCCCGCATCCAGTATTTCGCAATAGCAGTCTTTCGTCACTTCTCTCCCTTCCCCCATCCCCTCCGTAGGACCCTCTCCCCCTCTTCCCCCCCCCCTCTCTCTCTCTCTCTCTCAAACACACACACACACACACACGCACACATACATACGAGCGTTCCATACGGTGACTATTGTGTAAGCTCGTTGATCCCACTGGTTGATCCATGTCAACAAAAGATACAGCTCTCACATTCATTTGGGCGCGCACACATACACACACACTTTTGTTTCTGGCCCGCGCCCAATGTGAAAGCTGTATCTTTTGTTGACATGGATCACCGAGTTTACACAATATTCACCGTATGGATCGCGTGTTGCGCTCAAATTGTTATCTCATAAGTCGCCAAAATCCGGCGAAATTTGAAAATGACTGCATTTACAGAAATTGGCGTAGAATAAAAAGTACAGAACCAAATTTAATGATTTTGATATTATTGTCTTCTGCGGAAGATGCTCTTTCTAATGAAGACAAAAGTATATCCCTTTTAGAACACAAGCTACTGAAAATCCACCGTTCCGCTTGAATACGAGTGATGGGAAGTTCCACTTTTTCACTTCTATTATACACCGTGTGTATATAATACGTAGACACTCGGGAAAAAAATGAGAAAGTAAACACTTTTTCAAGTTAATCTTTCTCATAGATTATTTGGCTAATATCATGTTGTTTATACTGTGTTAAAGGTAACTTTAACTTGGCTCAACCTAGTAGGTCAATAATAAGGACAACATTTCGCATGAGTAAACGCATTCGTTTTTCCTCTTCCAAGGCGCAAAAGTAAAATTTGCTAAAATGGACAAGTTGTTATAGCATGCGTATGTGCTCTTCCACACACCAATGAGAACAAAAGACAGATTCAACACAATAAGAAATGCAAAATTAATTTGCAAAAATCGATATCTGATCTTTATGTCTCTGTAACTCTCCAAAGATAAAGGGAGGTCAAAAATAATGGCGGAAAATAAAGAATCTTCTGTCAAATTCATATCCAAAAGACATAAGGGAAGAGGCAATGGCGACAAAGGTGGGAGAAATTTGAAATCTTATTTCAAATTGAGGAAATCTGAAATACAATAATGTTGGGACCTTGAATTTGTCTCATGAATTCTCGAATTCCTTAAAAAAAGAGATAAAACAAAGAAATAATGTCCACTAATCACCTTTGCGGCTTATTCCCTTTGTTATTCAAAGTCTGAGTTGACAGAAAATTCTTACGTTCCCTCTTCAGTTTCCCCACCATGGTTTTGTTTGAGAATATAAAGAGAAACAAGGGAACGAAAATTTATTTCTGCAATTAAATTCATGTCTCTCAAGCGTTTATTAATTTTGATCTTTTCTTATTATCTTGAAGGCCATTTCCAAAATAATTTCAATATGTGAATTTCTGCTTTTGTTCCTTAGACGACAAAAATAAATGTGTTCACTCATGCATAAATTTTCCCTTTGTGTAAACAAAACCATGTTGATAACCAATGAAATAGTCTCTATGGGATTTAATATGGGATATAATACAATGATTTTTTTTGGTCAAAATCTCATATGAAAAATATGAACTGGACGAAGTGTTTACTTTCGTTTGTTTGTTTTTTTGCTGAGTTTATATATATATATATATATATATATATATATGGGTCAGAATTTTGAACGATGTACAATTGAGCCAAAACAAGGCAAAATTTAAAAAGTAGGAAATTCTCCAAATCATTCATCTTACCTGAAAGAGTATAACTCAAGCTTTAATATGAACCCAATTATACTAGGATTTTCCCTGAGGAACAAGTTTTTATTCACCGCTGAAGTTTACCATGTCCACAGCAGCGAACGTCCGTGAGGGATAGTACTGCACATACATTTGAATACCATTTAACATAGTTTCCGAAGATCTGATTCAGTTCAAAATCCTAACGAAATATCTCAAGGGACATGTGTACGTGATTGCAGAATATTAAGCTTGTACTCTTAACCCGTACGTAATGGTAGACAACTGATGATTTAACTAAATTCGTAATTTCTGTGAAAATATTGCTCTT
This sequence comes from Diadema antillarum, assembly GCF_040938485.1. Lineage (NCBI taxonomy): Eukaryota > Metazoa > Echinodermata > Echinoidea > Diadematoida > Diadematidae > Diadema > Diadema antillarum. The sequence continues at coordinate 13,136 of NW_027271833.1, read as the reverse complement.
CCGCTAAACACTTTCTCCACTTTACGCGCATTTTACAGAAACTCAATATTTTCACCTCTTATTTCACTATTCTATACTTTAATCCTCACTCCCAAATAATAATATACCTTTTTAAGATGTATCTCATCTGGGCAGTCTCTATAACCCAACAAACATAGCATAGTTTTCATCACGGAGGTTCGCATGTAGCTCACGGACGTTCGGAACAAACAAGATATTGAACAATGCAGCTCTCTTGAGTTGGAAACGCATTCTACTCACAACAAACAGCAATTTCATGTCGAGAACAAACTCCTCTGCAAAATTCTGAATAGATATTACCAATTCTCAATTATATAAGCTTGTTTATCTTCTCATACTGAGGAATCAAAGAAAACAATTTTTCCATCTCTCGTAAATGAACGTACAAACGTACGTGTAATCTCAGTGACGTAGTCCATCCTTGAGAACTAATATATTTATCAAAATTTCGCTATTATGAAGTAAATATTCAGGTCTTAAACTTTGCTTTTTGTATAACGAACATGGTCACAGCTAAAATTATGACAAAGAATTGATATAGAAAAACAACAGAAATGTGCTCCGTTATAGAAATACGAAGTTTAGCTGGGGAGGGCAAACGAATACGTTAGGAAGAAATCCCTCTGTGTTTGCTCCTTGTGTTACACACTGTTACCGAGAAAAAATTGTGTTATTATATTAGTCAGAAATGATAATAGGTTCGATACTGCGAAGTTTCGTAATAACAAGACACAATAAGTCCATATATCTTGGATGGATGTTTGTGACTTTGATATTATACAATATGGTTTGTTATAACAAACCTTTTGTAACGCGTCATTTCGGAGGCTCGTTATTCATACAGTTTGTCAATACGAAAATTGATAGAGTTCGTATAATTATGAAGCTTTTTTATTCGGTAAATGATAGGAATCTCCGAAGGTTATCCGAAAGGCTTATCAATTGGAACATGAAAACTTATGTTCGCTTATCCAAATGTGGAGAAACAAGTTAACAACTAAAATCCTCCACTTTCAAAACCTCATAATAACCGTTTTCACCTAAACGAATATCAGGCCCATTCCACTTTTAGAAGAACGGACCTAAAAATAATGATCCTTAATATCTATTTTTCGAAGAACAGTTCTAATAACAAACCTCCTGAATTAACTACATTTTTTTTTTTCATTTTGGAATAACAAACCTTTGGACATCGGAGTAACGAATCTTTGGAAGAGCGAACGTATCAAAGTGCAACCTTAAACCTATTCTTAATCATTACTTTTTTTAACATGTGTTTTCAAAGTAAGCACAAAAGCACAAACAAACTGACGATCTCTCTGTCTCTTAAATGTAAAATAAAAAAAATCTTTGGAAAAAATACAAAAGAATATTGCTTTTCATTGATGAGTATAAAACAACACCATATGATGATAAGCGGAGGATTTGTGTGTTTTCATCAGACAATAATTGTATACTGCATGATTTTTGTTCGCTTGTGACGGCATTTCGATGAATAAAAAACATAAACAAACAAACAAAAACTTCTCCAGAGGAATTTGGTATAACGTCAGTGCACTGGCAATTCTTTTCTCTGTGTGTTGGAGCTCGATCCCTTCTCTGTTTCTCAGTCATTTTCATTCAACTGCTTCCACGTCCTTTTGAAACTTTTCCGTTTCTTATTCAACACATGCTCATTACGGACTTCTTCCGTCATTATCCTAAATGTAATTGCGTAGCACTTTTCGGATTTGTTTTGGTTTGTTTTGTTTTGTTTTTGTTTTCTGTTTGGTCGCAGCATGTTCAGGCTATTGAGGGAATGAGAGAAAAATCGTCATGAAGAGAAAAATAAGAATGAATTAAGGCATTTAATGTCATGACAATTACAGCGAACGTCCGTTATGGAGACCAAAACTGGATGTGTTCTGTTTGAGACGGCAGCTACCATACTCAATAGATAAACACTTAGAGCACCTGTCACTAAAAAGTGGCACTGATCCTCTTTCTCCTACTATGTAATCCATTGACTTATTCAACCAACGAACATCCGTGAAAAAAACGTTTTCCGTTTGTTATTACAGGTAAATTTAGTGCTGAACGCTATTCACTTTCGGGTATGAGCGGCTCGGTGATTTGGTAATATTTTCAACTAACTTTAATCTTATGTGCAGTGATATATTTGTAATTGTCAGAAATTTCCTTTCTCGGTCAGAACGTCCGTGAGCGAAACTTTCAGAACCTGTAACAGTACAAATTGTCTCCAGAACCTCATTAGAAAGAAATTCAAACGCACAGAAATTACAGATTGCGCAAAATTCCATTTTCCTATAACTTTGTTTTAAGTGTTTAGCTGTTTTTGTAAAATTAGAGGGAAAACAAGCGTAAAATTGTGAGTAAATTTTCAATTGTTTGTTCATCACGATCACATAACGCCTTAAAAATTCTGAAACTACTGCTCTGAACTCATTGTTTACTTTGTAAAACTTTATTTGTCGCTATTCGAGCCAAAAGTTTTAAAGAATACAGGACACTTTCGGGACAAGTTATCCCTATCCGAGGGATTGCATACGTCACGGACGTTCTCTGGAATTATCACGGACGTTCGTTCTACTACTAGGGTCATGTTCCAGGACGGATAACTAATCGGTAGAGAGTACCTAGCCTTCCTGACTCTTTCAAAAAGTTGAAAAGGTATTGTCCATGCAAATTATAAGAAATTTGACATCCTTACAACATATGTATTGCTCAGAGGGGGATCAGGAGGTGAATCTTCAGAGAAAATATCAATTATTTGCTCGGTTTTTGGTGAATTGCATGGTCCAAAAACTGCGGACGAACCTCAGTCCGCTCCAAAAATGACATGCAGCTCCTCGGCAAGAGAGCCAAAGGTAAAATGCACCCTCGCCATCAAAGCAAGATGGTGTCCCACTCGAAAACGTTTTAATCATCACGGACGTTCTTTTTTTCTTGGAGGTTCGTCTAAAAATACAATTTCGGTTCCTATTTGACAAAGGATGGACAGAAACTCAAAACAAACATATTATCGTGTTGCTAGATCTTAGTTGATTACGACTCAGAACAATATCGCCAATAACGTTTCATGGGCTACGATCTTTATTAGAAAATAGCGGAAGCACGTCCGTGACGAAAACTGAGTATAATTTTGCATAAAAGAATATAACGTCCCATGTACAGCCAGCAGACGTACAATTTTTGCAGGATATGTTCATTAGGTGGAACACCAAATTTTCGTATACGTTACAGTTGGGACAACAAAGTAGAATTTGCAGCAGCGATAGAAATAAAAGCATCACGGACGTTCGTCTGTTTAGGACTTTGATGCTTCAATTGTTCTCTGTAATTTTGTACGTGCTCATAAAGTTCTTATAATTTTGTGGTACATACCCATGATATGTCAGATCCAGAACATGGTCAGATATTAGATGCCACGTACCATTAAAAATGCACATCGTTAGTTTGAAAAACAAAAATTATTGTGAAAATAGCGTTTTTACCGTATTTTTACCCTTTAAGTCCCTGTGAAATGAAAAATATCAGGCAAAAGTCAACCAAACCATATATTTCCTGAAAGGAAATTTACCAATCTTTGAGATGACATGAAAAAATCTGGTTTCTTAGATCATCCTGGCGTGTTCTAAGGGAAAGAATGTCATAAGGTACGAAAATTGGCAATTGTACATCGTTCAAAATTCTCACCCATATACATATATATGTATATATATACTTAGAAAAAAAGAAAGAAAACACTTTCAAGTTCATATTTTTCATAGAAGATTTGCTGAAATTCAATGTTTTATATACCGTATTGAAGGTAATCTAATTGGCTATCTACCTAGTGGGTCAAAACAAGCGGAAATTTAACGTATGAGTGAACACATTCGTTTTTGTCCTCCAAGGCACAAAAGTAAAAAATTGCACAAAATGACATGTCGCATTTCAATTCGAAATGCCTTTCAAGATATAAATGATAACAAAAGACCACTTTAATACACTGATAGATATGAGTGAAGTAGAAGTAGAAGTGTGTGAAGTAGAAAAAAAAACCGCCAAATTTACTTCGTTGTCTTTATAACCTCAAACAAAATCAAAGTGGGAAACTAAAGGGGAAAATAATAATTTCTGTTAACTCAAACTTCAACTGAACAGAAAACTGTATTTCATTCTTTTAAGATAGTAATTTAAGAATTCATGAACATATTTAAGACCCAAATACCATTTCCAATTTTCTTAATTTGAGGATCATTTGAAGTTCCTACCATTATTTTTTTTGTTTATATTGATTCTTTTCTCACTTCATTTGAATTTCGATTAAACAGAAGATTCTTTTCCTCAAAGCATTTATGCAGTTATGGATCTTTTGGGCTTTAAAGATATTATAGAGATCATACATTTATTGCTGCAATTCAAGTCATGTTTTTATTGTGTTGAATTTGTCTTCTGTTCTTATTGTTAAATGGAGAACACTTAGACATGAATGCCATTTTGTTCATTTTTGCAATTTTTACTTTTGTGCTTTTGAAGAGAAAAACAAAGATGTTCACTCATGCGTAAAGTTTACCTTTTCATTGAACTACCAGGCTGACAGCCAATTAAATTACCTTTCCTTTGATATATGATACATTAACTTTTAGCCAAATAGTCCATGAAAAATAATAACTTGAAAAAGTATTCACTTCCTTTTTTTTTCTGAGTGTAAAACAGGGTGTATATAGCCTACATTTGTATAATATTTACGCAGTACATATAATGCAAGGCTCGACTTTGAATAGGTTTGGCCGGTAGCCACTGCCCTCTAGAAATCTATAATCGGGCCGCAAAAAAAAACAAAAACAAAACAAAACAAAACAAAACAAAACAAAAACAAACACAGAAAGATTGTGGCCCAGCTGGACTTTGATATATTTTTAAGCAGTTTGATATATTTTTCTGCAGTTAACCTCTCGTTGCAATAAACTAACAAAAAGAATACCATACACTGTTAGAAAAAAATCAACAAGGTTGTTTAAAATTTTAAACAACCACAAGTTAACCGGTGAATCGCTCAACTGTTGTTTAAAAATTAAACAACACGTAGTTGTTTAAACTTTTAACCCTTTGTTGTTTAAAAATTCTAAACAACTGTTGTTTAAAAGAAATTTAAACAACTGGGTTGTTTAAAAAAGTTGTTTAAAAATTTAAACAACTGTTGTTTAAAAGTCATTTTATACAACTGGGTTGTTTAAAAAAAGTTGTTTAAAAGTCTAAACAACTGTTGTTTAAATGTAATTTTATACAACTGAGTTGTTTAAAAAAAGTTGTTTAAAACTCTAAACAACTGTTGTTTAAAAGTCATTTTATACAACCGGGTTGTTTAAAAGTAAATTTATACAACTGGGTTGTTTAAAGCAAATATTAAATATTCATGTTTAGAATTTAAACACTTCTTAATCCCATACTACTGTACAACTCACTTGTATATAAGCACAATAACACAAATGTTTATCTTTTTGGCCAATTATATATTTCAGCACATTTTCACTGTCTATATCACTGACAACGTATCATTAGAAAACCTTCAATCGGTCAATCTGTCCATCGATGTGCAAACTTATTACAAATAACAAATTGAGCCAATCAAGAATTGTCTCATCCATTTTCAGAAAATATACAGAGTAACAATTCTTCTTATACAGTTAACCTTCGATAAGTCGAAGTTCTCGAGAACCGAGAAAAATGTGTCGACTTGCGCGGATTTAGTAAAAATATGCAGTTTGACTGCAGAGGAAAAATCACGAGCTTTTGTTATGCTTGAGTTAAGTGATTTCCCAGCTGAATTGACCTCGACTCATCTAAACCTTAGTGTATTGTCAAATGTACATTTTGATTCCACTTACATACAAATGGGGCACTTAACGCCGTAAAAATCACATTTCACAATATTTCAACTTAACTGCAATGGCAAATTGAATTTGAAACATGCAATAATTAAAGAATTAATTATTATGCATAACATGGATGTGTTCAGCTTAGATTATCTATACCTGTGCCACTTTGAATATTTTGTTGCTTCATTTCTCATATTGTGTGGGTGCATGGGGACCATCAGTTGTCCTCAGATGGGTCCAAAAGGGCTAACTGAATGAACAGTACACAGAGAATGTAATTTTTTAGAATGCTTTTACAGTCCAATGCACACCGTACAGACACATTATCCAGTTTTATAGTGATCATACCCTGACAAGACAAGATAAATCTTGAATGAGTCTTATTTCCTGGAATAATTATCTGATTTTCTTAGAACCACTGACTTTGTTCTTGAAGTGTTTGTCACTATAACATGCGCTTGGAAATCTCATAAGCGAAGCATACGGGAATGGCCCTCTAAGGATTTGCTTTTCTGTCCCAATACCATACTTTGTTGCCCCACTAAGAAAAAATTACTGAAGGTATTGCACTACACAGCTTCTCTATTAACAAGATCATTTTTAACAATGTTCAATTTGATGTAACAACATTTTGAATCATTTCGGTTGCAATGCTTTTGGGGAACATCTGCAATAGTAAGTCAGGGGTTATTAGATTATATTTCTTTGACCGTACAATGATGACTGTAAATATACTGCAGATGGAGAAACCATTCACATTAAGAAATAAGTTTTATCTCTTGTGAAAATTCTACTCTATACCTATATTCAGCATATCTCAACAGACCAAATAACATATACAGTACATTGTAATTACAAAAGTATAATGAAACTTACTCCTGTTTAGTCATACCTGCTACCATGAACACATACAGTTTTTTTTTTTTCCATAACTGGGATGTGCCAAGTACAGCACATCTGTATTCATTCATTTCTAGCCCATCTTTATCACAAGTTTTCAAGGGCCAACATTACCCACTAATAGAACAATATTCTCATGACCTTTGATCTTTCCATGTGACATGTATCCATTACTTATTGAGTTATAAACAAATAAAACACAGATACCAAACCTTTGCTTTGACGAATGACCTAAAAGTCAACTTTGTCAATTAAACTTTTGATGACCATGAAAATCTCATTCTACGCATCTAATCTTCCTGATTTGAAGAGTTCAGGTATGTCCTGATCTCTCTCACAGAATTGGACGTCACTTTACCAGGCATTTTGTACACAACTGTCTCCAAGAAGTGCCAGGCAGCAAAACATTGAGCCTGGTACTCTACATCTAGGACATAATGCACTTTGAATGCACAGTCCACAGCCTTTGTCAAAGTTGGAAACAAGAATCCCTGTCTCTCTACAATAGGGAGTTTTCGCAAACACAACGCGGCCTGGAGTTAAGCGTGTCGTGTGCGAAATTTGCTTCTGCACATGATTAAGTCCGAGGAACGTCCTGTCCGGGAGAAAACGAGTACGGTACTTGGCCAAAATAGCGTTCGGTCCCGATGCTGGGCAGGAGTGAGCCAGCCAGTCAGCCAACCAATCAGCGATCTTGTCCCCACGCCTCCGTCCTGCACAGGAAAGCGAAACTGCATAGATATGGGGACGGGAGTCAGAGTACGGGGACTGTCACAAGTGATCGCTTCCTCATATTCTCGGTCTTCGCGTCGTGTAGCCAAAACTTCCCAATGACAAAGGTTTGCAGTGGCTTCTTCCAGGATCCTCCCATCAGCAAGATGAAGGACTGTGGTCTCTGCTTCCTGTCAATTTGTCCAATGTAGAAAGCCAGGTCTGTGCCCTCCTGTAAAATGAAATGGAATTGGAAAAGAAACATGCATAACTATACATCTCGATAAAATCTTGAAATAATCTACGCAGAAGTGTTGGGTTGAGGCATTGGTATAATGAGGTCCATCAGAACAGATATATTTCCCACACCTCTCTAATGTTCAAGGTAGAGGTCATAATAAAGTGCCTGGCCAAATTCTGCAACATTTCATTTGCAAACATATACCCTAAATTGGGTATTTTATGTAGTATATAACATCCATGTATTACATAAAATTCTATTCTTGCAAGGGCTAACCATGACCTTGCTGAATGAATTTTCAACTGTGTCGCCTATGGGAACTTCTGAAAGGCAATTAATGTTATTGCTGGCAAGCCCAGGCAAAAAGTATTATCAAACAAAAACTACTCCTGAATTGCATTTCATTACTTTGGGTAAGTTACTCTTTCCAATACTAGTAGTATAACAATTTTGTCCACTTACACTGTAGGAACATTAAGGAGTATGCGAGGTCTTTTTTCTTTTTGGTATGGGGGGGGGGGGGGGGGGAGACACCCTGTATCACAATGGATGTATATGAGTGGTACGTGATATATTTCCAGCATCTTGCTGAATATAATGATACCATAGGTCAAGTGCAATATTTATTGATGAATGGAATATTCCTTATTGGCGACATTTGGGACCAATTTTGCATTTCATGCGAATTTTTTCCCCTTTTCATCAAAATGAAAAGGACATATTGATATTGGACAAGTGTGTGATTGAGCAGTCAGGCACAAAATAAAGTAAATATGTATGTTGACTATGTAGTATAAGATTTTTTTTTTTCATTAAAAAAAATTATTGTGATTCACAGCATACATTAGCAACATAGTAATTTTGCATAAATATGTAGAATCCATGGACTAAACTAACAAATGAAACAGCGTAAACTGGGAATTTCTGTAACTATGGACCACAGCTTGATGATTTTTATATTTTGTATTGCAATGTCAAAGTCCATCTCATCATTTTGATAAGAGGGCAACACATCACTTGTTTTAGAAGATTAGCCTCCGAACAGTTAGGTACTTACAGGTTGAAAGTCGTAGAATAACTCCAACGACTCCTGAAAGGAGCACTTGCCCCACACCCTCGCAGTCCAGCCTCGGCAAACTAGTGGCAGCATGCTGAATGCAAGCGTCTCTTTTTCCTCTGTGGAGCAAAATGTATGACACAGGGGGAGTATTTTTAATGATAAGTACAAATATACCCTTTAAAAATATTAACACAATCAAGGCTGATAAATAGAAATGCTGACAAGTATCAGCTCATATTCAGATGCTGGCTTATGTACTTATATTGTACTTGATTGCAACCGGGATTACTAACTGGGGGGGGGGGGGGGGGGGGGGGCTGTTTTAAAGTTGTTTGGAGGGTATTGTAGAAAATACTACACATTTTGAATGAGGGACTGATTCTGGCAACGGCATTTACTACCAAGACGGGCAAGTAATTGTGGATGAGTAGAGCCAAACTTGTAAGGCCAAGCATTAGAATTACAATGCTGTAATAACCATCATGCTATTCTACAAAGCAGAAATCAAGAGTTACCATGAACTTGGATGAAAGAAAGTTGAATGGTGTTGACAGCCAGTGCCTTAATAAGAATAATCTTGCACTACTGTTAAGTGCTTAACAAAGACTATTGCAATATGAATGACATTTGGGCTTTTGCAGGAGGTTCATGCCATATTCTGGCATTGCATAAAGCAAGATCAGTTAATATGCATATATCTTAATTAGATTAGCAAGAGCAAGGGATGTTCAAGGTCCAGTGATTTTTATTCCAAGTAGTAGTAAAAGACTTCTCTGTTAATGTTATCCTATAATGACAAAAGCTTGATTATCATGTGAGTTGATCAGGCAGTGGAGAAGAAAAGGGGAATGGTAGATGAAGGAGGCAAGGACAAACCGTCCAGAAGTTTCAGTGTACATGAACTGTGTGGCCGTGGGGTGCTATAATGTGAGAGAGGGGCAGGAGACAGCCTCTCCCTAATAATTATTCGAGCTGTAGTTACAGTCATTAAAGCTGCACTACCGCATGTGATACAAGAAGCGAAAGAAGCTTGTATGAGCACAATTAAAGATGTTGTGAATCCACATGTCATCTCTTGAGGATTCAGTTTCCAGCAGGACGAGGTCCAGCATGAGCTAAGGAGGGGACAATCTCTGCCTCACTGGCCTGCCAGAGGGGGCTGAGGAGACAGAGGAAGATCTTACTGAGGGCGAGTCAAATGTTGCCAAGGAATTTGGCTTAGACATTTGGAAAGAGGACATCTCATCTTTATGATCTTGTCATCATCGTGGGGAAAAGGCAAGAAGGAAAGAGCAGGCAGATCAAAGTCCACTTTATTGCAAACAAAAGGAACAAACTGTATTCTGGGCATTCTAGTCTGAAAGGAAAAGAGAACATGAAAAGTGTGTACATCAATGGAGATCTAAAGGCATGCAATGTGTCACTCGATCAGTGCATGATAAATGCCAAGGAAGCTCATGATGTCGAATCGGCAACAAAAACCAAATACGGGAACATGACATGCAAGTTGAATGATGGACAAAGCAGAGTCATCAAGAGCCCGGATGATCTCTTTGATATTGGCTTTGAAATTACAGATCCACTTCAGTTTTTGCAGGTTTTTGCGAAAATCTTAGAAACAAGCATTGAATGAATTTTCTTGGTCTAACAATTTTTTTTTTTTTTAATAGTCATGTACATACTGTAAGTATTTTGTTAATGTTGTTAATAAATTCACCTCCACTCAAATGCAAAAAAGGAAATGGTGGTACTGGGGGCTGTAGATTAGAATCTCTACACAGAGCAATACTATTTAAAATGTACCTTGGCAAAGGCCATCGGTGTCACCCATGTGACAAATAAGCAGCGTTTTGCTACAATGGACATCTTGATTCCCCATACTAGAGTACTTTGTCAGCATACATGGCCATGCTGCAACACTGGCGTAGCCAGGGGGGGGGGCGATGGGGGCGGTCGCCCCCCCTAAGATTTGGACCGGGGATTTGGGAGGCGAAAAAAAAAAATGCGTGTATACTGTATGCATGCACATGAAGCGGGTCTCCTTTGCAACCTTTCATCAAATAAGATATTTTTTTGAATATTTCACTCAAAAAGTGTGCACCAGATCGTTGAATTTCAATTCAAAATATGCAAAATCTCTCGTGCTTGGGAGGGGGATACCCCCTCCCAAACCCTCCCCCTCTGTGCCTCTTTCCCTAGCTTAGTACACTTTTTAGATTTGCAAAAAAATTATGAATAATTCTGAGTGCACAAGACTTATCACTTATATTTCCGAAAACTCAAGGTTCCCTCATGTATAAGGGGAGTGTCCCCCTTTCAATCGACCCTTTCCTCCCTCAGTCCCCCCCCCCCCCCCCATCAGTTTTTTTTTTCTTTTTTTTTTTTTTGGTGATTTCCCAAATGTTGATTCCATCAAATATGCGTATACGAGATATCTCAATTTCAACCTTAAAAAGGCAAAAGCTCCATCGGAAGGGAAGGGTGGAGATAACACTCGCCCACGCCTTCTTCCTGCTCGCCCGCCCCTCCCCCCCCCCCCCCCCCCCCTACCCTTCCGCCATGCATAGAAGTAGACTGTGGCTATACCCAGATCGCTTTATTTCAATTCTAAAAAACGCAAAAGCTCCGCGAGCGGGAGGGGAAAAATCCCCCCTTCCCCATAGCTCTACCTCACTAGACTTTATACATACACACAGATGGTGCACATTCGGAATAAGAGCTAAATTCCGTGATTTTAACACTTCGATGAAAAAGTATTGCACCAAAAATGTGCACCAGATCGCTGAATTTCAGGTCTGAAAACGCAAAATCACGTTCGTGTGGGAGGGGATATGCCCTTATCTACACCCTCGTGTGCATGCTTTTTCTGTTTGATTGCTGAACAGACAGCGTTCATGATATTCAGTGTAAGAATTAATACAAGAAGATTATTTAAATGATACCATTTTATAGGCAAATTGTTCAATAATAATCTACACTAAAATATACTGCAACCTTAAACAAGTGGGACTGTTTCAACTCGTTTAAAACACGCAAAAACATGCATCAAATTGCACCATTTGCAACATCAAAATGCAAAAATTCTCACCGTGGGAAGGGGGGGGGGGGGACACCCCCCTCCCACACCCTCCCCTCCCCCTTCGCTCGCTCCGCTTGTTCGGGTTCAGTCGCGTTCATGATATTCAGTGAAAAGAATTAATACAAGAAGATTATTTAAATGATACCATTTTATAGGCAAATTGTTCAATAATAATCTACATCAAAATACACTGCTACCAAACAAATGTTACTGTTTCACGTCGATAAAACGCGCAAAACATGCATCAAATTGCACCATTTGCAACATCAAAATGCAAAAAGTTCGCCCACACCTTCCCCACACACCTTCCCCCTCCCACACCCTCCCCTCCCCCTTCGCTCGCTCCGTTCGCTCGGGTTCAGTCGCGTTCATGATATTCAGTGAAAAAGAATTAATACAAGAAGTGTATTTAAATCATACCATATTATAGGCAAATTGTTCAATGATTATCTACAGTAAAGTATACTGCAACCTTAAACAAGTGGGACTGTTTCAACTCGCTCGGGTTCAGTCGCGTTCATGATATTCAGTGAAAAGAAGTAGTACTAGAAGTGTTTTAAATGATACATTTTATAGGCAAATTGATCAATAATAATCTACACCAAAATATACTGCTACCTTAAACAAGTGGGACTGTTTCACATCGATAAAACGCGCAAAAACATGCATCAAATTGCACCATTTGCAACATCAAAATGCAAAAAGTTCTTACCGTGGGAGGGGGACACCCCCCTCCCACACCCTCCCCTCCCCAACGCTCGCTCCGTTCGCTCGGTTCAGTACGCGTTCATGATATTCAGTGAAAAGAATTAATACAAGAAGTGTAGTTTAAATCATACCATATTATAGGCAAATTGTTCAATGATAATCTACAGTAAAGTATACTGCAACCTTAAACAAGTGGGACTGTTCCAACTCGTTCAAACACGCAAAAACATGCATCAAATTGCAGCATTTGCAACATCAAAATGCAAAAAGTTCTTACCGTGGGAGGGGGGACACCCCTCCCACACCCTCACCCTCCCCCTTCGCTCGCTCCGTTCGCTCGGGTTCAGTCGCGTTCATGATATTCAGTGAAAAGAATTGATACTAGAGTGTATTTGAATGATACCATTATAGGCAAATTGTTCAATAATAATCTACACCAAAATATACTGCTACCTTAAACAAGTGGGACTGTTTCACATCGATAAAACGCGCAAAAACATGCATCAAATTGCACCATTTGCAACATCAAAATGCAAAAAGTTCTTACCGTGG